>NC_092040.1:48155199-48498770 GCF_003086295.3 Arachis hypogaea
ATACATAGACTTCAGGATATGATCTAACAAAAAGTTCATTGTTAATGGACAAGAGTTAAACACTATCTTGAAGCAATTCGAGCAAGAATGCTCCAAACTGAGACTTGATTAAAGCTCAGTAATAGTCCAGCTAAAGACATTAAAGAAGCGCTTGCTGGGAGGCAACCCAGCCAATCATAAAGTTTATTTATATTGTATTTTCTTTTTTTACAGGTATGAGTCAAGGTATCTTCAAGGTAAATGCAATTGGTTGAATCCACAGAGTTAAAGGGAAATTGAAAGCTCACTGGCGTGAAAAAGCCAGTAAGAAACACTTTGGGCGTTGAACGCCCAAAAGAAGCACCCACTGGGCGTTTAACGCCAGTAAGGGTAGCCTCTGGGCGTTAAACGCCAGAAAGGAGCATCTTCTGGGCGTTAAACGCCAGAAAGAAGCACCTTCTGGGCGTTTAACGCCAGTCTGCTAGCATCTGGGCGTTCAGAAAAACGCCCAGTGACAAAGGACTTCCTGGCGTTCAACGCCAGAAAGATGCATCAGCTGGGCGTTGAACGCCCAGGAGAAGCAGCATTTGGGTGTTAAACGCCCAAACATGCATCGTTGGGCGTTTAACGCCAGGATGGTGGGGAGGAGGTAAAATTCGTTTTTCTTTATAATTTTTCTAAATTTTTATGTTTCAATTCATGATTTCTTGCATAAACATGTTTCAAAATGTCATCCTTCAATAAATTTAATCCTTTTCTAAAAACACTAATTTCTAAAATCCCTTTTTCAAAAATATCAAATATATCTTAATTCATAAACCAAATCTTTTTCCAATCCAAGTCTTTTTCAAATCTTTTTCAACTCATCATATCTTTTTTTCGAAATTGCCTCTCCCTCTATTCCTCTCCTGTCATTTCTTTTGCTTGAGGACAAGCAAACCTCTAAGTTTGGTGTGATGCCATGATCACTGAGCTAAAACTCATCAAGATCATGGCACCTAAGGGAACAAGAAGAGCAAGGATGTGAACTTAAGGGAGCTGAAGCGTCAGAAATTAATTCTTGAAGGCACCCTACAGACTAGAGGAACATCCACTTCCCAAAATACAGGTTGTTAAGTTCTAATTCTAGCTTTAACTCTGTGATAGTATTATTATAGGATTTTACCTTAGAAGTTATATAGGAGTAGTAGTAATTAGCATATCTATTTTGGTTTTATTTCCAATTAAGTTATAATTTATTTTTCCCATCATCATCAAACATGAATAAAATAGTAGATTTGTAGAATAAAGAGGCAATTTTTTTTGAGTTCTTAATAAGGAAAATTCTAATTATTTATATGTGGTGACAGTACTTTTTGTCTTCTGAATGAATGCTTGAACAGTGCATATTTTGATCTTGTTGTTTATGAATGTTAAATTGTTGGCTCTGAAAGAATGATGAACAGAAAAATATTATTGATGATCTGAAAAATCATGAAATTGATTCTTGAAGCAAGAAAAAGAAAAAGCAGTTTCGAAAAAAAATAGAAAAAAAAAAAAGCAAGCCCATAGCCCTTACCAAAGGCAAGGGTAAAAAGGATCCAAGGCTTTGGGCATCAATGGATAGGAGGGCCCAAGGAAATAAAATCCAGGCCTAAGCGGCTAAATCAAGCTGTCCCTAACCATGTGCTTGTGTCATGAAGGTCCAAGTTAAAAGCTTGAGACTGAGTGGTTAAAGTCGTGATCCAAAGCAAAAAGAGTGTGCTTAAGAGCTCTGGACACCTCTAACTGGGGACTCTAGCAAAGCTGAGTCACAATCTGAAAAGGTTCACCCAGTTATGTGTCTGTGGCATTTGTGTATCCGGTGGTAATACTGGAAACAAAGTGCTTAGGGCCACGGCCAAGACTCATAAAAGTAGCTGTGTTCAAGAATCAACATACTTAACTAGGAAAATCAATAATACTATCTGACTTCTGAGTTCCTATGGATGCCAATCATTCTGAATTCAAAGGATAAAGTGAGATGCCAAAACTGTTTGGAAGCAAAAAGCTACTAGCCCCGCTCATCTAATTAGAATCTGAGCTTCACCTAAAACTCTGAGATATTATTGCTTCTTGATTTCTTTTTATCCTCTTTTATTCATCTAGTTGCTTGAGGACAAGCAACAGTTTAAGTTTGGTGTTGTGATGAGCGGATATTTTATACGCTTTTTGGGGGAAATTTCATGTAGATTTTAGTATGTTTTAATTAGTTTTTAGTGGAATGTTATTAGTTTTTAGGCAAAAATCATATTTCTGGACTTTACTATGAGTGTGTGTGTTTTTCTGTGATTTCAGGTATTTTCTGGCTGAAATTGAGGGAGTTGAGCAAAAATCTGACTTAGGCTGGAAAAGGACTGCTGATGCTGTTGGATCCTGACCTCCCTGCACTCGGAATGGATTTTCTGGAGCTACAAGAGTCCAATGGGCGGGCTCTCAACGGCGTTGGAAAGTAGACATCCAGGGCTTTCCAGAAATATATAATAGTCCATACTTTGTGCGAAGATAGACAACGTAACTTGGCGTTGAACGCCAAGTTCATGCTGCTGTCTGGAGTTAAACGCCAGGAAAACGTCATGATCCGGAGTTGAACGCCCAAAACACGTCATAACCTGAAGTTTAACGCCAAGAAAGGCCTCTACTCGTGGATAGCTTTAGTCTCAGCCCCAGCACACACCAAGTGGGCCCCAGAAGTGGATTTCTGCACCAATTATCTTAGTTTACTCATTTTCTGTAAACCTAGGTTTCTAGTTTACTATTTAAACAACTTTTAGAGACTTATCTTGTACCTCATGACATTTTCAGATCTGAATTACATACTTTGTGACGGCATGAGACTCTAAACTCCATTGTTGGGGGTGAGGAGCTCTGCAGCGTCTCGATGATTTAATACAATTCCTTTGTTTTCCATTCAAACACGCTTGTTCTTATCTAAGATGTTCATTCGCGCTTAATTGTGAAGAAGGTGATGAGCCGTGACACTCATCACCTTCCTCAATCCATGAACGTGTGCCTGACAACCACCTCCGTTCTACATCAGATTGAATGAATGTCTCTTAGATTCCTTAATCAGAATCTTTGTGGTATAAGCCGGATCGATGGCGGCATTCATGAGAATCCGGAAAGTCTAAACCTTGTCTGTGGTATTCCGAGTAGGATTCTGGGATTGAATGACTGTGACGTACTTCAAACTCCTGAGGGCTGGGCGTTAGTGACAGACGCAAAAGAATCAATGGATTCTATTCCAACCTGATTGAGAACCGACAGATGATTAGCCGTGCTGTGACAGAGCATAGGAACGTTTTCACTGAGAGGATGGGAAGTAGCCACTGACAACGGTGACACCCTACATAGAGCTTGCCATGGAAGGAGCCTTGCGTGTGTTGAAGGATTTCAAGGAAGAGTTGAAGTCAGAGGACAAAGCATCTCCAAAACTCCAACATATTCCCCATTACTGCACAACAAGTAACACTATTATTCTCTATTATTTTAACTTACAATTTTAAATACTTTGACTTCTTACAACTAAATCCAAATAACTTTATTGGCCTCCTGACTAAGATTAATAAAATAAACATTGATTGCTTCAAACCAATAATCTCCGTGGGATCGACCCTTACTCACGTAAGGTATTACTTGGACGACCCAGTGCACTTGCTGGTTAGTTGTGCGAATCACAAATTCGTGTACCAAGTTTTTGGCGCCGTTGCCGGGGATTATTGAGTTTGAACAATTGAAGGCATATTTTATCTCTTAGATCAGGAATAATTTATTTTTATAGAGTCATTAAATTCTGATAGGATAATTTCTTTTCAAAAATTTCTTTTCAAAAAAAATTATTTTCTTAATTAATTGTTAATTTTTCGTGAGTCTAGTGTCTTATTCTAAGTTTGGTGTTAATTGCATATTTGATATTTTTCTTTAAATTTTCGAACTTGTGTTCTTTGTTCTTCATTGATCTTCAAGTTGTTCTTGGTTATTTTTCTTGTTTGATCTTGATTTTTTCTTGTTTTGTGTCTTTTCTTGTTTTTCTTGTGCTTTTTCAAAACATTAACTTTCAAAAATTATACTTTTATCCACAAAAATAATACATCTTTAAAATACATTACATTTTTAACTCAGTTGGTTATAGCGTTGGCTTATGTTCTTGGCAATTGGGCACCAGTTCTTTTGAAAATCTTTTTCAAAAATAATTTTTCTTGATTTAATCTGTGCCAAACTTTAAGTTTGGTGTTTTCTTGTTAATTTTGGTATAATTTTCGAAAATTTGTCTTGGTTTTCTAAAAATTTTAAGTTTGGTGTTCTTTCTTTTGCTCTTGGTGTTCTTGTGAATCTTCAAGGTGTTCTTGAGTCTTTCTTGTGCTCTGATCTTAAAATTTTTAAGTTTGGTGTTCCTTGGTGTTTTCCCTCCAAAAATTTTCGAAAATAAGGAGCATTGGATCTAAAAATTTTAAGTCTTGTGTCTTTTGTGTGTTTTTCTCTTTCATCATAAAATTCAAAATTCAAAAAATATATCTTTTCTAACTAATTTTAAACTTTATTTTCGAGAATTTTCTATAAAAATTCAGATTTCAATTTCAAAATATTTTCAATTTCTTCTTTTTGTTTCGTTTTTATTTTATCTTTTAAAAAAAATAATAAAAAAATATATAAATTTTTATAAAATAAATAATATCAACATACATATCATCTCTTTTATTCCATCATGGAATTAAGTGGGAATGAACAGTCCAGGAGGACTCTGGGGTCATATGCTAACCCCACTACTGCTTCATATGGGAGTAGTATCTGTATACCCTCCATTGGAGTTAGTAGCTTTGAGTTGAACCCTCAGCTCATTATCATGGTGCAGCAAAACTGCCAGTATTCTGGTCTTCCACAGGAAGAACCTACAGAGTTTCTGGCACAATTCCTACAAATTGCTGACACAGTACATGATAAAGAAGTGGATCAGGATGTCTACAGATTATTACTGTTTCCATTTGCTGTAAAAGATCAAGCTAAGAGGTGGTTAAATAACCAGCCTAAGAACAGCATAAAAACATGGAAACAGCTGTCAGAAAAATTCCTGAATCACTATTTCCCTCCAAAACGGATGACACAGCTAAGGCTAAGCATCCAAGGCTTCAAACAAGGAGATAATGAATCCCTTTATGATGCCTGGGAGAGATACAGAGAGATGCTAAGAAAATGCCCCTCTGAAATGTTTTCAGAATGGGTGCAATTAGACATCTTCTACTATGGGCTTACAGAAAAAGCTCAGATTTCTCTAGACCACTCAGCTGGTGGATCTATACATATGAGAAAAACAATTGAAGAAGCTCAAGAGCTCATTGATACAGTTGCCAGAAATCAGCATCTGTACCTAAGAAGTGAATCTTCCATGAAAGAAGAAGCTAAAACAGTAACTGCAGAACTCAGTCCGGTGGATCAGGCTAATGAAATTAATCAGCAATTGGACTTTCTAACTCAGCAGCTAGCCGAATTCAAGGAAATATTACAGGAAACAAGAATGGCTAACAGGAATATGGAAGTGCAATTAAAGCAGACAGAAAAACAACTGTTAAAACAAATAGCAGAAGAATGCCAAGCAGTTCAATTAAGAAGTGGGAAAACATTAAATACCTCACTTCAAAGCAGCAGGAAGCCAAGAAATGAACAGATGTCTACTCAAAATCCCTCTGAGGACAATCAGAGCCCAGAGAGGAATGATGCTGGCGCTGAACGCCCAGACCATGCTCATTCCTGGCGTTCAACGCCAGAAACAAGCATGAATCTGGCGTTGAACGCCCAAAGGGAACATGGTTCTGGCATTCAAACGCCAGTAAAAATAAGGAAGTGGCGTCTAACGCCACTCCAGCTTCCACCCCTGGCATTCAAATGCCAGTGGGTGATCAGTCACATACAAGTGCTGATGACAACCTTTCTAAAAAGGCTTCCCAACCCACTTTTGTAAGTAATAAACCTGCAGCAACTAGGGTTGAGGAATATAAAGCCAAAATGCCTTATCCTCAAAAACTCCGCCAAGCGGAACAGGATAAGCAATTTGCCCGCTTTGCAGACTATCTCAGGACGCTTGAAATAAAGATCCCGTTTGCAGAAGTGCTTGAGCAAATACCCTCTTATGCTAAGTTCATGAAAGAGATCTTAAGTCATAAGAAGGATTGGAGGGAAACTGAAAAAGTTTACCTCACTGAAGAATGCAGTGCAGTCATTCTGAAAAGCTTACCTGAGAAGCTTAAAGATCCTGGGAGCTTTATGATACCATGCACATTAGAGGGTACTTGTACCAAGCAAGCTTTATGTGATCTTGGGGCAAGTATCAACCTAATACCTGCATCTACTATCAGAAAGCTTGGTTTGACTGAAGAAATCAAACCAACCAGGATATGTCTTCAACTTGCTGATGGCTCCATTAAATACCCATCAGGCGTGATTGAAGACATGATTGTCAAGGTTGGGCCATTTGCCTTTCCTACTGACTTTGTGGTGCTGGAAATGGAGGAGCACAAGAGTGCAACTCTCATTCTAGGAAGACCTTTCCTAGCAACTGGCCGAACCCTCATTGACGTCCAAAAAGGGGAAGTAACCTTGAGAGTCAATGAGGAAGAGTTCAAATTGAATGTTGTCAAGGCCATGCAACATCCAGACACCCCAAATGACTGCATGAGTGTTGATATTATTGACTCTCTGGTAAGAGAGGTCAATATGGCTGAGAGTCTTGAATCAGAGCTAGATGACATCGTTCAGCCTGATCTTGAGGAATCAGAGAGAATAGTAGAACCTCTGAAAATCCCTCAGGAAGAGGAGAAACCTCCTAAACCCGAGCTCAAACCATTACCACCATCCCTAAAATATGCATTCCTGGGAGAAGGTGATACCTTTCCTGTAATCATAAGCTCTACCTTAGAGCCACAGGAAGAGGAAGCACTAATTCAAGTGCTAAGGACACACAAGACAGCTCTTGGGTGGTCCATTAGTGATCTCAAGGGCATTAGCCCAGCCAGATGCATGCACAAAATCTTGCTGGAGGATGACGCCAAGCCAGTGGTTCAACCACAAAGGCGGCTGAATCCAGCCATGAAGGAAGTGGTGCAAAAGGAGGTCACTAAATTACTAGAGGCTGGGATTATTTATCCTATTTCTGACAGCCCCTGGGTAAGCCCTGTCCAAGTCGTCCCTAAAAAGGGAGGCATGACAGTGGTTCACAATGAAAAAAATGAACTGGTTCCTACAAGAACAGTTACAGGGTGGCGTATGTGTATTGATTATAGAAGGCTCAATACAGCCACCAGAAAGGATCATTTTCCTTTACCATTCATAGACCAGATGCTAGAAAGACTAGCAGGTCGTGAATACTACTGCTTCCTGGATGGATATTCAGGTTATAATCAAATTGCAGTAGACCCCCAGGATCAGGAGAAAACAGCATTCACATGTCCTTCTGGAGTATTTGCATACAGAAGGATGCCATTTGGCCTGTGCAATGCACCTGCAACCTTTCAGAGGTGCATGCTCTCAATTTTCTCTGATATGGTGGAAAAATTTCTGGAAGTCTTCATGGATGACTTTTCAGTGTTTGGAGACTCATTCAGCTCCTGCCTTAACCATTTAGCACTTGTTCTAAAGAGATGCCAAGAGACTAACCTGGTTTTAAACTGGGAGAAGTGTCACTTTATGGTGACTGAAGGAATTGTCCTTGGGCACAAAATCTCGAACAAGGGGATAGAGGTGGATCAAGCTAAGGTAGAGGTAATTGAAAAATTACCACCACCTGCCAATGTTAAGGCAATCAGAAGCTTTCTGGGGCATGCAGGATTCTATAGGAGGTTTATAAAGGACTTTTCAAAAATTGCCAAACCTCTGAGCAACCTGCTAGCTGCTGACACGCCATTCATCTTTGATAAAGAGTGTCTGCAGGCATTTGAGACTCTGAAAGCTAAATTGGTTACAGCACCAATCATCTCTGCACCAGACTGGACATTACCATTTGAATTGATGTGTGATGCCAGTGACCATGCCATTGGTGCAGTGATGGGACAGAGGCATGACAAGCTTCTGCACGTCATTTATTATGCCAGCCGTGTTCTAAATGATGCACAGAAGAATTACACAACCACAGAAAAAGAGCTACTTGCAGTGGTTTACACCATTGATAAATTCAGATCCTATTTAGTAGGATCAAAAGTGATTGTGTACACTGATCATGCTGCTCTTAAATATCTACTCACAAAGCAGGATTCAAAACCCAGACTCATAAGATGGGTATTGCTTTTGCAAGAGTTTGATATAGAAATAAGAGACAGAAAAGGGACAGAGAATCAAGTAGCAGATCACCTGTCCCGAATAGAACCAGTAGAAGGGGCGTCCCTCCCTCTCACTGAGATCTCTGAAACTTTTCCGGATGAGCAACTCTTTGCCGTCCAGGAAGTGCCATGGTTTACAGACATTGCAAACTACAAGGCAGTAAGATTCATACCCAAAGAGTACAGTAGGCTGCAATCAAAGAAATTGATCACAGATGCAAAGTACTATCTTTGGGATGAACCATATCTCTTCAAGAGATGTGCAGACGGAGTAATCCGTAGATGTGTGCCTAAAGAAGAAGCGCAGAAAATTCTATGGCATTGCCATGGATCACAGTATGGAGGACATTTTGGAAGTGAGCGAACAGCCACAAGAGTCCTCCAATGTGGCTTCTACTGGCCTACTCTCTATAAAGATTCCCGAGCATTTGTACTTAATTGTGACAGTTGCCAAAGATCTGGCAATCTGCCTCACAGTTATGCCATGCCTCAACAAGGAATCTTGGAGATTGAGTTGTTTGATGTATGGGGTATTGACTTCATGGGACCTTTCCCACCATCATACTCAAACACTTATATTCTGGTGGCAGTGGATTATGTATCCAAATGGGTGGAGGCTATTGCAACACCCACTAATGACACTAAAACAGTGTTAAAATTCCTCCAGAAACATATCTTCAGCAGATTTGGTATCCCCAGAGTATTAATCAGTGATGGGGGCACTCATTTCTGCAATAAACAGCTTTACTCTGCTCTGGTACGTTATGGAGTTAGCCACAGGGTAGCTACTCCATATCACCCACAGACTAATGGGCAAGCTGAAGTCTCAAATAGAGAACTTAAAAGAATCCTGGAACGGACTGTAATTAATCGTAGAAGGATTGGGCAAGAAGCTTGGATGATGCTCTGTGGGCATACAGAACAGCATTCAAGACCCCCATAGGGACCTCTCCATACCAGCTTGTGTATGGAAAGGCATGTCACTTGCCAGTGGAACTGGAACACAAGGCCTACTGGGCGACCAGATTCCTAAACCTTGATGCCAAGTTAGCTGGAGAAAAACGATTGCTCCAGTTAAATGAGCTAGAGGAATTTAGACTCAATGCTTTCGAGAATGCAAAAATTTACAAGGAGAAAGCAAAAAGATGGCATGATAAGAAATTGTCATCCAGAGTCTTTGAGCCAGGGCAGAAAGTTCTGCTATTTAATTCTAGGCTCAAATTATTCCCTGGGAAATTAAAATCCCGGTGGAGAGGTCCATATGTAATTACAAGTGTGTCACCATATGGATACGTAGAGCTTCAGGATAATGAATCTAACAAAAAGTTCATTGTTAATGGACAGAGAGTTAAACATTATCTTGAAGGCAACTTCGAGCAAGAATGCTCCAAATTGAGACTTGATTAGAGCTCAGTGGTAGTCCAGCTAAAGACAATAAAGAAGCGCTTGCTGGGAGGCAACCCAGCCATTTACAAAGTTTATTTACTAATTAAATAAATTTTCTTTTTTTACAGGTATGAGTCCAAGTATCTTCAAAAGGTGAAATGGTAATTGGTTGAAGCCACAGAGTTACAGGGAAATTTGGAAGCTCACTGGCGTGAAAAAGCCAGTAAGAAACACTTTGGGCGTTGAACGCCCAAAAGAAGCACCCACTGGGCGTTTAACGCCAGTAAGGGTAGCCATCTGGGCGTTAAACGCCAGAAAGGAGCATCTTCTGGGCGTTAAACGCCAGAAAGAAGCACCTTCTGGGCGTTTAACGCCAGTCTGCTAGCATCCTGGGCGTTCAGAAAAACGCCCAGTGACAAAGGACTTCCTGGCGTTCAACGCTAGAAAGAAGCATCAGCTGGGCGTTGAACGCCCAGGAGAAGCAGCATTTGGGCGTTAAACGCCCAAAACATGCATCGTTTGGGCATTTAACGCCAGGATGGTCGGGAGGAGGTAAAATTCGTTTTTCTTTATAATTTTTCTAAATTTTTATGTTTCAATTCATGATTTCTTGCATAAACATGTTTCAAAATGTCATCCTTCAATTCCAAAATTTTTAATCCTAATTTCTAAAAACACTAATTTCTAAAATCCCTTTTTCAAAAATATCAAATATATCTTAATTCATAAACCCAAATCTTTTTCCAATCCAAGTCTTTTTCAAATCTTTTTCAACTCATCATATCTTTTGGATTTCGAAATTGCCTCTCCCTCTATTCCTCTCCTGTCATTTCTTTTGCTTGAGGACAAGCAAACCTCTAAGTTTGGTGTGAGCTGCCATGATCACTGAGCTAAAACTCATCAAGATCATGGCACCTAAGGGAACAAGAAGAGCAAGGATGTGAACTTAAGGGAGCTGAAGCGTCAGAAATTAATTCTTGAAGGCACCCTACAGACTAGAGGAACATCCACTTCCCAAAATACAGGTTGTTAAGTTCTAATTCTAGCTTTAACTCTGTGATAGTATTATTATAGGATTTTACCTTAGAAGTTATATAGGAGTAGTAGTAATTAGCATATCTATTTTGGTTTTATTTCCAATTAAGTTATAATTTATTTTTCCCATCATCATCAAACATGAATAAAATAGTAGATTTGTAGAATAAAGAGGCAATTTTTTTCGAGTTCTTAATAAGGAAAATTCTAATTATTTATATGTGGTGGCAATACTTTTTGTCTTCTGAATGAATGCTTGAACAGTGCATATTTTTTATCTTGTTGTTTATGAATGTTAAAATTGTTGGCTCTTGAAAGAATGATGAACAAAGAGAAATGTTATTGATGATCTGAAAAATCATGAAATTGATTCTTGAAGCAAGAAAAAGCAGTGAAAAAGCAAAAGCTTGTGAAAAAAAAGTGGCAAAAAAAATAGAAAGAAAAAGAAAAAGCAAGCAGAAAAAGCCAATAGCCCTTAAAACCAAAAGGCAAGGGTAAAAAGGATCCAAGGCTTTGAGCATCAATGGATAGGAGGGCCCAAGGAAATAAAATCCAGGCCTAAGCGGCTAAATCAAGCTGTCCCTAACCATGTGCTTGTGTCATGAAGGTCCAAGTGAAAAGCTTGAGACTGAGTGGTTAAAGTCGTGATCCAAAGCAAAAAGAGTGTGCTTAAGAGCTCTGGACACCTCTAACTGGGGACTCTAGCAAAGCTGAGTCACAATCTGAAAAGGTTCACCCAGTTATGTGTCTGTGGCATTTGTGTATCCGGTGGTAATACTGGAAAACAAAGTGCTTAGGGCCACGGCCAAGACTCATAAAAGTAGCTGTGTTCAAGAATCAACATACTTAACTAGGAAAATCAATAATACTATCTGACTTCTGAGTTCCTATGGATGCCAATCATTCTGAATTTCAAAGGATAAAGTGAGATGCCAAAACTGTTTGGAAGCAAAAAGCTACTAGCCCCGCTCATCTAATTAGAATCTGAGCTTCACTTAAAACTCTGAGATATTATTGCTTCTTGATTTCTTTTTATCCTCTTTTATTCATCTAGTTGCTTGAGGACAAGCAACAGTTTAAGTTTGGTGTTGTGATGAGCGGATATTTTATACGCTTTTTGGGGGTAATTTCATGTAGATTTTAGTATGTTTTAATTAGTTTTTAGTGGAATGTTATTAGTTTTTAGGCAAAAATCATATTTCTGGACTTTACTATGAGTGTGTGTGTTTTTCTGTGATTTCAGGTATTTTCTGGCTGAAATTGAGGGAGTTGAGCAAAAATCTGACTTAGGCTGAAAAAGGACTGCTGATGCTGTTGGATCCTGACCTCCCTGCACTCGGAATGGATTTTCTGGAGCTACAGGAGTCCAATGGGCGCGCTCTCAACGGCGTTGGAAAGTAGACATCCAGGGCTTTCCAGCAATATATAATAGTCCATACTTTGTGCGAAGATAGACAACGTAACGTGGCGTTGAACGCCAAGTTCATGCTGCTGTCTGGAGTTAAACGCCAGGAAAACGTCATGATCCGGAGTTGAACGCCCAAAACACGTAATAACCTGAAGTTTAACGCCAAGAAAGGCCTCTACTCGTGGATAGCTTTAGTCTCAGCCCCAGCACACACCAAGTGGGCCCCAGAAGTGGATTTCTGCACCAATTATCTTAGTTTACTCATTTTCTGTAAACCTAGGTTTCTAGTTTACTATTTAAACAACTTTTAGAGACTTATCTTGTACCTCATGACATTTTCAGATCTGAATTACATACTTTGTGACGGCATGAGTCTCTAAACTCCATTGTTGGGGGTGAGGAGCTCTGCAGCGTCTCGATGATTTAATACAATTCCTTTGTTTTCCATTCAAACACGCTTGTTCTTATCTAAGATGTTCATTCGCGCTTAATTGTGAAGAAGGTGATGAGCCGTGACACTCATCACCTTCCTCAATCCATGAACGTGTGCCTGACAACCACCTCCGTTCTACATCAGATTGAATGAATGTCTCTTAGATTCCTTAATCAGAATCTTTGTGGTATAAGCCGGATCGATGGCGGCATTCATGAGAATCCGGAAAGTCTAAACCTTGTCTGTGGTATTCCGAGTAGGATTCCGGGATTGAATGACTGTGACGTGCTTCAAACTCCTGAGGGCTGGGCGTTAGTGACAGACGCAAAAGAATCAATGGATTCTATTCCAACCTGATTGAGAACCGACAGATGATTAGCCGTGCTGTGACAGAGCATAGGAACGTTTTCACTGAGAGGATGGGAAGTAGCCACTGACAACGATGACACCCTACATAGAGCTTGCCATGGAAGGAGCCTTGTGTGTGTTGAAGGATTTCAAGGAAGAGTTGAAGTCAGAGGACAAAGCATCTCCAAAACTCCAACATATTCCCCATTACTGCACAACAAGTAACGCTATTATTCTCTATTATTTTAACTTACAATTTTAAATACTTTGACTTCTTACAACTAAATCCAAATAACTTTATTGGCCTCCTGACTAAGATTAATAAAATAAACATTGATTGCTTCAAACCAATAATCTCCGTGGGATCGACCCTTACTCACGTAAGGTATTACTTGGACGACCCAGTGCACTTGCTGGTTAGTTGTGCGAATCACAAATTCGTGCACCAGACTCGCTTTTAAGCTTGTCCTTCTGATGTTTGGTAAAATCAGGAAGGAAGGAACGACTAACAAGATAATTAGCTATAGGTACGTACCAAGGAACTACTTCATATATTGTGTGGAAGCTATCAAAGGGAAAAGCATCATTGATAGGATTGGAGTCATCCTTAATGTGCTCTAGGCGACTCAAGTGATCCGCCACTAAATTCTGGGTACCACTCCTATCTTTAATTTCTAAATCAAATTCTTGCAGCAACAATATCCAACGTATGAGCCTTGGTTTGGACTCTTTCTTAGCTAATAAATATTTTAGAGATGCATGATCCGAGTATATTACCACCTTAGTACCAAGTAAGTAGGCTCGGAATTTATCCAGAGCAAAAACAATAGCCAGAAGCTCTTTTTCAGTGGTAGTATAATTAGACTGAGGAGCGTCTAAAGTCTTAGATGCATAGGCAATTATAAAAGGGTCCTTATCTTCGCGCTGAGCCAGTGCCGCTCCTACTGCGTAGTTGGAGGTTTCACACATTATCTCAAATGGTTGACTCCAGTCGGGCCCTCTCACAATAGGGGCTTGTGTCAAGGCGGTCTTCAACTTATCAAACGCCTCCTTGCAGTCTACATTCAGCTCGAACTCAACATCCTTTTGTAGCAGTCAGGATAAAGGCATTGCTACCTTACTGAAGTCCTTAATAAATCGCCGGTAGAAACCTACATGACCAAGAAACGAGTGGACTTCCCTCACAGAGGAGGGGTAAGGTAAACAGGAAATGACATCTACCTTTGCTGGATCAACTGAAATACTAGTATTAGAAACAACATGTCCTAGAACAATACCTTGTTTTACCATAAAATGACATTTTTCAAAATTCAATACAATGTTTGAACTAACACACCTGTCTAATACTCTAGCTAAAATATCCAAGCAAAGGCTAAACAAATCACCATACACACTAAAGTTATCTATTAAAACCTCCATACAGTTCTCAAGAAGATCCGAGAAAATGCTCATCATGCATCTTTGGAACGTAGCCGGTGCATTACATAAGCCAAAAGGTATCCTCTTATATGCAAACGTTCCAAAGGGACATGTAAATGTATTTTTCTCCTGATCTTCAAAAGCTATATGAATTTGAAAATAGCCAGTGTAACCATCTAGAAAATAGTAGTGTGATTTACCTAACAGGCGATCAAGCATCTGATCAATGAAAGGTAGTGGGTAGTGATCCTTGCGGGTGGCCTGGTTGAGACGCCTATAATCAATGCACACCCTCCAAGAGTTTTGAACTCTAGTTGCAATGAGTTTTCCATGCTAATTCTTCACTGTTGTTACTCCAGACTTCTTTGGTACTACCTGTACTAGGCTGACCCATTCACTATCTGAGATTGGATAGATGATGTCAGCTTCAAGCAGCCTGGTCACTTCCTTTTTATAAACCTCTAGAATGGTGGGGTTCAGCCGCCTTTGCGGTTAACGGACAAGCCTTGTTCCCTCTTCTAAAAATATACGGTGCTCACAAACCTGAGGGCTGATGTCTACTATATTCGCCAAGCTCCACCCAATGGCCTTCTTGTGTCGTCTCAACACACTAAGCAATTGTTCCTCCTATTGGGAAGTGAGTTCCCTTGCAAGGATAACTGGGAGCTTCTGATTATCCTCAAGGTAAACATACTTGAGATGGGGTGGAAGGGGCTTCAACTCCATTTTCTGCTCATGATGAGGCACTTGATCATCTGGAGCTATTTGTGGTGGCAAGGTATCTTCATTAATCTCAGGGGGTGTCCCCACACTTGCACCTTGCTCCATGTGCATCTCTACTACTTCTTCCTGGTGGACTTCAGCCACAATCTCATCAATAATATCACACTGGAAGATGGAGTGATCTTCCGGTGGGTGCTTCATAGCTTCATCCAGATTGAACCTCACTGTTCTGCCATCTATCTCAAAAGAGTAAGTTCCTGAAAAGGCATCTAATTTGAACCTTGAAGTCTTCAGAAATGGCCTTCCAAACAGGATGGATGATGGTCTTCCTGAGTCATTAAGTGGCATCTCCAAAATGTAGAAGTCAATAGGGAATGTCAGTCCCTTAATGCTCACCAGTACGTCCTCAGCAATTCCAGCCACTGAGATAATGCTCTTATCTGCCAAAACAAAACATGCTGCCGACCTTTTTAAGGGAGAGACCCTTGATGCCAGGGCATTTTGGCCAGTTTCACTGACATTTCTTTACTGTTTTTATGGTAGTTTCATGCATTTTCTTAAGAAATAAGCTAGTTTTGGGTAGATATTCACTTACATCTTGTTTCAAGCATACATTGTGAACTTTACATGATTTCATGAGAATTTTGCATGAATTATATGACAAATTGGATGATGCATGTCTCATGACTTGGATTAGAACTTTGATGCACTTTGCTGCTTGATTTCAGGACAAAGGAAGCAAAGAAGAACCACGTTAGCATTCACGTTAGTTCAACTAATGTGACCTCTAACGTGGAATGAGAGCTAGCTTGCAAAGTTAGTGAGAAAGGTAATCGGCAATAACGCCCTCGAAGCCATCATAGCCCACATTAAGAGTCACGTTAACTAAGTTAACGTGAACTCTAACGTGGAAGAAGACAACAAGGCCAACGTTAGTGACACTCTCCTTTGTCACTAACGTTGGACCAAGCTCATAATTGGCCACGTTAGTTGCCACGTTAACTTAGTTAACGTGGACTCTAACGTTAAAGGAGCAAAAGAGAAGCCACCTTTGTCACTAACGTTGGCCAAGCCTCCATGAGCCACGTTAACTTAGTTAACGTGGAGAGAGCAATTGATCGCCAACGTTAGTGACACTTACCTTTGTCACTAACGTTGGGGTGAACCACCAAGAGCCACCATGAGCAACGTTAACTCCCACGTTAACTTTGTTAACGTGGAAGCTAACATGGATAAAGAGGTGATGAGCCAACGTTAGTGACACTCACCTTTGTCACTAACGTTGGAGATGGCCAGCATGACTACGTTAGAAGCCACGTTAACCTAGTTAACGTGGACTCTAACGTGGGAAGTAGGGGCACATTGGAACGTTAGTGACAAAGGTAAGTGTCACTAACGTTCTCGAAGAATTGGCATTGCTACGTTAGAAGCCATGTTAACCTAGTTAACGTGGACTCTAACGTAAGGAGAAGGGGAGACTCACCACGTTATTGGGAAAGGTAAGTCCCAATAACGTATGTGAAGGACCAAGAGGCAACGTTAGTGGTCACGTTAGTGCCACTAACGTTGAAGTCAACATGATCATATTTGGGTTAGGAACGTTAGTGAAAAAGGTGATTGTCACTAACGTTCTCGAACCCACACTTTCACTTAACGTTGACACCACTAACGTCCTGAGCCAAAGTCCCTGCCTACTTCACATTTTCTCTCTGCAAGCAAAGCTAAGCCCAATAAAGAGGATAAATGCTTCAAACTCAAGATTCAGAGGCCCACACCCAAGATTTGAAGAGCCAACTAGAAGATCAGAAGAGTAGTATATATAGGAGTAGCTTTGAATTAGAAGGGGGTTGGAAACTTTAGGAGCCTTGGGCATAGAACTACTCTCTGTATTTTACTTTCTCTGCAACTTCTAGTTTTACTTTCATGACGTATTCTCCATCTTTGTTTTCATTTTTCAGAGCTATGAACAACTAAACCCATTTCATTGGGTTAGGGAGCTCTGCTGCAATTTGATGGATCAATATTAGTTTTTATTTTTTTTTGTATCTTTTCTCTTGATTTTACTAGAAAGCTTTCAATCTTCATCCAATTGGGTAGTTATCTTGGAAAAGAAACTATTCATATTTGGATCTCTTCGGAACCTTGGAAGAGGAATGAAGACATCATGCTAGAAATGCTTTCTCATGCTGGACCAAATTGGGTTTGGATGGATATGTGACTATAATCCTACCAATACTTGATTTGGGAATGTATGTGGTATAATCAGTGACCATACTTCATCTCTTCTCATGAGCAATTGACCAAGGAATTGGCTATTGATCAAGATCTGAGAGATTGGATTACCAAGGAATTGGAATTCGTTCATTTAAGATTGCCAAGGAGATCAATGAATGCATTGATTGGGGAAGGGATGAAAATGAATTTGATCCGGAGAATGCAACATCTTCTAAGCCCAATGAACTCCCCATGTCTGATCTTACCCATTCTCTTTAATTTCTGCCATTTACTTTTATTAGCATTTCCCCCATTCCCATTTAAGATTCTGCAATTTACTTTCTGCCATTTACATTCAGCTCTTTATTTCTAGCATTTATTTTTTTCTGCTATTTAATTTTCTGCACTTTAATGTTCTGCAAATCTCAAATCAAATTCTGGTTCGCTCAACTAGAACATTCCTCTAATTAAAGTTGCTTGATCAATCAATCTCTGTGGGATTTGACCTCACTTTATAGTGAGTTTTTACTTGACGACAATTCAGTACACTTGCCGAAGGAAATTTGTTACGAGACGAATTTTTCGTGCATCAAGCCTCAAAGCATCATATACAGATAATGGCATAATACTCACACACGCACTTAAATCACACATGCAGTCAGAAAATTGTACACCATCAATAATACAAGTAACTATGCATGGACCCGGATCCCCACATTTTTTCGGTATGGCACCCATTAAAGTAGAAATAGAGCTACCTAGAGGAATAGTTTTTAAATCATGTATTTTATCTTTATTCATGCATAAATCTTTTAGAAACTTAGCATATTTAGGTATCTGGTGAATAGCATCAAAAAGGGGAATGGTTACCTCAACCTTTTTGAAGATCCCTACCATCTTGGGGTCTAGTTCCATCTGCTTTCTGGGCTTCCTAGGAAGGTGTGAAAATGGAATAGGAATGGCGCCACCTGTGGCTTCTGCATCCCTTGGTGCTCCATTTCTTGGTTGAGCTGCTTCTTCTTCAACCACGTCTTGTACAGCATCCTCTTCTTCAGCATCATCTACCTCCACAGTGCTTTCAACTGGAATGTCTCCGTTTGAGCTTGGCTCCTCATGATTCCTCTTTGGTAGTGTAGTCCCGAACCTCAAAGTAATGGTATTGATCCCTCTTTTGGGGTTGAGTAAAGGATGAGATGGAAGTGCACTAGAGCTTGTAGGTTGATTGTTGGAGGTATTTAATGATCCAATCTATGAGACGAGAGCTTGTACAGCAGAGGTCAGACCGGTTAAGGTAGAGGTAAATGTGTTCTCCATGGTCTTTTGTCTCTGCTCAATAGACTGAAGCAACTCGTCATTGGAAGAGGAAGGGGGGTAGTTGGTTTGAGGGACTTGATATTGGTTGTTTTGAGGTCCCTGGGCTTGCCTTTGGTGAGGTGCTCGGTAAGGCTGGTTTTGGTTATGCTGAAACCAGTTCTGCTGGTTGTTGTTGTTCCACCTCTGATTTCCACCATTGTCTCTGCCTCCTTGGTTGTAGTTGTCCCTCCATCATTGGTTGGAGTTACCTCTCCACCTTTGGTTGGAGTTATCCCTCCATCCCTGGTTGGAGTTGTCTTGCCAACCTTGATTGTAGTTTCCACCTTGGTTATAATTACCGCCTTGCTGATAGTATCCTGGATTGGGGAGGTCATAGAAGTTATGGGTAGCTACCAAGGTGTTGTCTTCTTGTTGGAGCTACAGACATTCATCAGTGTAATGAGTATAGCATGCACATATTCCGCACACTCTCTGAAGGGCCATCTGTGGAGGAGGCTGAGGTTGTTGTTGATTCAGTTGTATCTGCTTTAGTATATTGGTCATCTCACTCAAAGTCTGTGTGAGAGCAGTAGTCTCACTGCTAGAGAAAACCTCTGCAACAGCCTTGGGATGGTTGTTACTGTGCCTGGCATTCCGAGTAGACTCATGTAGATCGGTGATCAGTTGCCACGCTTCTTCCGTAGTCTTGTACTTTTTCAGAGAGCCATTACTCGTACCATCTAATGTAGTCTTGCCTTGAGACTTCATGTGGTGGGGGCATGAGTCTAGGAAATTCCTGAAGCGTTTTCAATACTCATAAACAGTCCCTGATTTGCCTTAGATAATGCAGAAAATTTCTTTCCTCAGTCTATCAGTAACTTCAATTAGAAAGTATTTGTCTAAGAATTCTCTTCTGAGTGTATCCCAATTAGTAACAACTGCTTTAGGTTGAGTGTAGTACCACTCCCTCGCCTTTCCCTCAACAAAAAAGGGAAGGCAGATAGCAAAATAGTAGTCTCATCTACACCATGACGCCTAACAGTAGAGCAGGCTGTCTGAAAATCTCTTAGGTGCTTGAGAGGCTCTTGAGCAAGTAAGCTATGAAACTTAGGCAGAAGATTGATTAGCACAGTCTTCAGTTCAAAATCTGCACCCAAATTTGGATGACGCGCTTGAAATGGGGGTAGTCTAAAGTCCAGAGATCCTGCTTCCTGGAGAGTAATCCTCCTTGGCTCCGCCATATTACCTGCGCGTAAAATAATAGAATCAGTAGCAAAGGAGCTTGTTTCTTCCTCAAATGACGCTACAGATTCGTCCTCAGACAAAACTGGTGAATTGGTAGTAACCACTTCACCACCCTCAGAGGCTAACCGACGCCGAGCTCGCCTTATACGTGAAATAGTTCTTTCAATTTCCGGATCAAACTTGGCTAAGCTCGGATCAGGTAGTAAATGCATCATTCAATGAAAGAAACATACAGCTCATGGCAATAAAGTAAAATAAAATATGCAAATATGTAAATTTAAAAATATTTACACTAACCAATAATTTAGCATACTATTACAACTCCCCAGCAACGGCACCAAAAATTGACGTAGGGAAAATTACTAATTAAGAATTTATAATGGAAATTTAGTTTGCAAGTACAGTTCTTAAACGATGAAAATTCCGCGTATCAATTTATAAAGAGTTGTCACAAAATTAAGAACAAAATACTGGGAGTAGAATTTTCAGGTCGTCTCCCAAAGAGTTGCTAAGAGAGTGCTATTTATTGATCAGGAGTTTCTCAAGAAATTTGGAGTTTGGGGGATGGGCAAGTAGATGATTATAAATTAAAGTAATGTAGATTAACAAGAGGTTTTATGTAATTGAAATAAAAGCCTTGGCCAGGAGAAGATTAGTCGGAAGTTCTATCCTTGTTGGATTTTCCAAGATTAATAGTAATAGGTTATTATTTCTACTTAATTAACCCTCAACAAATGAAAGAAAGTCAAGTAGTTAAGCTAACTCTGATTCACAAGTCCTAATTCTCTCCCTTGGGAAGGATTAGCGTTAGTGACTAGAGAGCCAGCCAACCATTTCCATCTACAATTTAACTCTTGAGTCTTCCAACTCAAGGGTCTCCTATTAATCAACTTCAAAGCCAAGTTAGAAGACTACTCCATTGACATGAATGCCATCTTCGTATACATGAAAAGGGAGTAGGAAAAAGACATGGCAATTAAACTCAATTGAAAATAATCAACAAATAATGAAATTAAATAGAAAGGTATCTTTGCATTAATTAATTCCAAAATCGAAGATATCCATATAACTCTAAACAAAGTAAATGAGGAATAAAAAGAGTAAAGGAATAGAAAACAAACTAGAATGATAAAAACTTTACGGAGGTAGTAACTCTTCTCAATATCCAACTCAAAAGTATAAAACTGAAAAACTCTAAATCTACGAAGAATCCTAGAGGAAGTAGTAATCTCTCCCTAAGATTCAAAAACTAAAACAAAAGCTAAAAATTGAGAATGTGTGAATGTGTTTTGAGGCATTTCTGGGCCGAAAACTAGGTCCAAACTTAGCCCAAAATTGCCCCCAGCATTTTCTACGATTTCTGCACGTGGCGCATGTCACGCGTACGTGTGCGCGTCGACGGTCTTTTGCATGTTCACGCATATACGTCAGGTACGCATCCGCGTCGATAGGGAATGTGTCAATTTGCGCGTACGTGTTAGGTACGCGTGCGCATCGATTCTCGCTGGTCAGCTCCTTGGTTTCTTGTGTTCCTTCCATTTTTGCAAGCTTCCTTTCCATCCTCTAAGCCATTCCTACCCTATAAGGCCTGAAAACACTTAACACACGGATCACGGCATCGAATGGGATAAAGAGAAATTAAGAATTAACAATTTAAGGGCTTAGGAAGCAAGTTTTCAACCATAGAACAAGATTGGGAAAGAATTGTAAAATCATGCAAATTTTATGAATAAGTATGCAAAGAATTGATAAAGACCACTCAATTTAGCACAAGATAAACCATAAAATAGTGGTTTATTACTAGCGCTCCCAATAGCAGCCAAATCCCCGTGCGTGCGTGCGCACGTTTTTCAAAAACACACAGGGTGTGCGTGTGCACAAGGCTATGCATACGTGCAAGTTAAAATTTGCCACTGATCAGAGTACGCGCACAGTAGTGTGCATGCGCACACAAATAAGAAATCACAAATTCTACAAAATCATAGAATTCAGATTTCTGATACAAATTTCCAACGATCATATATTTTTCTACAAAATTTAGTTTCCTCCAAAATCTATATCCTTTTAAAGATTTTTGAATTATCTTTAATTTGATATAAAAATTGTTCAATTTCAAAAACTGTAGCTCAAGATATGATCCGTCAAAGTTCACTAAAAATCCATTTTTATCAAAATTTACTAAGTGCTCAAATCAAAGCCTAGTCCATCTCACCATAAAACACTACTAAATATTATACTTTACCCTTCTATTACATTTTGACCAATTCAACACCTCTATCAATCAATTCCACCTTTATAACCCAACAATTCCATAATTTTCATCTCAATAATCAATATTAACAAATTGCACCAAATCGCATTACTCATAAGCTTCATTTATCATACCTCATCATAATTTTCATCTCAACACATCAAAACCATCACAAGCATTAACATCATCACACATTATCAATTTAACAACACCATCATGCATTCTCAAATCCAACAATCAATTCAATCCAAACCTATCCTATGGGTCACTAGCCTAAGTGTCTAGAGATATATATTATATAGAGAAAACTGAAACCATACCTTAGTGGATTTCCAATAAGCACAAAACACCAATTTGAGCCCAAGCAAGCTTCAACTCACCAACAAGCCACCAATTCAAGAACCAATGCTCCAAATTAACTCAAACAAGTGCAAGAACTTAACTAAAACCATACAAATCACCATAAATCAATACCTAGGGTTTCTAAATACACAAATTCACAAAAGCAAAGAGTTTCCTTACCTTTTTTCAATGGTGTTCGGGGCACAAACTGTCAAGAGCCCAACCTTTGGGAAGTAGCAGAAGTTACTTTTTTTAACTTTTGGATTATGAAAAGTCACAATCTATGTGTTTGGCACTATTTTAAAAAAAGCTTTTAACTTCCCGAAAAGTTAATTTGCAGCTTTTTGAAGAAGTAGAAATATATGACTTCTTGCTTCTCGAGAAGTCATTCTACCACTTACTTAAAAAAAATTAATTTTAAAACAAAAAAATCTACTTTCCTTCTTGACTCTATGAAAAATACTGACCCTTCATTACCATTTTCACACAAGGTCTGCTAGAAGCACTAGTCTTCCACCATCATTCTCACACAATGTTCCAAGTCTCACCATTTTTACGTAACATCTGATGGAAGTATTGATACTCCACATTTTCAGACAATATTACATCTGAACAACTTACTGCATATATTCCTTCTAAATTTTTTTTATCATTTTATCACTATTTTTTATTATTAAATTTGTATTCAAGTGTGGTATGAAATTTCAGTTTTAATTTTATTTTTTTCATATGTAATTTTATAGCTTATTATTATTTTCATAGTTAATTATAACAAGTTCTTGACCTCAATAAAGGATAAGAGAGTTCTAATAGGAGTAAAAATAAAAAATAAAAAACAGCAATAAAATATACATTGACACGCATTTTATATTTATTTTTTATTTCCACCTATTATATCATACACAATATTAGTGATTAGGTTATGTAAAATCAACATTCAATATTGGAAAGTATTTGTTATCATGGTTATTTTAATATTCATTATCTTTTATAAAAAAATTTTATTTTTTGAGTTATTTATCCAAACGCTACAACTTTAAAATAAGTACTTTTATAACTAAAAATCCAAACACAAAATAACTTATTTATAAGCTGCTTTTAATAAAAGTCCTTGTGTTTTAAGCTCCTTTTCCAAAAGAACTTATTTAAGTTATTTACCCAAATTGGGCCTAAGCGAGATTGAATCATCATAATTACCATAGTTGTGGTTATGGCGATGATAGGATTCCTCGGATTCTTGTTTTCCAAGTCAAGGCTCTTTTATGCATATCTTAGCATTTTCACTAGTTTTGATCTTGTTTCCTTTTTAATTGCATTAATTCCAATTTTGATCATTGCTTAGTTCTTTTATATCTTAGTTCTTTTAATATTTTGTTCTTTGCTTGATTGAAACCCCTTTTTCCCCACAACCAAAAGTGATAACACTTCAATTGCATTCCTAGGGAGAACGACACGAGGTTGAATTACTCTCGATCTCGGTTTATGTTTTGTATTTGAATATCTAAACTTTGATGTTGAGAGTTAGTTGTTGATTTGGCTATACTTGCAACGAAGTGATCTTATTTTGAGAAATTCTAGATCAACACTAATTCTCTACTCATCAGTGGTTGAATGTGTTTGTGTTTTGGGAGTTATTGTTGTTAGAATCTCCATTCCTTTGCCCTTGGTTTTGCTTTCCTCCCCACCCAAAATTTGGGTGGTTCCTCCATCCTGGGTTGAATTTGTCTACATACAGATCATTTTGGGATGAGTTGGAAGTATTATTCATGAAGTGGACTGATGAATTCATATTTTACGATAATTTTTTGTTTGATTTGAGTAGATTTCATCACATAAACTTGCACTTATTCCCTTAAATAGAATGCTTTTGAGTTTTCCTCCAGATTTGTGCTTGATGATAAAAACATGCTCTTTCGTGCCTACATTAGCCTATTTTATTCCATTTACCTTCCATTCGATACCTTGATGTCGTTTGTGAGTGATTTGAGATGTATAAGGTAGGGATGACTTGGTGAAAATGAAAGAGGAGCATGCAAAGAGGAAAATTCATGAACAAATGAGCATTTGGAGCTTTTCAGCAAGTGTGCGTACAGACAAGTATGCGCGCGTATGCACAAGGGAGATTTGCAAGCGACGCGTACACGTGGGAGTGAATTGCGCCAAACGACGCGTGCGCGTCGCCCACACGCACGCGTGACAAGCGTCACGTGACCTCATTAATGCAAATTGCTAGGGTCGATTTCTGGGCCTCCAAAACCCAGTCCAACTCATTTCTGAAGCTATTTCAAGCCAAAGTGAAGAAGGATGAAGGGGGGAGCACTTAGGTTTATATTTTTACATGTTTTATTTAGTTTTCTAGAGAGAGAAGCTCCCCTTTCTCTTTAGAATTAGGGTTTTTAGTTTACTTCTCTTTAATTTCAGCATTTAATTCTTGTTTTAATGTAGCTTCATTTATGTTTCTTGCTCTCTCTTGTCTTTATCTTCTTCGTCTCTTTGTTATTTCCTTTATTTTTCATTTTTATGTTTATGGATACTTTTGTTAATTTTAATTTCGATTATTGCAATTTATGTTTTCATGTTGATTATTGCTTTCTTTAGTTGTTATTATCATTTTCTTGCATTTGGTAGTTAGAATTTATTTTTACTGCAATTTAATGTTATTTTATTTTCATACACACCAAGTGTTTGATAAAATACTTGGCTTAGTTTTTACTTAGTTTTTCTCCACTCTTGGCTTGAAATTGATGACTTTGGTGACCCTTGAGTCATTGATGTCCATTCTTGTTTGATTATGAGAATTCATTGTTGGTTTGGACTATGCTACTAACGAATTGATTCTTGTCTTTAATTGATTCCAAACTATACAAGAAATCTCTTACCATGGACTTGTTCCATCCTTCATTGCTGATGAGCGGATATTTTATACGCGTTTTGGCATCATTTTCATATAGTTTTCATTATGTTTTGTTTAAGTTTTATTATATTTTCATAGGTTTTAGTGTAAAATTCATATTTTTAGATTCTACTTTGAGTTTGTGTGTTTTATGATGATTTCAGGTATTTTCTGGCTGAAATTAAGGAGTTTTGGTAAAGTCTGATTCAGAGACAGAGAAAGGACTGCAGATGCTGTCAGGATCTGACCTCTGTGCACTCAAAGGCAAATTTTTGGAGCTACAGAAGTCCAAATGGCACACTCTCAATGTCTTTGGAAAACTAACATCCAAGGTTTTCCTGAAATATATAATAGTTCATACTTTACTCTGGAAATGAAGGTCCAAAACTGGCGTTCAACGCCAGCCACCAGTCCCATTCCTGGTGTCCAACGCCCAAAAGAGGGTAGCTGGCATTCAACGTCCATTCAGAAGTCCAAAGCTGGTATTGGACGCCCAAAAGAGAGTACCAACTCATGGCTTCACTCAAGCTCAGCCCAAATACTCACCAAGTGGGCCCGAAAAGTAGATTTTCACACTACAAGACTAGTTTATCTTATTTCTATAATTCTTAGTTATCAGATTAGTATATATAAGAGAATATCACCCATGTTTAAGATCTTCCACAACATCTCTTGCCTACTCTACATGTTTTATATCACTTTTGTACAGTATGTGTCACTAACCTCCTAGGTTAAAGTTAGGAGCTTTGCTGATTCTTATGAATTAATAATATCACTATTCTGTCTTAATCTATGCTTGATTCTATTCTAAGATGTATCTTCGTTCTTCATCCTAATGAATTGGGAGTGTAACTTGACTGTCATCCCTATTCACATGGGTTTTTACGAGTCATTGATGGGATAGTACTGAACCACAAGCTTGATTATACATCTCTTAGACGGCTAATCCACGACTTCGCTGGGGACTTCTCGAGACATCAGTTCAGCCGAGGTACGTGGGAATCAGGGCCTTTGTGGTATAGGCTAGAATCCAAGGAGTAGAGTTCTCTGATCTGTAAAATCCAACCTTGTCTGTGGCATTTTGAGTAGGATCACCAAGGGAACAATTACTGGAGCTTTATCCCCGTTCAGATTGGATGACCGCTGACCCGGCGTTTGATCTGAAGCAAAGAAGATTAATGACCGCTGACCCGGCATTAATCATTTATAGCCTGCCATGGAATGAATCAATTAGAAGTTGGAGTAGATGGTGAGAAAAGTTGATCCAGAAGGAAGAAGCATCTCCGAAGCCTCAACCATTCTCATACTATTGATTTCACAAATATCTAGTAACATTTTATTTATTTATTCTGTCTTATTTAATTTTCCACAACAATCATTTTTTCTATCTGCCTGACTAAGATCTACAAGATAGCCATTGCTTGTTCAAACCAACAATCTCCGTGGGATCGACCCTCACTCACCTGAGGTATTACTTGGATGACCCGGTACACTTGCCGGTCTATCTGTACGAATATTGCGGAGCTAGTTCTGTGCACCAATTGCTCATAGGTGAATGGTTCAAACTTCTCTTCAATTTGGTTTACTCCATTTGAACCATGAGCTTGATGTTGTCTATTAGCAGTAGCACCTTGCATTCCATCCATTCTCTTATTCACCAAATCCATTTGTTGCTGAAATTGTTGTTTCATGAGCTTATTCTAAGCCAAGATAGCATTGACCACATCAAGCTCCAACATTCCTATCTTTGGATTAATGTTTCTCTCCGAAGAGTAAAAATATTGGTTGTTTGCCATAATTTCAATGAGCTTCATTGCTTCTTTGAGAGTTTTCTTCATGTGGAGTGAGTCTCCTGCTGAGTTATCTAATGAATTTCTTGTTGCTTGGGTTATGCCCTCATAGAAAATCTGCAGTTGCACCCAATCAGTGAACATGTTGGGTGGGCATTTCCTCAGTAGTCCTTTGTATCTTTCCCAAGTTTCATTGATTGACTCCCCTTTAAGTTGTTTGAATGTCTAAACCTCATTTCTAAGCTTGATGATCCTTTGAGGGGAAAAAATTTGGTCAAGAACTAATTAACCAAATCATCCCAAGTGGTGATGTTCTCCTTAGAAAAAGTCTCTAGCCATTGGTATGCTCTATCCCTCAGGGAGAAGGGAAATAGAAGTAATCTATAGATGTCATGATGAACCCTATTTGTCTTGACAGTGCCACATATTCTCAGGAATGTAGACAAATGTTGGTTGGGATCTTCTTGGGTACTTCCTCCATATTGGCAATTTTGTTGGACTAAGGTGATTAGTTAGGGTTTGAGCTCAAAGTTGTTGGCATGAATGTTGGGAGTAAGAATGTTGCTTCCACAATTTTTAGGGTTGGAATTAGTGTAAGATTCCAAAGTCCTTCTAGTTGGTTGAACATGATTGTTACTAACTCCTTCATTGTGGTTGTGAATTTCTTCCTCCATGACTTGGTCTGAATCTTCTTCTTCCTCTTCTCCAACCACTCTCTTGCCCCTTGCTTCTCTTTTCATCTCTAGAAAGTCTTTTCAGATTCTAAATCAAATAATGAGGTTGATTCACCTCTTTTACCAATTGGCATACACAAAGACAATCAAAGAAACAAGTGGAAATGGCCACTCTATCACAGAGTGTAATTAGAGTTAGATAATACAAAATCTTATACAATTAGCATGCTAAAACTAAAATGAAATTATATATAATGAGCAATTGAATGGCATCAAACGTAAAAGCAAAATATGCAAACCAAAATTAAGCTAAGTAACAAAATAAAAGAAAAATGTTTAATCTAGGTAGCTAACTAACTTAATCATTGTCAATATAGATCAATCCCTGGCAAAGGCGCCAAAAACTTTATACAAATTTGAAGAACAAATTCCACCAACAAGTGCACCGGGTCGTGATCAAGTAATAATTCACTATGAGTGAGGTCAATCCCACGAGGATTGAGAGATTAAGAAATTTTAATTAATCGAATATTCTAGTTACACAAGCAAATTGATGAAGTTAGTTCAAATCTTAGATAACTTGATAATAAAGTAAATTGCATGAAACGTAAAGAGCAAGAAAATAATTGATTGAAAGTAAAAAGTGTGAATGTAAATAACTGGAAATTAAAGTGCATAAACTTAAATTTCAAGAATTGTAAATGTGGAAGAATGAATGACAATGGAATTAAAGTGCTGGAATATAAAGGGAATTGGGGATAATGGGAATCAAGTAGAAATTAGTAATTCGGAAAGGAAACTAAAGCAAGCAATCAGAATGAGAAATTGAAATAAGTGAAGAAACGATAATGGATGAAATCATTAAGGATTGGAGATATTTTAATTCTTCCTGAATCAATGATTCTCAACTCATTCTCAATCATTTCTCTCAACATAATCAATCCCCAATGTCTTGATCTATTTCTCATGAGAAAATGTGAAGTTCAATTTTTAATCTCAAGCCATACAACCCTCAAGATCTCAATTCAAAGTGATTACATCTAACATATCAAGCTAAGGATTATCAATCAAGAGAGTTATGAGAGAAGAGTTTCAAACTGAATTCTATGAATCCTTTCTCAAGCTTATCATAGAATTCAAATAGATCTAATCCCTCTCTCGATAGAATTAGATCTATGAAGCACAAAAACTCTCTTATATAAACAATAATTGAATTGAGAAGAAGAATAATAATATCAATTCATTGGAATCAAAACAAAGCTTCTCCCCCAAATGAATCGGGGTTTAGTGACTCATAGCTCTCTTACCAAGAAACAAAAACTGGAAAAAGTAAAGACTGGAAAAATAAACTCAAAGTTCAGTATAAGCAAAAAGTGAAGTCACGTAAAGCTCAAAACAAAAGTCCTCCCTCAGTTCAAACCCCCCTCCTATTTATACTATTTCTCTGCTCCTTAAGTGCTTTCAAATTCTACTTCCAGAGTGGGCTTTGCTGGGCTTTGGACTTCCTTTAGGCCTTGGGCGTTATTTGCTCCATAACACCCCCTTTTGCTGGCATTGGCAACGCCCACCTGGCGTTATATGAAACGGGCGCTCTTGATTTTTGCCGTTGGTGTCAATTGTCACGCGTACGCGCAGCCCACGCGTATGCGTGAACACTAAAGTTTACACCCCAAAGTCATCGCAGGTGTTATCTTGAGGGGGTTCCAGTTTAACGTGGCACTGCCAATGCCTAAAACTTGATTCATGCCACTGGTCATGCGCAGGCCTGACTCACGCATTCGCATAAGCTCTGATGCTTGCAACCCTAACTCAACGTAACTATTATCTCAAGGTGGCACTAGTTTATTTGGGCATTGCCAATGCCAAGGTCCACCTTCCAAGGTTGCTTGGCATTGTTAAGAGATAACTCCTTTGAATCTTGGCATTGCCAACGCTAGGAGCACTCTTCAAGGCTTCTCTTGGCGTTGTTAGGAGATAACTTCTTTGAATCTTGGTGTTGCCAAAGTCACACTCCTCAAGGGCTTTCGTGGTTGGGTGTTGTTCCAGTATAACGTTTCTTGTTTCTCAAGTTGCCAACGCTAGGGAGTTAGCTACAGGAGTTGCTTGGCATTGTCCCAGGATAACTTCCCTTGTTTCTCAAGTTGACAACGCCAGGGAGTTAGCTCCAAGATTTCCTCATTAAGCATGGAAGTTGTTTCATGATAACACCAGTATAAGTAGGCGTTGCCAATGCCAGGGAGCTAGCTCCAAGATTTCTTCACTAAGCATGGGCGTTGTTTCATAATAACGCCAGTACAAGTAGGCATTTCCAATGCCAAGGAGTTAGCTCCAGGATTTTCTCATTAAGCATGGGCATTATTTCATGAGAACGCCAGTTAATGTAGGCGTTGCCAATGCCACATTGCTTCCTTAGTTGGCGTTCCTTGAAGTAACACCCCCTATATTGGGTATTGTCAATGCCCTGCTTCTTTAGAATTGGCATTCCTTGAGGCAACACCCCTTGTAGTGGTCGTTGCCAACGCTCCAAGTTGGCATGCTCTTCTCTCTGCTTCACCTATCATCAAACAATTCAAGTGTATCAAAGTTTGATCTTTCATGAATCAATACAAGATATATTATCATATTTCAGTGCAATATAATCCTCTTAATCATCATATTCACTTGGCATCATTTATTGCATCAAATGTCTCTTGTTTCTTCATGAAATAGTCACGATTTCCATTCTTGCTTGATGATTTATTACATGTAGAGATATTTCATGCAAACATTTGTTTATTAGCTAGAAATTGTATGAAACTAAACTATAGACTAACTAAATTAGCTAACTAAACTAGCTCTGATGCACATGCATCACAACACCAAACTTAAGATCTTGCTTGTCCCCAAGCAAGAAAAGAACTATGCACAAAGGATTCTCTCAATTGGAATGGATTGAAGAATTGCTTATGATTTCTTAGTGAGTAAAGTCACTAAGTGATAGTGCGGTGAACTCCAAATTGTATGCTTATGCAAGGATTCCGGTGCTTATTGGTTAGGGTACGCGTGAGCACTGATGCTTGCAACCCTAACTCATCGCTGGCGTTATCTCAGGCTGGCGCCAGTTTATTTGGGTGTTGTTAGGAGATAACTCCTTTGAATCTTGGCATTGCCAATGTTAGGAGCACTCTCCAGGGCTTGTCTTGGCGTTGTTAGGAGATAACTTCTTTGAATCTTTGTGATTGATTTAGATTTCAAATTCCTCTTTACCAAGGGAAGAGAGCGTGGATCAGGTGTCCTCTTTACAGGATTGAGTTCAAGAAGTCTGGATTTACATCTCTCGAGCCTATTACCCTATCTGAAGTCTTGGATTGTGAATTACAACTTTATTGCACCGCAATTGGTGCAGGAGCGTAGCAGTTTGGTTTGCTTAGGTAGTGTTTCATAAATTTCCTTTGTGCGGAGAACTCCCCGAAGGTTCTAAACAATCTTCTCGGTAGAACAAGGAAAAAAAAGCCTATGTAGTAGTGGATTCGAGTCCCACAAAAGCGAAGGATGACGACAGATTCAATTGCCCTCTCTACTCAAAAATAAGGCCTTCTGCGGGCAAAAAAGAAATTCTATAGTTTCCCACCTCTGGATGCTAGGATTCAAAGCAAAAGAGATTGGTGCTTCAGCTCTTATTTCAACGAAGTTGTAAGGCCTGAGGCATGGCAGAAGAGTTTTGGATTCAAATAAAACCAGAGACGAGGGAATCGTCTGCTCCTGTTGCCAATGCCACACTCCTCAAGGGATTTCATGTTTGGGCATTGTTCCAGGATAACTTCTCTTGTTTCTCAAGTTTCCCACACCAAGGAGTTAGCTCCAGGAGTTACTTGGCATTGTTCCAGGATAACTTCTCTTGTTTCTCAAGTTGCCAACGCTAGGGAGTTAGCTCCAGGATTTTCTCATTAAGCATGGGCGTTGTTTCATGATAACGCCAGTGTAAGTAGAAATTTCCAATTCCAGGGAATTAGCTCCAGGATTTCCTCATTAAGCATGGGCGTTGTTTCATGATAACACCAGTACAAGTAGGTGTTGCCAACGGTGGGGAGTTAGCTCCAGGATTTCCTCGTTAAGCATGGCCGTTGTTTCATGATAATGCCAGTACAAGTAGGTGTTGCCAGGCCAATGGCACATTTCTTCCATAGTTGGTGTTCTTTAAAGTAATGCCCCTATATTGGGGGTTGCCAATGCCCTGCTTCTTTAGAATTGGCATTCCTTGAGGCAAGGCTCCTTGCAGTAGGATTTGCCAACACTCCAAGTTGGCATGTGCTTGTCTCTGCTTCATCTATCCATGCTTCACCTATCATCAAACAATTCAAGTGCATCAAAGTTTGATATTTCATGAATCAATACAAGATATATTATCATATTTCAGTGCAATATAATCCTCTTAATCAACACATTCACTTAGCATCATTTATTGCATTAAATGACTTTTGTTTCTTCACGAAATAGTCACAATTTTATATCATGCTTGATGATCCATCACATGCAGAGATATTTCATGCAAACACTTGTTTATTAGGTAGAAATTTTATGAAATGTTTATTATCTAGAAATTTTATAAAACTAAACTATAGACTAACTAATCTAGCTCAAATGCACATGCATCACCTCTTCTATTACCATTCGATGACGTGATGTGTTTGCTGAGTAATTTAGGATCTACAGGCCGAGACTGGCTTAGAAGATGGAATGGAAGCATGCAAAAGTGTAAGGATCACGAAGACTTGAAGAATTGATGATTTGGCATTCGCACGTACCTATGACGCATGCGTACGCATGACACGAAGCGTGTGATTTTCTTAGAATTGCACGTATCAATGATTTCTGGACTATTCTTGGACCCAAATTAACTCAATTCCGAATGGAGAAGGGCCAAAAATTGAATGAGGATGGAGATACTCAAGCATACACACAATTGCAAAATTTTTAGCTAGTTTTTTATTCTTAGATTTCTAAAGAGAGAAACTGTTCCTTCTCTCTAGGTTTTAGTACTCTTTGGTTATATTTTGTCCTAATTTTTGAATTAGATCTTATTGAATTTCTATTTTGTTACTTTAATTGTAGTTTCTCTAGTTTAATTTCACTTAAAAACATTGATAGCTACTTTCTGTTAGATTGTTAGTTTATGGATCGTGTTAATTTTGAATTTATATTTATGCATTGAAGTTTTCATGATTTATCTGTGTTAATTGAGTTGTTATTATTATTGATAATTAGTAGTGAGTAGATTTAATTGTGTTTAATTTTCTCAATTACATGATGTTCCTTTTCTTACTCACCAAGTGTTTGATAAAATGTTTACTTTGAGTATGGAGTAGATTTTCTTTCTTGGCTTGGGGGTTGAGTAATTGGGCATCCTTGAGTTGTTAATGTCCAATCCTGATTGGCAATTCAAGGTCGTTAGTTTGTTTGGTTTCCACTAACACTAGTCTTTCACTAAGTTAAATTAGTGAGTTGGCTAAGACTTGTGGATTAAAATCAGCTATGCCTACTTGACTTTTCTTCCATGTTAGAGGATGACGAAGTAGGAATACTCTTTCTAATTATCATGTTTATGGTTAACAACAAGGATAGGAAGCCTAGTTCTCACCTCTAGCCAAGGCCCTTTAGGGTATGTTTGGTTGAAGGATTAGTTTTTATGCTTAGGAATATTATTACTAGCAATATCATTTCTTAGAATAGTATTACCAAGTATATAGTATTCCTATGATTGGTTTGTAAAAGTAAAATCCATGGAATATTAATAATATGGCTAGGAATGTGTTAGTTTTTATTTGGTTCATATATAGAATATTAATGATTAAATTTAGTAAATATATTAATTAAATATGAATATAATAAAATAAAATATTTTTAATTAAATTTTTTAGACTAATTTATTAAATAAATATAAATATAATAAAATATTATTTTTTATTTTATTTTTAAATTTACTAAAATACCCTAATATCAAATATGCTTAATTAAAATTTTTATTGATTTTAATTTTTTTTAAATTTACTAAAATATTTCTAATATTAAATATGTTTAATATGTCAAAATTATTTTTACTCATTCAAATTAAAAGGTTAAATGACTAAACTTAAAAATACATGAAAAAAATTATATATTAATATATTTCAAGATAAATTCAATATAATTATTTTTAGAAAAGAATATTTATTTTCCAAAATTACCCCCAATATCAAATTTTTTAATTTTTTAAAAAATTAAATATAAAATTAATCGAATATTATTATTTTTTTTTACATTGAAATTTTTGTGAATTTACAAAAATATCTCTACTAATAAATTTACTATGATACCCCTAATAACAATGTTTAATTGAAATTAATATTATCACAATTAAATTTACTAAAATATGCCTAATAACAAATATCACAATTAAATTAACAGAAAATACTTAAATCATAGATTAGAAAAAGTCACTTTTTTAGATATAGATAATTTGAACAAGACAATATCTCATATCCCCAAATCATTCAGCTGGACACACTTCAAACACAGTTGCAGAATCCCAAATAAGTAATCTCATAGTTCTTGCTCCACATGAAAGCATGACAAAACTTGTGATTCTATCCCATGAGTTGAGCTAAATCTAAAGAATACATAAGCAAGAATCTCTAAACAGGATTGGAGGTCATGAGAGAAAGGAGCAATGCAATCTTATAAAAGTTCAAATATACCAAGTCATGAAGAGACTACTAATCTAACACTACTAGGTACCAAAGCAACTTTGAATATACAAGTGCCACAATCTTGAATCTATTAATTTAAACACTATCATAGCTTTGTCCTTGAAACTACACAGCTTTATATGATATCAATCGATCATTTTTATTTCTCTCTTGAGAAATTATTCTTATAAACACAAAAGAATGAATTATACTTATTAAATCAAAACTAGCATTGGAAGGAACAAAAGGCAGGTGCGTGCTGCCTTCAAACCAAGTTACTAATCTGAATGCTACCTCTGAAAATAGAAAAAATAATTAACAGCTAAATCAAATAAAAAGTTGAACAGCATCATTAAAAATGAATAGGAGACTGAAATTATTATACATTGGTAGCCTTCTCTTTAGGAACCTTGTATGAATCAGCTGTAACCTCCGACAACCACAACCCAGGGAAGAGGTTCTGCACACCAAAATCAAACTAATGCAATCTTCCACGAACTGATATACACAATTACCATAATAAAAAAAATAAATTAACACAAAATACTCAAATATCCCAATTTAGATGTAAATTAATAGCAACAAAAAAGTATAGACCATTTTTCAAATCAGCAAAAAGTAAAAGAGTCACATTAATTGTTAATATTTGGAGAGAAATTCTTAAATTGTTATCTATAACAAGAAGATGACAATAACTTAAGTCATCAACTATTTGTGAAGCTGCAAGATTATACATAATCCAACAACTAAGATAATTACTAAAACCAAAAGAATATGAACACGTGGGTGAGATTCATATGGGTACATATCCTGATATCCATGTATTGAAAATTTGAAATGATCTCACATAATCAATTGAAACAAAAGTGAAAATTCAAATTCAAATAAGTAAAGCACAATCAATTCGCCTTTCCAACAAAGCTAAGCTTGGACATGACTTATACACATGAACTACCTTCAAACTTTTCTCTCTTAGCAACAGTGAAGAGATAATTGTTCTTTCACAGCTTTAAATTGTCAAACCTGGTTCACCCATGTAATGTCACTGGACTCATTACAGTATGCAATAATTATTCTTGAGAGTAAGGGGCAAAAAATTGGAAAAAAGTATTCAATGGACAAATATATGTCGTATAACCACAGCAGAAAACAAAAAGAATCAGCAGAATATATGCTTATTAATTTCATGTGACTGAAAACAGAATCAGTAGAAAAAAAACACAACTCTGTTTTATAACTTCAGCATTCAACCTTTGATTCAATCCACCATAGCCTTCGTCTTATATATACTTGATCAAAAGGTGAAACACAACTCTGTTTTATAACCTCATCATTCAACCTCAACATTCAATCTTTGATTCAATCCACCATAACATGTACAAATATATATGCCATATTCAATTTAGCATGACATATTCTAGCAGAAATAGAATTCAGAAAAAAATAAATAACAAATAAAAATAAATATCTAAACATAAATAATGTCAAATCACAAGTTCTAGCAGAAAGCCATACAGCTCTAACAGTTTAAAATCCTTACCTGAAGAAGAATATTCTGTGCTTGAAAAATATTCTATGCATTGATGATTATTGCTAAGACGCGAGGAGAGAGAGAGAGAGGCGAGGGAGACAACACAAACAGGAAGCACAACTCGAGCAGACGCGGAGGTGAGAGACGTGCGAGCAACCGAGCTCAAACAGAGGAGAGAGGCCGGATGCGACCACAGTCACCACACAACACGAAGGATCCGAACAGAATCGTGACGATGGCGGCAAAAATGCAGTTGCGGTGAACCGAGATGAGCTGTAATAATGAACACAAATGCAAACAAGGAGCGTGGTGGTCATGCAAGTCCAATCGGCGGCAAGGCGGTGCCGACGCCGGTGGAGCCTCCATGAATTTGGGAAAAAAACTCGCTAGGGTTTGGTTTTCATGGAGGAAGGGCTCTATTAGGGTTTCGTTTTCTTATGAAATCAGTTGGGAAAAATCTGAACAAAGAGGAGAAGAGTTAAATTAACAAGGGTATTTTGGTCTTTTTACTTTGTTATATACATTCTATTTCCATTGGAATTAAAGATAACCAGAGGGAGACGGAAATGAAAGTGGTATTTTGATTCCAGGGAGTAAAGTTTACCTGGGAAAATATTTTTAAACTTTGAAACAAACATGTGAATAAGATATTCCCATCTAAATATTCTTACGAATACTTAAATATTCTTCTAACCATACACACCCTTAGATTAATTGATTGTCATCCCTTTTGTTGACACTACTTTACTTTAATCTCATGTTTCTTGGTCACATGCCTTTTTATTGCTATTATCTTAGTTGCATGTTTGTTAGATCGCCATTTACTTTGTGTTTCCAATTGTTGCAATTTATTTGTTAATTGTTAATTGGTTTTGAATTCTAGTTGCTTTACTATTATCGTATCCATATTTAAAATCTTCGAATTTCATAATCAATGATGTGCACTCAATTGCATGTCCTAGAAAAAATAACTCGGGATTCTACTTTTGATAATTGATTTGATTCTTGTGACACTCTTCTAAATTCTGATTGAGGCTTATTTGTCGATTTAGGCTATACTTGCGACATTCGAGTTTGAAAAACTTTGAATTTTCTAGACCGACATTAATCCTTCGTCACTCGTTGAGTTCTTCAATTCTATCCGAACAAAGTGGTTAGGTACTTTGATTTTCTTGCCCAAAGTCTTCTTCCATTCTGTTTTTGCATTTTGGTTACGGGTATTGAGAGATTCTCATGATTTTAATATTTTAGGTGTAATCTAGCATTGGGTAATTATTGGGTTGTGCCCCAAGTATCCATGGGTAAGGAAATAAATTACTAAATCCTTGTAAATCGATGAATTAGTGGAACCCTAGTGTAATTTTGGTAAATTATGTGAAATTTAAATTGAATTCATGTGGATAGAAGTTAAATTGATGAACTTGAGTGCTTGACTTGGAGCTTTGGTGGTTGGGGCTAGCTAAATTGGCAAATTGAAAACTTTGAAACTTGTGGAGAAGAGGCTTTCGATGGTGTTTAAGATTGAGGAGAAATCGGCCAATGTATGGTTTCAGTTTCTTATAGTTAATATATAATGTTGCGTGAAACTTAGGTTAATTGCCATAAGATAAGCGTGAATACTATGAATTGTTATATTTGGTGGTTAACTGTGTATATATGTGATGTATGATGAGTATAATGATGTGAATTGGGGAACTTAGGTGAGGAAATGATTGTGAAGTTATTGAATATGTATATATCTGATATATGAGAAGTTTGATGATGAGTTGATGTTTAATGTTGGAATTTTTTGAATAGATTGAAGGATTTATGAGTTGATATGTTTGAGGAATAATTAGAATGGATTTGGTTGTGAATGGTTTGGTTTTAAATTGTGAGTTTTGGAAAACTGGAGGAATTGTAAGTTTTGGTAAAATCTGATTTTTGACCAACTTCGGCGGACCATAACTTGGCTTCCGGACACCCAAATCTTGTGAAATGTCTTGAATAAAAATTAGATCCGTGAATTTTATAACATTTTATGAACGGATAAAAAATAATTTTTAAGGAAAAAGTTATGGCGTTTGAAGTTCAGTGTAAAAAATTGATTTTCTGAACTTAACAGCTTTTTGGCAAAACTGACAGGATTGTGTATGCGACAGTGTCAAACGACACAAATATTGGGCTCTGCCCAGATATCTCACGTACATGACAGTGTAAATATGGAATTCCCGCCTATGTGGACAGAGTCTCGTGTACGCGGATAGGGTCTCGTGTACACGACACTGTTTCTTTTCAAATCTCACGTACGCGGTAGGTGGCTTGCGTACGCATGACCTCTGTTTTGCTGAAATAGCAATTTTGAGTTTTTAAACCATTTCTCTAGCTTTCCAAACCTCTATAACTACTGTTTAAGGTCTGATAGCTAGTGTTTAGGCTTTAAGATGAGCGAGAGAGTATTGGGTTAAATAAAAGGGGCATATTTTGTTATGAATTTAGAGTCGGTGGCTTAGGATTGTAGAGTGTTGTGGGAGAATTAGCTAGAATATTTTGTGGAGTGTTCTAAGTGGATTAAGGAAGACATATCGAAGTATAATCGAGATAAGTTTAAAGAAGCATGTTTTGATTATGAAAATATATTTTGATTATAAAAAACTGATTTGGGCATGATTGTTTCTTTTTTAGCACTCTTTCTTGAAAGTGCGACCTTAGTGAGATGATGGAATGTGAGGACACCCTTCTTTGTTCTCCTGATATTGTAAAATCACCTCCAGCGAGATGATGGGAGGATAGGATCCCCTGTTTTATTCCTCTTGGACATGGTTTCATCCTACTTGCTCTATGTTGGTTGTTGAGGCTCCCTGGGTAGATGCAAGGGTGTGGTTCACCTCACTTGCTCCGGATTAAGATGATTTGGGCTTACTGGGTAGACGCAAGGGTTGAGATTTTGTCCTACTTGCTCCAGGATGGTAATTAATATTTATCTGAATCACGAGTCTCCCATGGTAAACGTAATAGCTCGCTCCCACTTGCTCCAGGTTGAGATTTGAGATTCTGTTGACCCTATGTCGCAAGTGTGGTCGGACGCTTATACCTTTCTGAAAGATCTCCCCCAATGAGATGATAAATGAATGATTATATATATATATATATATATATTGCATAGACTATTAGGGATGTGTGATAAACCCCATTTTTAGGGTTTACCTTGTATTGAATTTAGAGTATTTTGATAACCTTTTGTCACATTTAGCCTATGAATTAGCATGGTTTTGTTATCTCTCCCATATTTAGGCTTAAGTGTAAAACATGCTTTTTAAGCCTTATTTTGATGAATTCTGATTTCTCCTTGATTCCATAAGATGCCTTGATGTGTTTGCTAGTAATTCCAGGATTGAAATAGGCTAGGCATGGATCAAAGGAAGCAAGGAAGGAAGCATGCAAGTGGAGAGAAGCATAAAAAGTCAAAGAAGCAAAGTCAGCCATGCACGCGCACGCGCACAAGGCACCCGCGCGCACATTGCAGAATCGACCAGGGACGCGCACGCGTACCGTGCGCGTACGCGTCGATGACCGCACATGACTTCATTAATGCAACACGTGCCTGGCGATTTGAGAGGGTTTCTAAACCCATTTTTGGCGCCAATTGCTAGGAGAAAGGAATAAAAGGATCAAGGATTGAGGGGAAGGTATAATTAATCAATCAAGGAATCTAGGAATCTAGCATATAGCATAATTAGGATTAGTTTAGAGTTAGTTTTAGAGAGAGAAGCTCTCACTTCTCTCTAGAATTAGGATTAGGTTTAGGTTAATCTCTCTTCTTAGATCTAGGTTTAATTCATGCTTTGATTCACTTTTCCTTTACCAATTCTTAATCTTCTCCTCCTCCTCTTTCTAGTTATGTGCTTTAATAATTGTAATTCTCCACTTTGTTTTGGATAGATTGTTGTTCTCCTATTTCCTCTTTCAATAATGCAATTTGAGGTAACTCATGATAATTGTGATTTCCTTGATTGTTGTTGTTAATTCTTTGCAATAATTGTTGTTAGATTCTATTCTTGTTCTCAAATTACTATGCTTTTCTTTTGTGCCTTCCAAGTGTTTGATGAAATGCTTGGTTGGATTTTTGTGTAGGTTTTGTTCCTCTTGGCCTAGGTAGAGTAATTAGTGACTCTTGAGTTATCTAATTCCTTTGTTGATTGATAATTAGAAGTTGCTAATTGATTTGAATGCCTCTAAAGCTAGTCATTCTTTTAGGAGTTGATTAGGACTTGAGGAATCAAATTGATTCATCCACTTGACTTTCCTCCATGGTTAGAGGTTAACTAAGTGGTAGCAATGAACAATTCTCATCACAATTGAGGAAGATAACTAGGATAGGACTTCTAGTTCTCATATCTTGCCAAGAGTTTTATTAGTTGTTAGTTTATTTTCTTTGCCATTTATATTTCTTGTCCAAAATCTTAAAAACCCCAATAATAACTCACAACCAATAACAAGAACACTACCCTGCAAGTCCTTTGAGAGATGACCCGAGGTTTAAATACTTCGGTTTATAGATTTTAGGGGTTTGTACTAGTGACAAACAACTTTTTGTATGAAAGGATTATTGTTTGGTTTAGAAACTATACTTTACAACGAGATTTCATTAGTGAAATTCTAAACCGTCAAAAATTCATTCATCAAAATGGCGCCGTTGCCGGGGATTTGCAATGGTGTTGTGTTATTGGTTGTTGTACATATGTGAATATTGTGAATAGGTTTATCTTTTGTTTGTTTCTTAATTTTTGTTAGTTTTATTTTGTTCTCTCACTATGAATTCTCACTTTAGCTTTGAGTTTGGTTCTAATTGTGTTATAGGAAATGTGGACTTCAATGCTAACATGTACCAAGGATGGAACACTCCAAGATGGGAGGAGCCTCAAGGAATTGATCACTCCTATTGGCATCAACTTCCGGACACTTATAGGTATAATTCTCATCCTAATGCATGTCAATTCAATGGTTATGGTGACTCCTTTTATGACAATCAACCACCACCATATACCTATGAATCTTATCCTCAACATGATGCTCAACCATACTCACAAGCTCCTTTCTACCAAGTACCTTTATGTGACCCTTATCCATCATATAACCAATCACCCATACCACATTCTTGTGATCATTATGAGCAAGAACCTATAGAACCACCACAACCCTATCATGATTATTACCAAGAACCACCTCAATACTCACCATCTACATACCCTTACCAAGAAGAACCACCTTCCTACCATGAACCCTCTCTCCAAAATAATGAACCTTCTTACTCACCTCAAACCCCAATAGACGATCCTCTCACTTTGTTACTTCAAGGACAAGAAGCCATGAAGCGGGATACACTTGAGTTTGTGACTAACTTGACCAAGGTAGTGCATACTTTAGCCTACAAATGTTTGAACACTCAAGATGCTTCCATAGACACATATGGAGAATCAATTGAAGAGCGTAGCATGAAGGAGAGATTGGAAACTCCGGTGGGGGATGAGGGATGCCATTTTGTATTGGAGCAACTAGAGAAAGCCATGATTATTGAAGAAAAGGAAGAAGTGGTCGAAGATTTAGGAGATATTGAAAGTCCATGGGAATGTAGCATCATGGAGAACTCTTCCAAGAAGCTTGATATTGATGTTGAGGAGGGTGCGCAACCTCCAAGGCATGTCATCGTTGGAGACTTGGAAGAGGCTTATCAAGAGATGGATTCAATCATGGATGAATTTCTCTTTACAATGGAATCCTCTCCCATTGGACATAAAGTTGAAGTTACAAAAGAGTGTGCACAACCTCCCATACCCTTGGTGAACAATGAAGAAGAAAGTGAATCAAAAGAGAGCTACCAAGAGGAAAAAGTTGGCATGGTGTATATTGAAATTGAGGAATATGAAGAGGTTGGTCAAGAGATGGATTCATTCATTAATGAATTCCTATCCAAAATTGAATCACCTTCCATTGGGCAAGATGAAGTTCTTGAAGACAACACCGAGCCATGTGATAAAAGAGGAAAGGTTGAAATTGAAGAAGCTTGCAAAGAGGTGGAAATAATCAAGAAAGAGCAAAAGGGAATGGAGCTTGCAAGATCATTGGGACCAACCCTTCCTAAGTCATCATCCTACACAACATTCAAGTGGGTAAAATTTTTATCCCTAAGCTTCACTTTCTCACTTGAATATGGTTTGATTGAAAATGATGGGCAACTTAGAGCTCTTTGTGGAGTTAAGAGTAAGAGGGAGTGGTGTAATGGTGGGAAAAAGAATGTTAGGCTCATTAAGGTTAAACCCTCAAGGCATAAATACTATGGTTGGAGGAATGCTAAATTGTATGGGTCTAGAAGGAGAATTTGGTGCATAAAGGAGAATTCTATATGCCTACCACCCAAGTTGAATCATGATGATCAACTAGAAGATGGGTGTAAAAATAAGATATGGGATCCCGGATCACAACATGAAGACCAATTTTGCCATTTATATTTCTTGTCCAAAATCTTAAAAACCCCAATAATAACTCACAACCAATAACAAGAACACAACCCTGCAAGTCCTTTGAGAGACGACCCGAGGTTTAAATACTTCGGTTTATAGATTTTAGGGGTTTGTACTAGTGACAAACAACTTTTTGTATGAAAGGATTATTGTTTGGTTTAGAAACTATACTTTACAACGAGATTTCATTAGTGAAATTCTAAACCGTCAAAAATTCATTCATCAATGTGCGCACGTAGAAACTGTCCAGCGTTCACTATCGGACATGTCGGCTTTGGCTGGATAACCGACAGATGAGACTCATTGGCCATAGGCTAGACATGCATCATGTGCATTGTATGATTTGTTTAAGTATGCATATTGTGTTTGGTTTTGCCTAATTTTTTATCTATATTTATATGCTATGTGACTTAAATGTTGTAACTGTTTTCTTAACTGTGTATTACTTGTATGCCTTGTATGTGTTTGCTTTGAGTGATCCCTCATGCTGGTGGAAGTGACACTGAGGGTTGTTCCAAACTGGCGATTGGAAGGTTTGTAGAGAACTAAATTTTTTAAGAGATAGGTTGATTAATCCCTAGATAGGATTACCATATATCTGGTTAGTGAGAACTCTATGCTTTGATCTGGGTTGTAGAAGTTTAGGATTACCTTTGGCTTCTCAGAGCCTTATATCTTATCTATTAGGCACTATTACCATACTGAGAACCTCTGGTTCTCATTCTATATGTATTTGTTATTTTTCAGATGCAAGACATGAGGCACCTTGTTGAGCATGCTGGAGATTCCTTCAGAAGCGAAGATCTACTTTTGAGGTTTTCATACTATGTACTTAGCTTGTGGGGTGTGTGTGTAAATTCTCCACTGTTGTATTAAAACTTGTATTGTGCCTCCTAGAGGTTGCCTCGAAGAATTAGGTTTTGTATTCCATCTTTTGGGTTGTATACATATATATTTCTAGCCGGCTTTGCTTCACAGGTCAAAACTAAAGTTTGTTATATAAATTATTGGAATTTTATTATATATATATATATATATATATATATATATATATTATCTCTTCTGCTTTCTATCATCTACACATTTTATTCTCAACCATGCGAGTGTGATGCGATTTTCTGTTTCTATTTTGTCCAACCTTCCTTTCAGGGCTCCTAGTTAAACTATCTTTTATATATATCTATGTATGTATTTTGCTTCCAGAGGTCATAGTGTCTTACCACCTTTGATTTACGATCTAGGCGTAAAGCTCTGTGTGGTAGGGTGTCAGAATGGCAATGGCAGTGGTAGCAGTGGTGGTATTGTCAGATTTCATTCAACTCCAATGAGTTGGTTAGAATCAATTTTTGTTAAGGAGAAAGTGAAATAAAGAGATGAAGAATGAAGAAGAAGATTCCCTAGCCTTGAATAGCAATAGCAGCAATCACCAGCAAGGAAGAGTGAGATGGTGGGGCGTCGCTGATTTTTTTTTTTTTTGTACTTGTGGCTATTCGCAGTTGCAGAAGCAAATGACTATTGATGTTACAGTGCCGAGTGAAAGAGGAAAACACTAAAACTGGAATAAAGCTGAACAATTTTTTGAGTTTCTTCTATTTTCCTAGTTTGAAGATTCCTTCAGCTCCTCCATTGCTTAGCTTAGCTTTTGTTGTTATTGTTCTTGTTTAGAAGAGAGAAGATAAAGAACGAAGAAGAGGTTGGTTGTGGTTTGGTGCCAGTGGCAAGAAAAAGAGGTGATGATGGTTAATCATGAGAAAGGGCATTTATGATGAATATGGTGGTGATGAATGTAGTGGAGTGGTGAGGCTTGGATTGAGAATTAGGGTTGAAAGGTGGATTGGATTGAGGGCAAAATTAGGATAAAAAGTTTACTAACTTTTGACCATAAAAAATTTAACAGCAGGGACAGAATTAAAATTTATTTCAAACGTTAAGAACATAATTGAATCAAATTAAACATTAGGGATAATTTTGAAGAATTTCAAAAAACGTTAAGGACAAAAGACATACTTTACCCTTTATTATTAATTGTATGTTTGAATGATAGAAACAGTATTCTACAGGTTGAAAATCTTGTTAGACGTCACATTTGGTGAAATGAGAGCACCCAAAAGTTTCTTTTTGGTCATAATTTATTTCTTTTTCGTATTTTTAATCCCTTTTTTTATTATATTGTATTAAGTTTTAGGTTAATTTGTCCAATTTGGAGTTAAATTGGCTAGAATGTGATTATATAAGTTACGAAGTCCAGTTTATGCTTAAGATGTTAGAAAAAAAAAAGAAAAAATCCCGCGTGTGCACATTTTGCTCACTTGGGCCACCATGCACAGTGTGAAAAATGTTGCTTGCGCGCATTTTTTGTGCTTGTGCAAGCTTCTTGCATTTTGAATGTTTTGTTTGTTTTTTGAAATTGTAACACCCCACTTTTTTTGTATAAATAATATTTTACAATTGCTGTGATGAGGGTCATGGTTCATCTCTATACAATGATGTAAGCATAGATAAAATGCTCTATAGAGGTGGAGAGAGAAAAAGTAGAAAAGAAAAAGTAATGACAATAAATAAGAAAGAGAAAAAGTATATTAATAAAATAATATTTTTTATATAAGACAAAATAGTACCTGTAATAATGACTTTTATTTACTAGATCTAAATTCATTCAGTAAAGCTCTTTTATTAGTATTTCTTGATCAGTTTAGCTCTAATAAAATATTTTAAATATATTTTGGATTAAGATACTCTCTATTGTTAGTATTTCTCATGTCGGTATTTTTAGCCGTTTTACCTAGTGCAGTCAAAATTGGTGACCACATAATTACACTTTTGGTAATTATCTTTCAAAGGATTACTCTTATCCACTTATTCCAATATTCATATAATTATTTCAGCCTCCATGTTTCATTTTCTACCACATATATATTCATCATGTGGTGAATTAATGCAAATATCAACTAGATTATGTGACCTAAATTTTTACACATATGTTAATCATTTCTCACTATCTTCTCCTCCACTGGGTGGACAATCAGGGATCTAAAGTGGATCAGTCCCACCACGTGCATACAGAAGATCTTACTTGAAGAAAATTCCAAATTAGTGGTGCAAGGATAAAGAAGACTCAATCCAACAATGAAAGAGGTAGTTCACAATGAGATAATAAAGTTATGGGATGCTGGAATCATATACGACATCTCTGACAGTCCATGGGTAAGCACAATACAAGTGGTGCCAAAGAAGAGAGAAATCACAGTGATTTCTAATGAGAGAGATGAATTGATTCCTACAAGAATAGTCACTGATTAAAAAATGTGCATTGATTACCAGCGACTCAACCTAGCCACAAGGAAAGACCGCTTTCCCCTCCACTTCATTCATCAAATGTTGGAGAGGCTTGCCAGTCATGCATTTTATTTCTTTCTTGATAGGTATTCGGGGTATAACCATATTGCGGTTGAACCCCTGGATAAAGAAAAAATCGCTTTCACATGTCCCTATGGAATCTTTGCCTATCGAAGGATGCCTTTGGGTTGTATAATGCACCCGCCATTTTTTCAAAGGTGTATGCTTTCATCTTTTCTGATATGATAAAAAATTTATAGAAATATTTATGGATGTTTTTTCTGTATTTGGTGACACATTTAATACTTGCTTGCATCACTTGTCGTTAGTTTTGAAAATGTGCCAAAATATAAACCTAGTTTTGAACTGGGAAAGGTGTCATTTTATGGTCACTGAAGGAATTGATTTTGGACACCAAATCTTAATTAAAGGCATAAAAATTGACAAAACTAAAGTGGAGGTAATTAAAAAATTTTCACCACCAGTAAATGTGAAGACAATTAGAAGTTTCTTAGGAATTACAGTCTTTTATAGAAGATTTATAAAATATTTTTAAAAATTGCAAAACCACTAAGCAGTTTCCTAATAAAAAAAGCTCCATTTATTTTCAATAGAGAATGTCTGCATGCCTTTGAAACTTTAAAAGCTAAACTTGTGTGTGCACCAATAATTGCTCCTCCCGATTGGTCTATGCCTTTTGAATTAATGTATGATGCTAGTAATTATGTCATAGGTGCAGTCTTGAGGAAAAAGAAAGACAAGCTATTACATGTAATTACTGTGCAAGTCATATTTTGAATGACGCATAGAAAAATTATACAACAACTGAGAAAGAACTATTAGGTGTAGTATTTATTTTTGATAAATTTAGATCTTATTTAATTGGTTCAAAAGTAATAGTTTACACTGATCATTCTGCTCTTAAGTATCTTTTGTCTAAACAGGATACCAAATCAAGATTGATAAGATGGGTGTTACTACTTCAAGAATTTGATGTGAAAATTCGGGATAAAAAAAGGCACAAAAAACCCAGTAGCAGACCATCTTTCCAAAATTTATCCTGAAGAAACTAAAGCGCCACAAATGGCCCTTAAGGAAGAATTTTCAGATGAACAAATCATAGCCATTAAGGTTATACCATGGTTTGCTAACATGGCTAACTACAAAGCTAGGAGAATCATTTCTTAGGAACTTAATTTGAATCAAAGAAAAAAATGCATTCATGATTTCTACTTCCTATAGATGACCCATATCTCTTCAAAAGATGTTCTGACAATATCATATGGAGATGTATTCCTGAGAAAAAGATTCAAGGAGTATTATGGCATTGTCATGGTTCAAACTATGGTGGCCACTTCAATGGAGAGAGGACGGCGAGTAAAGTGCTTCAAAGCGCCCTCTATTGGCCCACTCTTTTCAAAGATGCCCAATCCTTTGTTGAAAAATATGATAGATGGTAGAGATCCAAAAATCTATCCCAGAGACATGAGATGCCATAAAATTTCATACTTGAAGTAGAGTTATTTGATATATGGGGAGTTGACTACGTGGGACCTTTACCCTCCTCAAATTCAAACCTCTATATACTAGTGGCCATTAACTATAAATGGGTGAAAACCATGCCATTACCCACTAATGATGGTAAAGTTGTAATTGGATTCTTGAAAAAGACAATCTTCAACAGACTTGGGGTTCTAAGAACACTAATTAGTGATGGAGGGACCCACTTCTGTAACAAGCAACTCGAAGTTCTTCTTCAAAAGTATGGAGTCAGACATAAAGTGGCAACTCCATATCATCCGCAAACAAGTGGACAAGGGGAGGTATCCAACCAAGAGCTGAAAAGAATTCTAGAGAAGATCGTCAACGCCTCCCGGAAGGATTGGTCCAGAAGGATTAGCGATGCTCAATGGGCCTACAGAACAGCTTTCAAGACACCAATTGGCATGTCACCCTATCAATTGGTCTATGGCAAGGCATGCCATCTACCTATTAAGCCAGAGCATAGAGTGTTTTGGGAAATCAAATTTTTGAATTTTAATGCCAAGGCCATTGGAGAAAAAAGACTTCTGCAACTTAATGAGTTTAATGAATTCAGAAATCAAGCCTATGATAATGTCCAGTTATACAAAGAAAGAGCAAAAAAAGTGGGTTGATGAGAAAATCCTCTCAAAAAATTTGAATTAGGTCAGAAGGTGTTGCTATTTAATTCAAGATTAAAGTTGTTTCTTGGAAAGTTGAAATTAAGGTGGTCTAGGTCATTCACATGAGTAAAATATCCCCATATGGACATGTCAAAGTAATGGAGGAGAACTTTGGAAGGAATTTCGTGGTCAACAAACAAAGATTGAACCCTATTTTGGGAAAGTAGATCAACAAAACTCATCTCAACCTCCAACCTAGAAGATTCAACGTCAAGCTAGTGATTGTTAAAGAAGCGCTTGTTGGGAGGCAACCAAACCATGGTTTGTTCTCTTTCTTTGTTCTTTTTCTTTTTCATTCCAAAGTCGCATTAATCTCTTCTTCTTCTCCTTCTTTGCACGAATCTTTTAATTATGGTTTACATAAAAAAATTTGTATGCCACGCGTTCCAAAGAGGACGCCTTATAAGTGGATATTTTATACGCTTTTTCATAGCATTTTCATAGTATTTTTAGTTAGATTTTACTAATTTATTATGTTTTAGTGTGTTTTAGTGAAAATTTTACTTTTTGGATGCTACTTTGAGTTTTGGTGTTTTTCCTATGATTTTAGGTGATTTTTGGAAAAAAATGGCAAAATTAGCAAAGTCTTGTTCAGAGAGAAAGAAAGGATAGCAGATGCTGTCAAATTCTGAACTCCATGCACTCTAATGAGCATATCTGAAGTTACAGAGGTCCAATTGATACGCTCTTAATGGTATTGGAAAGCTAATTTCCAAAGCGTTCCAGAAATATATGATAGTTTATACTTCTCTTCCATATCACTGCCCATAACTGGCATTGAACGCTCACATCTGGCATTCAACACCCAAAAAGGACCAAAGCCCAGCATTGAACGCCCAAGACTGGCGTTCAACGCCACCAAGGGACCAAGGGAGAATGCACTCACCCCCTAACTGGCGTTCAATGCCCATACTCTAAGTTGGACGCTAGGCTTGGACGAGCACAAGACCAAAGTGGGCCCAAAGTGGATTTCAGCACTCTGTAGCCTAGTTTCATTTATCCTTGTACTTTTTAATTTTAAATTAACATCTTTTATGGTTAGCATCTCCTTTAAAAGGAGATCACTTAGGTTTACGAAGGAACTGTTATCATACTTTACTTTCATACCTAAGTTTTTCTCTATAAATTATGAGCAACTAAACTTCCTAGATTAAGGTTAGGTGCCCTGCTGATTCCTATGGATTATTCATATTATTGTTTCTATTTTAATATATGTTTGATTTCCATTTTATGATGTATTGTCGTTCTTCATCCAAATGAGACTGGGTATGTCCCTTTTTCTACATGAGTTCTTGCGAGTCCTGACCCAGATAGTATTGAGCTAAAGCTTGCAAATACATCACCTGAACCAATAATTCATCTGGGCTAATTGAGGATATGTGACATATAATCCAGGTAGTTATGGGTGATGAGGTTTCTATGGCGCTAAGGCTAGAACATTGAGCTTCATTCTTCGATCCGAAAGATCTGACCTTATCTGTGGCATTTTGAGTAAGATCACAAAGGAGAATGAATTGTGTGAGCTTCACCCTTGTTCATATTGAATGACCACTAACAATGGTGTTTGATATGAATTAGAGGAGATTGATTTGATGAGAGGACATGAGTTAATCACTTACAGCTTTGCCATAGAATGAATCATTCATTGTTAAAGTAGTCTGTATGAAGTATTAATCCAGAAAGATAAAGCATCTCCAAAGCCTTAACTGATTTCTTATTTTTGTTTCTTTATTAATTCTTTATTGTTTTCTTATTTATCCTGTTTATGAGCCTGCAACAACAACCACTATCTTTCTATTCACCTGACTAAGATCTGCAGGATAACCACTGCTTGCTCAATCCAACAATCCTCGTGGGATCGACCCTCACTCACCTGAGGTATTACTTGGACGACCCGGTGCACTTGCCGGTGAAGTTGTGCGAGTTCAATTTCGCGCACCAGCGCCCAACATCCTAAGCCTAGGGAAGGTCACATGCCCTACATGTTCCCTAGAAGCCCGGCGCCTAAGCTAGAGCAAGTCCCAGGGAGAAAAACTTCAAGGACGCCCAAAGTCCCGAATGGAAGCCAAATTCCTTTCCTTTTCATGTATGTATGCTTCTATATATAACTTATACTTATTTCTAAAGCTTTATTAAACTCTAAGTTTGGTATAAGTATTTAAGTTTGGTGTTGGTAACACCATGAGCTTCTGGATAACGAAGAATATGAAAAAGAAGCAGTGATGATAATATTGGGTAAAGATTGGGGTAAGATGAATTCCCTCTGGGGTAGTTATTTCTTTTCCTTTTGCTTTTGTTTTTCCTTTGTTTTGTTTATTTTCTTCCTTGTTTGCATGTATCTTTCTGTTTCTATTTTCTTTACTTTTTCTTTATTTAAAGTGCTAAAACTTGTTTGTTCCCTCTAGTGATCAAATTGTATGGAGGATATCTTAATGAAAAAATTGAATAAAAGAATTCAAAACGAAAGTGGTGGTGCTTAAGAATATGTGGTTACATTTGATGAACTTAAGATATTTGAATCTTGTGAAAATGGAAGGAGAATCTTCAAAAATAGGAATTTGAAGAAGAATTATGAGAATTCAAATCAATTCCTTGAAGCAGTGAAAAAAAGTCTAAAAAGTTCAAAGAAATCAAAATAAATAAGACTCTGAGCACCAATGACTAGAGCCCAGTTATGTGCCGGTAATGTTTGTGTTTCAAGGAAAGACTTGGGAAAGTAAATCCGAGCGGTGCTTTATCACTCGATAACTTGGCCAACTGGACTAGAATTATCGATTGGAAGCCTGCTTAAAAAGTCGTCTTAAGACAAAACATTTAGAGTCCAAAGACCCTCTGAACATCGATGTTTGGATCAATAAATTTTCTAGTTATGTGCTTGTGGTGTGATGAGCGGATAATTTATACGCTTTTTGGCATTGTTTTTAGGTAGTTTTTAGTAAGTTCAAGCTACTTTTAGGGATGTTTTCATTAGTTTTTATGTTAAATTCACATTTCTGGACTTTACTATGAGTTTGTGTGTTTTTCTGTGATTTCAGGTAATTTCTGGCTGAAATTGAGGGACTTGAGCAAAACTCTGATAGGAGGCTGACAAAGGACTGCTGATGCTGTTGGAATCTGACCTCCCTGCACTCGAAATAGATTTTCTGGAGCTACAAAACTCCAAATGGTGCGCTCTCAAAAGCGTTGGAAAGTAGACATCCAGAGCTTTCCAGAAATATATAATAGTCCATACTTTATTCAGGAATTGACGATGTTAACTGGCGCTCAACGCCAGTTCCATGTTGCTGTCTGGAGTAAAACGCCAAAAACACGTCACGACCCGGAGTTGAACGCCCAAAACACATTATAACTTGGCGTTCAACTCCAAGAGAAGCCTCAGCTCATGGATAGATCAAGCTCAGCCCAAACATACACCAAGTGGGCCCCGAAAGTGGATTTATGCATCAATTACTTACTCATGTAATCCCTAGTAGCTAGTCTAGTATAAATAGGATAGTTTACTATTGTATTAGACATCTTTGGTCTCAGTTTTGTTTAATTCTTCATCTTAAGAGACTATTGATCACGTTTTGGGGGGGGACTGGCCATTCGGCCATGCCTGAACCTTTCACTTATGTATTTTCAACGGTGGAGTTTCTACACACCATAGATTAAGGGTGTGGAGCTCTGCTGTACCTCAAGTTTCAATACAATTACTATTATTTTCTATTCAATTCTCTTTTATTCCTATTCTAAGATATTTTTTGCACTTCAACTTGATGAATGTGATGATCCGTGACACTCATCATCATTCTCACCTATGAACGCGCGTGACTAACAACCACTTCCGTTCTACCTTAGGCCGGGCGCATATCTCTTAGATTCCTCAACAGAATTTTCGTGGTATAAGCTAGAATTGATGGCGGCATTCATGAGAATCCGGAAAGTCTAAACCTTGTCTGTGGTATTCCGAGTAGGATTCCGGGATTGAATGACTGTGACGAGCTTCAAACTCCTGAAGGCTGGGCGTTAGTGACAGACGCAAAAGAATCAAGGGATTCTATTCCAACCTGATTGAGAACTGACAGATGATTAGTCATGCTGTGACAGAGCATAGGACCATTTTCACTGAGAGGATGGGATGTAGCCATTGACAACGGTGATGCCCTACATACAGCTTGCCATGGAAAGGAGTAAGAAGGATTGGATGAATGTAATAAGAAAGTAGAGATTCAAGAAGAGCACAGCATCTCCATACGCCTATCTGAAATTCCCACTATTGATTTACATAAGTATTTCTATCCAAATTTATTTTCTGTTTATTAATAATTTTTGAACTTATCCATAATCAATTATTATCCGCCTGACTGAGATTTACAAGACGATCATAGTTTGCTTCATACCAACAATCTCTGTGGGATCGACCCTTACTCACGTAAGGTATTACTTGGATGACCCAATACACTTACTGGTTAAGTTGAACGGAGTTGTGACCACACATAGTTGTAAACCATGGTATCGGCATCATGTTTTAGGCGCCATTTCCAGGGAAAGAAAAAGCAATGAATTTTACAAAATACAATAACAAAGGAATCACAATTTCGTCCACCAAGTTTTTGGCGCCGTTGCCGGGGATTGTTCGAGTATGGACAACTGACAGTTCATCTTGTTGCTCAGATTAGGCAATTTTCTTTTCAAAAACTTTTCAAAAATCTTTTTCAAAATTTTTCTTTTCTTTTTCGTTTTTTTTCAATAATATTTTTGAAAAAAATTAATAAAAATCCAAAAAAATTAATAAAATCATAAAAATCAAAAATATTTTGTGTTTCTTGTTTGAGTCTTGAGTCAATTTTGAGTTTGGTGTCAATTGCATGCTTTTAAAATTTTTTCTTGCATTCTTCGAAAATTCATGCATTCATGGTGTTCTTCATGATCTTCAAGTTGTTCTTGACAAGTCTTCTTGTTTGATCTTGATGTTTTCTTTTTTTGTGTTGTTTATTGTTTTCCATATGCATTTTTCGTTTGTTAGAGTCCATGCATTAAAGATTTCTAAGTTTGGTGTCTTGCATGTTTTCTTTGCATCAAAAAATTTTTCAAAAATTATGTTCTTGATGTTCATCATGATCTTCAAAGTGTTCTTGGTGTTCATCTTGACATTCATAGTGTTCTTGCATGCATCTTGTGTTTTGATCCAAAATTTGCATGTTTTGGGTCATGTTTGTGTTTTTCTCTCTCATAATTAAAAATTCAAAAATCAAAAAAATATCTTTTCCTTTTTTCTCTCAAAATTTCGAAAATTTGAGTTGACTTAGTCAAAAAAATTTTAAATTAGTTGTTTCTTACAAGTCAAGTCAAATTTTCAATTCTAAAAATCTTATCTTTTTTTTAATTCTTTTTCAAAAATCATATCTTTATCATTTTTTTTATTATTTTCGAAAACTTCCAAAAATCTTTTTTAAATTATTTTCAAAATTTTTTTCTTATCTTTATGTCTAGTTTTCGAAAACTCACTAACAATTAATGTGATTGATTCAAAAATTTGAAGTTTGTTACTTTCTTGTTAAGAAAGGTTCAATCTTTAAGTTCTAGAATCTTATCTTGTAGTTTCTTGTTAGTGAAGTAAGTAATTTTAAATTTAAAAATTAAATCTTTTTATCTTTTATCATATCTTTTTCAAAAATTTTATCTTTTTCAAAAATTTGATTTCAAAATATCTTATCTAACTTCTTATCTTCTAATCTTTTCAAATTTGATTTTAATATCTTTTTCAACTAACTATTTGACTTTTTGTTTGTTTCTTATCCTTTTCAAAACCACCTAACTACTTTTCCCTCTCTAATTTTCGAAAATATCTCATCCCTTTTTCAAAAATTCTTTTTTTGTTTTAAATTCTAATTTTAATCTTATCTTATCTTTAATTTTTGAAAATACTAACCCCTTTTTCAAAATTATTTTCGAAATTCTCCCTCTCTTTTCTTATTCTATTTAATTATTTATTTACTAACACTTCTCTTCACCTCTCTTCATCTGAAAATCCGAACCCATTCTTCTTCACTCTTCCCCCCTTTTCTTCTTCTACTAACATAAAGGAATCTCTATACTGTGACATAGAGGATTCCTCTTCTTTTCTTGTTTTCTTCTCTTTCATATGAGCAGGAACAAGGAAAAAAGGCACTCTTGTTGAAATTGATCCCGAACCTGAAAGGACTCTGAAGAGAAAACTAAGAGAAGCTAAATTACAACAATCTAAAGGTAACCTTTCAGAAATATTAGAACAAGAGAAGGAGATGGCAGCCGAACCCAACAACAATAATGCAAGGAGAATGCTTGGTGACTTCACAAAACCAACGTCCAAATTTGATGGAAGAAGCATCTCCATTCCTGCCATTGGAACCAACAATTTTGAGCTTAATCCTCAACTAGTTGCTTTAATGCAACAGAATTGCAAGTTTTATGGACTTCCATCTGAAGATCCTTACCAGTTTTTAACTGAGTTCTTGCAGATTTGTGAGACTGTTAAGACAAATGGAGTAAATCCTGAAGTCCACAGGCTCATGCTTTTCCCTTTTGCTGTAAGAGACAGAGCTAGAATATGGTTGGACTCACAACCTAAAGATAGCCTGGACTCCTGGGATAAGCTGGTCATGGCTTTCTTGGATAAATTATTTCCTCCTCAAAAGCTGAGCAAGCTTAGAGTGGATGTTCAGACCTTCAAGCAAAAAGATGGTGACTCCCTCTATGAAGCTTAGGAAAGATACAAGCAGCTGACCAAAAGGTGTCCATCTGACATGTTTTCAGAATGGACCATATTAGATATATTCTATTATGGTCTATCTGAGTTTTCTAAAATGTCATTGGACCATTCTGCAGGTGGATCCATTCACCTAAAGAAAACACCTGCAGAAGCTCAAGAACTCATTGACATGGTTGCAAATAACCAATTCATGTACACTTCTGAGAGGAATTTCGTGAATAATGGGACGCCTCAGAGGAATGGAGTTTTTGAAACTGATGCTCTGAATACCATATTGGCTCAGAACAAAGTGTTGACTCAGCAAGTCAACATGATCTCTCAAAGTCTGAATGGATGGCAAAATGCATCCAACAGTACTAAAGAGGCAGCTTCTGAAGAAGCTTATGATCCTGAGAACCCTGCAATGGCAGAGGTTAATTACATGGGTGAACCTTATGGAAACACCTATAATTCATCATGGATAAATCATCCAAATTTCTCATGGAAGGATCAACAAAAGCCTCAACAAGGCTTTAACAATGGTGGACGTAATAAGCTGAGCAATAGCAAGCCTTTTCCATCATCTTCTCAGCAACAGACAGAGAATTCTGAACAAAGCACTTCTAATTTAGCCAATCTAGTCTCTGATCTGTCAAAAGCCACTTTCAGTTTCATGAGTGAAACAAGATCCTCCATTAGAAATCTGGAGGCACAAGTGGGCCAGCTGAGTAAGAAAGTCATTGAAACTCCTCCCAGTATTCTCCCAAGCAATACAGAAGAGAATCCAAAAGGAGAGTACAAGGCCATTGATGTGATTGATGAGCGGATAATTTGTATGCTTTTTGGCATTGTTTTTAGTATGTTTTTAGTAGGATTTAGTTAGTTTTTAGTATATTTTTATTAGTTTTTAGTTAAAATTCACTTTTCTGGACTTTACTATGAGTTTGTGTGTTTTTCTGTGATTTCAGGTATTTTCTGGCTGAAATTGAGGGACCTGAGCAAAAATCTGATTCAGAGACTGAAAAGGACTGCAGATGCTGTTGGATTCTGACCTCCCTACACTCGAAGTGGATTTTCTGGAGCTACAGAAGCCCAATTGGCGCGCTCTCAACGGCGTTGGAAAGGATATCCTGGGCTTTCCAGCAATATATGATAGTCTATACTTTGCCCAAGATTTGATGGCCCAAACCGGCGTTCAAAGTCACCCTCAGGAATCCCAGCGTTAAACGCTGGAACTGGCACCCAAATGGGAGTTAAACGCCCAAACTGGCACTAAAGCTGGCGTTTAACTCCAAGAAGAGTCTCTACACGAAAATGCTTCATTGCTCAGCCCAAGCACACACCAAGTGGGCCCGGAAGTGGATTTTTATGTCATTTACTCATCTCTGTAAACCTTAGGCTACTAGTTCTCTATAAGTAGGACCTTTTACTATTGTATTTGGAAGACTTTGGTAGCTATCTTCATTTTTATGCTATCTTAGATCACTGGGAGGCTGGCCATTCGGCCATGCCTAGACCTTATGCTTATGTATTTTCAACGGTGGCGTTTCTACACACCATAGATTAAGGTGTGGAGCTCTGCTATACCTCGAGTATTAATGCAATTACTATTGTTCTTCCATTCAATCCAGCTTGTTCTTGTTCTAAGATATCACTTGTTCTTCAACTTGATGAATGTGATGATCCGTGACACTCATCATCATTCTCACCCATGAACGAGGTGACTGACAACCACTCTTGTTCTACAAGCGATCAAGGCTCTAGTGAATATCTCTTGGATTCCTGATTGCACGATGCATGGTTGATCGCCTGACAACCGAGTGCTCGTCTGACAAACGAGCCAACCATTCCGTGAGATCAGAGTCTTCGTGGTATAGGCGAGAACTGATGGCGGCATTCAAGAGAATCCGGAAGGTCTAATCTTGTCTGTGGTATTCTGAGTAGGATTCAATGACTGAATGACTGTGACGTGCTTCAAACTCCTGAAGGCGGGGCGTTAGTGACAGACGCAAAAGAATCACTGGATTCTATTCCGGCCTGATTGAGAACCGACAGATGAATTCCGCTATGCTGTGACAGAGCATATGCAATCGCTTTCACTGAGAGGATGGGAGGTAGCCACTGACAACGGTGAAACCCTTGCTTAAGCTTGCCATGGAAAGGAGTAAGAAGGGTTGGATGAAGACAGTAGGAAAGCAGAGAGACGGAAGGGAAGGCATCTTCATGCGCTTATCTGAAGTTCCTACCAATGAATTACATAAGTATCTCTATCTTTACCTTTGTGTTATTTTTGTTCATCACCATTACTATTTGAGTTTGCCTGACTAAGATTTACAAGATGACCATAGCTTGCTTCAATACTAACAATCTCCGTGGGATCGACCCTTACTCGCGTAAGGTTTATTACTTGGACGACCCAGTGCACTTGCTGGTTAGTTGTGCGAAGTTGTGTAATGCCATGGTACTGAGCTACCAAGTTTTTGGGGTTCATGACCGGGGATTATGAGAGTTGTGAAAAAGTATTGTTCACAATTTCGCGCACCAGTGATCAATATGGCCGAATGCACAAGGGAGGAGAAGGACAAAAATCCTAGTGAGGAGGACCTCCTGGGACGTCTCTCAAGCAAGAGGGAGTTTCCTATTAAGGAACCAAAGGAATCTGAGGCTCATATAGAGAACATAGAGATTCCATTAAATCTCCTTCTGCCATTCATGAGCTCTGAAGACTATTCTTCCTCATATCACACTTCCCAACAACTTCGTCTCTCTTCCTAATTACCCCCTTCACCACTCACATCCATCCACTCTTCCCCATAAACCCCACCTACCTTCAAAATTCAAAACCACTTTCCCACCCAATCCCACCCTAAATGACCGAAACTACACCCTCTTCCCTCCCTATATATACCCTTCCATTCTACTTCATTTTCACACAACACGAACCCCCTCTTCTACACCTTGGCCGAAAACACCATCTCTCACTCTCCTCCATATTTTCTTCTTCTTCTTCTTCTCTTCTTTCTTCTCTTGCTCGGGGGCGAGCAATATTTTAAGTTTGGTGTGGTAAAAGCATAAGCTTTTTGTTTTTCCATTACCATCAATGGCACCTAAGGCCGAAGAATCCTCTAGAAAAGGAAAAGGGAATACAAAAGCTTCCACCTCCGAGTCATGGGAGATGGAAAGATTCATCTCCAAAAGCCATCAAGACCACTTCTATGATGTTGTGGCAAAGAAGAAGGTGATCCCGGAGGTCCCTTTCAAGCTCAAGAAAAATGAGTATCCGGAGATCCGACATGAGATCCGAAGGAGAGGTTGGGAAGTCCTAACCAACCCCATGCAACAAGTCAGATTCTTAATGGTTCAAGAGTTCTATGCCAATGCATGGATCACTAGGAACCATGATCAAAGTATGAACCCGAGTCCAAAGAATTATCTCACAATGGTTCGGGGGAAATACTTAGATTTTAGTCCGGAAAATGTGAGGTTGGCGTTCCACTTGCCCATGATGCAAGGAGATGTACGCCCCTACACTAGAAGGGTCAACTTTAATCAAAAGTTGAACCAAGTCCTAATGGACATATGTGTGGAAGGAGCTCAATGGAAAAGAGACTCCAAAGGCAAGCCAGTTCAACTAAGAAGACTGGACCTCAAGCCTGTGGCTAGAGGATGGTTGGAGTTCATTCAACGCTCCATTATTCCCACTAGCAACCGATCTGAAGTTACTGTGGATCGGGCCATCATGATTCATAGCATCATGATTGGAGAGGAAGTAGAAGTTCATAAAGTCATCTCCAATGAAATCTACAAAATAGCCGAAAAGCCCTCCACCATGGCAAGGCTAGCTTTTCCTCACCTTATTTGCCATCTATGTTACTCAGCTGGAGTTATCATAGAAGGAGACATCTCCATTGAAGAAGATAAGCCCATCACCAAGAAGAGGATGGAACAAGCAAGAGAGACCTTCCACGGATCTCAAGAGATGCATGAGGAAGCTCATCATCAAGAAATTTCTGAGATGCCTCAAGGGATGCACTTTCCTCCCAACAACTATTGGGAACAACTCAACACTTCCTTAGAATATTTGAGCTACAATGTGGAATAATTAAATGTGGAACATCATGAGCACTCCATCATTCTTCATGAAATAAGAGAAGATCAAAGAGCAATGAGGGAGGAGCAACAAAGGCAAGGAAGGGACATAGAAGAGCTTAAGGACATTGTTGGTCCTTCAAGAAGAAGACGCCACTAAGGTGGATTCATTCCTTGTTCTTATTTCTTTCTGCTTTTCGGTTTTTATGTTGTGTTCATTTATGTTTTGTGTCTCTACTTCATGATCATTAGTGTTTAGTAACTATGTCTTAAAGTTATGAATAATTCCATTAATCCTTCACCTTTCTTAAATGAAAAATGTTTTTAATTCAAAAGAACAAGAAGTACATAAATTTCGAAAATTGTCCTTGAATTTAATTTAATTATATTGATGTGGTGACAATACTTTTTGTTTTCTGAATGAATGCTTGAACAGTGCATAATTTTGATCTTGTTGTTTATGAATGTTAAAACTGTTGGCTCTTGAAAGAATGATGAACAAAGAGAAATGTTATTGATGATCTGAAAAATCATACAATTGATTCTTGAAGCAAGAAAAAGCAGTGAAAAAGCAAAAGCTTGCGAAAAAAAATTAGAAAGAAAAAGAAAAAGCAAGCAGAAAAAGCCAATAGCCCTTAAAACCAAAAGGCAAGGGTAAAAAGGATCCAAGGCTTTGAGCATCAATGGATAGGAGGGCCCAAGGAATTAAAATTCAAGCCTAAGCGGCTAAATCAAAGCTGTCCCTAACCATGTGCTTGTGGCATGCAGGTCCAAGTGAAAAGCTTGAGACTGAGTGGTTAAAGTCGTGATCCAAAGCAAAAAAGAGTGTGCTTAAGAGCTCTGGACACCTCTAACTGGGGACTCTAGCAAAGCTGAGTCACAATCTGAAAAGGTTCACCCAGTCATGTGTCTGTGGCATTTATGTATCCGGTGGTAATACTGGAAAACAAAGTGCTTAGGGCCACGGCCAAGACTCATAAGTAGCTGTGTTCAAGAATCAACATACTTAACTAGGAAAGTCAATAACACTATCCGAAATTCTAAGTTCCTAGAGAAGCCAATTATTCTGAACATCAAAGGAAAAAGTGAGATGCCAAAACTGTTCAGAAGCAAAAAGCTACAAGTCCCGCTCATCTAATTAGAATTAATATTCATTGATATTTTGAAATTTATAGTATATTCTCTTCTTTTTATCCTAATTGATTTTCAGTTGCTTGGGGACAAGCAACAATTTAAGTTTGGTGTTGTGATGAGCGGATAATTTATACGCTTTTTGGCATTGTTTTTAGGTAGTTTTTAGTAAGTTCAAGCTACTTTTAGGGATGTTTTCATTAGTTTTTATGTTAAATTCACATTTCTTGACTTTACTATGAGTTTGTGTGTTTTTCTGTGATTTCAGGTAATTTCTGGCTGAAATTGAGGGACTTGAGCAAAACTCTGATAGGAGGCTGACAAAGGACTGCTGATGCTGTTGGAATCTGACCTCCCTGCACTCGAAATGGATTTTCTGGAGCTACAAAACTCCAAATGGCGCGCTCTCAACGGCGTTGGAAAGTATACATCCAGAACTTTCCAGAAATATATAATAGTCCATACTTTATTCGGGAATTGACGACGTAAATTGGCGCTCAACGCCAAGTACATGCTGCTGTCTGGAGTAAAACGCCAGAAACACGTCACAACTCGGAGTTGAACGCCCAAAACACGTTACAACTTGGCGTTCAACTCCAAAAGAAGCCTCAGCACATGGATAGATCAAGCTCAGCCCAAACATACACCAAGTGGGCTCTGGAAGTGGATTTATGCATCAATTACCTACTCATGTAAACCCTAGTAGCTAGTCTAGTATAAATAGGATAGTTTACTATTGTATTAGACATCTTGGGACGATTAGTTCTCAGATCATGGGGGCTGGCCATTCGGCCATGCCTGAACCTTTCACTTATGTATTTTCAACGGTGGAGTTTCTACACACCATAGATTAAGGGTGTGGAGCTCTGCTGTACCTCAAGTTTCAATACAATTACTATTATTTTCTATTCAATTCTCTTTATTCCTATTCTAAGATATTCGTTGCACTTCAACTTGATGAATGTGATGATCCGTGACACTCATCATCATTCTCACCTATGAACGCGCGTCACTAACAACCACTCCCGTTCTACCTTAGACCGGGCGCATATCTCTTGGATTCCTTAATCAGAATCTTCGTGGTATAAGCTAGAATTGATGGCGGCATTCATGGGAATCCGGAAAGTCTAACCTTGTCTGTGGTATTCCGAGTAGGATTCCGGAATTGAATGACTGTGACGAGCTTCAAACTCCTGAAGGTTGGGTGTTAGTGACAGACGCAAAAGAATCAAGGGATTCTATTCCAACCTGATTGAGAACCGACAGATGATTAGCCGTGCTGTGACAGAGCATAGGACCATTTTCACTGAGAGGATTGGATGTAGCCATTGACAACGGTGATGCCCTACATACAGCTTGCCGTGGAAAGGAGTAAGAAGGATTGGATGAATGTAATAAGAAAGTAGAGATTCAAGAGGAGCACGGCATCTCCATACGCCTATCTGAAATTTTCACTATTGATTTACATAAGTATTTCTATCCTATTTTATTTTCTGTTTATTAATAATTTTCGAACTTATCCATAATCAATTATTATCCGCCTGACTGAGATTTACAAGACGATCATAGCTTGCTTCATACCAACAATCTCTGTGGGATCGACCCTTACTCACGTAAGGTATTACTTGGATGACCCAGTACACTTGCTGGTTAAGTTGAACGGAGTTGTGACCATACATAGTTGTGAACCATGGTATTGGCATCATGTTTTTGGCGCCATTGCCAGGGAAAGAAAAAGCAATGAATTTTACAAAATACAATAACAAAGGAATCACAATTTCGTCCACCATGGTGTAATTGTGTCAAGGAAAGGCTTGGGTAATTAGATTCAAGGGATACTTTATCACCTAGTAACTTGGGCCAACTGGACCGGGTTTATCGATTAAAAGCTCATTAAGAGCTGCCTTGTGACAGAACACTTAAAGTCAAAAGCCTCAAAAATCTTTCCCTGAATGTAAAGTTCTTGGAAAAAAATTCTCATAACATAATTTGGATCTAAGTTCTTGGAAATTCTCAATTCTAAGTATGCAAGATTCATCAAAGATAAAAGAAGCCAAATGTAATCACAAGAATTATCATAAATCCCAATTTTTTTAATTTAAGATTTGTAAACTCTTCAATTACTTTCACTTAAGATAAACTCTGTTTAATTTTCTTTTTGCTTGAGGACAAACAAAGTTTTAAGTTTGGTGTTGTGATGTCACGTCATCTTAAACAATTTTTAGGGTTATTTTTCATTTGTTTTCTTAGGTTTTCTTAGAGTTTTAATCAAATTTCTTATGTTTTCTAGTGGAATTTCATAACTAATCAAATATTTGGAGTTGTGTTAGTGTTATTGTGTTTTCAGGTGCTTTTGTCTGAAAATAATCAAGAATTATGGTCTTTTTAGCAAGGAAAAGCCAAACCAGTTCAAAGACGGTCCAACCAGGCCCAAAAGGAAGAGAACCAAACGCCCAAGCCTTCAACCACGGACACCCAACAACCCACACACATCCCTAGCAACTGTCCACAGAATCCCGGCGTCCCTTCCTCCTTCCACCAAACGTCGCCGGCCAAAGCCTCAAGCCCGGCATCCCCATCAAATTAAATATACAAGCCCGATGTCTCTCACCGCAAGCTCAGCGTGCAATTGTCCCTGGATGGTGTAATTGGGCCTACGCCTAAAATTGAAGACCTTAAGCCCGACGTGCAACACTCCTCAACTCCAAGGTTGTAATAATTAAGGCCCAAGTTCATTTATACAAATCATTAGAAGCCTTAATCACATCCGAAGATTGAAGATTCAAGATTCAAAAAGATTAGTTATCATCAATTCCTTCGATAAATATAAAGATTTGGTTGTTAGAATTTGTTTATAAATTAGATTTGAATTATTGTTTTAATTTGAAGTAGGTAGTTATCTATCTTATCTTTCCTAATGATAACATTATATTTATTTTTTGAATTTAAATTCTAGATAGAATTTAGGATATAAATAAGTGAACTTTGTTCACAAGGGAGATCATTCAGGATCTAGGATCCTCAGATCCCTAGGATCAATCAATCATCCATCGGAGGACACGCTCTCATCATTAGAATTAGTTTCTTTCTTTATCATGAGTCATTAAACCTCCCCGTTGAAGGTTAGGAGCTCTGTTTGGTTTTTGGATTAATAATGTAAGTGTTATATTTATTTTAATTCATCCTTCTTTACTTCTTCAAGATTAAGTTTCTTCTTCATCAATAAAGGTTAGAACTATTAGAAAATATTCTAAATCTGTCTTGGATTCTGATTTTATATTTGGGAAAATTAATTTCAGATTAGCTTAAAACTCATCTCATAATCTTCACTTATCTAGATCTATTTCAAATACATAACATATAATTCGGCTAGTGATAGTTCTTGAAGGTTGTGCAGCTTAAAATTGAAATCGTTTTTCACCTCTTCTCTCGATTAGTTGACCAAAGGATTGGTGATTAATTAAGTTTAGAAAAATTAAATCACCAAGAAGTTGGAGTTTCATTATAAATGATTTGCTGTGAAAAGATTTTTGCATGAATTATATAAGAAAGTATAAACATTATTCTTCTAAGAATCAAACATCTCTGAAACCTTCAACATTCTTATCTATTGATTTTCTCTTAACTTCAAGTATTCTCCTGATTTTCTTCTTCTATTTCTTCTCTTTTTCAAGATCCATAATCCAATTTCTAAAGTTTGATCGATCTATTTAGATATTTAATTAGACATTGTTTGACTCAATCCGTTAATCCTTGTGACAATGATATCCATCTATCGTGGTATTACTTGAATGATTCAGTGCACATGTTGGTATCTGTAAACTTTAATTTTTGCTCATCATATATACCCAAATAGGTTCTTGAGAAATTTTGTATTAGACGTTTTTGTCCCCAAAAAAATTTTATTACATTAAAGTTCTTAGACTTTGCAAAAATAAGACATATAAGTCCCTACCTTAATCAAATCATTATTTTTATTTGAACAAATAGATCTTTAAAAGTGTGATGAAATAACCTATCTATCTTAGTGTTGTAAAGTTTAAAGACCTCTATATAATAAAAAATTCTTGAAGATGAAAACATTCGATGCAAAATTCTTGAAGATCTATTTAGGTATATACTCATTTTTTTATTAAAACAGAGATAATAATTGAAATCAAATTATTAATTAAATTCTATGATTTAAAAATTTGTTTTAAATTAATATATTATTGTAGTAATGACTAAATTAATGTAGACATAATTGTTGAGGTATTTGAAAAAGCTTCTATTTTTTAATTTTAAATTTAATTTTTGAATAATTTTTTATTTTTATTTAAGCAAAACCAAATCAACCAATTCAACCTATAAAACAAATATTTTTTAATTTATCATATTTTAATTAAAAATAAATTATTCTTCAAACATTTAAATATACTTAAATACCATTACATATTAATATATCCAACCTCCTTAATATGTAATACTAAAATGAAGTTAAAAATAATATATATAATTAAATATTAAAATAATTTTTATTTTAAATAATTAACAATTATTAAAAATTATTAAAATATTAATTTATATTTTAATATTAATAAAATATCAAAATATCATAATAATTTATTTAAAATATACTTCATATCTTATACGTACACGGTGTCCGCATGTCTTATATAAATTTCAAATTTCAAATTCGCGTGTCAACATACCGTGTCAATGTTATGTGTCCCATGTTATGTCCCATCTCTATGCATCATAAAATTCAACTAATAATTCAATAATCTGAGTGAATCCGTTACTGATTCGGTTCTAAACTTCTAATAACCATGCTCATGCATGACTACAGAGGGGTTCCAATCACCCATGCCCCGCCATATAACGTGGATAAATGTAGAAAATCACGGGAATCTAGTAAATGATCAAACTCAACTGTGAAATCTAATAGCAGAACTTATGGGAATCCGGGGGAGTTGAGTGGACAGAATGTTATTATGAGTTACATCCATGCATTACAAGAAACGCAGCACGTCCTTTCACCCAATAATAATAATAAAATAAATAAATAAGAGTGAGAGAGACCCTAGGTTGCATCAAATATTCAAACATCAGTCATCCGCACCAGCTTATTATAGAGTATCCGATCGTCCCTCCCAGTGTTGCTCTCCAATAATGCACTTTGTACAAGTTCCTGATTTACATAAAATGCGTTAGTATACAGTTTAGATGAAAATCAATAGTTAATATGATACTAGTATGTGTAATATTTTTTCACCTTAACATCCCTATGAGAAAGGAACATCCCTAGATTGTGGACGACTAATCTCATGTCTTCAACCTGAAGAAATGAGAAAAACGAACATTTTAGCATTGTCAAGCATAATATGAAACAGATTAGCTGATGTTCGTGGCGCTTACTCTAATGTAGCCAGCTTGATTCCTATCGAAGAATCGGAAAGCCTGTCATAAATAAATAGTCATTATTCAATCAAGAAAACATCATGTACTAGTAAATTATAATTAGACGAGGGAAGTACCTGAAGAAGTTCTTTGTCCACAACAGCCTCCTTAACCGCAGGGGCTTCTTTCTTTATTTTATCAACCTTTCCTTCCTTCTCTTCGGTGGAATGTGCATCAGACTTGGATTCTTTCACCTCTTCTATTATAACCTTAGTTTCCTCTTTAGAAGATTCTGCAGCTTTTTCGTTGCCAGTAATATTTTTGGATTCAACATCTGCATTGGCCTCTTGCTCAGCATTTTTATACTCAGATGAATCATGTTGCGGACTACCATTTTCCATTTCGCCATATTCTTCAGGATCCTCCTCAGGATCTTCCTCCTCGTCTGATCCATCTTCCATCTTCACATCCTCCTTCTCAACAGGTTTATCCTCCTCTTTTTCACCACCAGGCTTATCTTTCTGTACAACAGTTTTATCATCATCTCCTTCGGTTGGAACCGTTGTGTCCATATCTGCAGGCTCACTCTTCACAGGAGGGTTATCTTTCTTTGTACGTTTTGAAGGTGATTTACTTTCACTATCCTTCTCATGGCTCTCTTCTCTCTGCCTCTTTCGCTGGGCCCTTTTCGTCACAAACTTAATGCGCAGTTTCTGGAGAAAATTATGTACACCAAAATTGTAGTCAGACTTCCTTTGAAAAATATACTCAGACTCTAACTACAAACAATGGTTTAACAAACCTGAAGAAATGCCAAAATCCTACAACCCATTTGGAACTGGAGCATTTCATGAAATGATTCAGCAAACAATGAAAGCTGCAAAACCCAGACAATAAAGAATAATGAATGTCCATTTGAAAGCAGCAGAATACTACAAATGACTCGGAAAAAGCTGTTGCCAAGCTAGTAAATAACGGACCTCAAGTGTTGATTCTTCAACATCTTTGTCAGTATAATCCAGCAACGAATCCAGTGACAATGACAACGAACGAAGCTGCAATATAATTGACAAATTAAGACCGAGACTACATGAGAAAATGAAAAATTTGACTACAGTTCGTAGAACCAAGCTAAAGTTAGCATACTTTAGAATCTTTAGTCCATTTTGTTTGAAGAACAAATCCAGGGTGCCGAGGAGGCTCATCGGACTTCTTCTTCTCCTTCAATTCTCTACTAGATTTGCTTCTAGACTCGTCTTTTCCATCTCTCTCTTTTGTTCCTTTCATGTCCTTCAACTTATCTCCATCTTTTGTTCCTTTCATGTCTTTTGCCTTATCCCCATCTTTCAACTTCCCTTTAACATTGTGAACATCTTTCTCAGAGGCTTTCTGTTTGTCTAACTTGGCTCCAATTTTTCCAACATCCTTTTCATCTTTTATGCCATCCTTGTTGGACTTCATTTCATTTTTATTGGAATCAGCTGCACCATCTTGCTTTTCAGAGGTTTCCTTTGACTTGTTTTTAGAAACTACCTTCACAGTTTTCTTCAATTCTGTCACTGAGGTATCCGCATCAGCTGTCCGCCTACCCTTGTTCTGAGTGACATCTTGTGGTTGACCTGCCACAACATTTTCTTCAGACTTCTTGTCATCCTTGTCAGATTTTGTTTCAGTTTTATTGGAAGCAGATGTATCATTTTGCTTTACAGCGGTAGGTGTTTTTAACTTTTTCTTAGGAACCACCTTCACAGCTTTCTTCCCTTGTGTCGCTGCAATACCTGCACCAGCAATCTGCTTGCTCATGCTCTGGGTACCGTCTTCTGCTTTAACTGCCTCTACGTTCCCTCCAGTTTTAGTCTCAGGAAGAGTTCTTGATGCTTCACCAACCACCTTTTTTGGTACCCGCTTGATAATTTTCTTCTTTATTGTTTTAATAGTAGCATTGCCCACTGTTTCTGGCTTATCTAGAGGTTTGTCTTCAGAACTAATCATATCCTTATCCTTCCCCTCTTCCCCATCAGTATTATTCATAATAATATCCTTGGAAACTACATTATTCGTAGCATCCTGAATCCCATCAGGACCCACAGAAGATTTCTCGCCCTCAACCAGAACAGTAGATGTTTCTATTTTCTCCACACCATTCTTCTCATCTGATTTATCGAGTTGCTTGTTTGTGGCATCATTTGCCTTATTGACAACCTTTTGCTTTACAACCTTCCTTATAACCTTCTTCTTTACAGATTTCACACTCCCTGATGTCTGACAAGCATCAGCTTCGGGCTGTTTTTTCTCAGCATTCTTGCCTCCTTCACCAATGTCAGAGCCATCATGTTTAGTAGTTTTAGACTTATCTACTGCAGTTTTCTCTTCAGCTTCCACCTTAACATTATTGCTATCTTTCTCCTTTTTCTTAGCATCTCCAGATTGTCCAGATGAGGCAGATTCCTTCTTCTTATCCAATTTGTCTAAAGTACAATAGCCGGAAAACCACAATTAACATGATTAGATAAAATCAGGTTGACAAAAAGATACATGTCACACAGGAAAGTGAGGCCACTCACCTTTAGAAGCTTCCTTGCTATCTCTTGTGTTCTGAAACGTTACCAAAAAAAAAAAGAATATATTAAAATCAAAATAGAATAATAGAGAAAATTCCCAAGCAACATTCCAGTTTCAACCCATATCCAGCACAAATAGATTATCAGCAAAACCACCACGGCCAAAATAAACAGACCTCTCTTTTCAAAGCAAGTTGGCGTGCTCTCTCAACCATAGCTTTCTTGTGGGCAAGCCAATGCTCACGCCATTCATCCAACTTGGGGAGACAATCAGACAAATTAGGAACATACAGTACAGTGATCTCTTTGTGGCTAAAGAAACCATCTTTTCCAAGTCTATCATAGTGTATCTGGGAAACATAAAGCTATTAGGAGACTAGAAATTTCATAAGAATGTGTTAGCATTTTAAATGAAGAAATAAAAAACATAATAGTAAAGATTAGTAAAAGAAACATAAAAGCAGAATATCACTAGACCACTAGAATGCAAAATGAACATAGCTCGTAAGAATAAACACAAACTAACAGGAAATAAGACTCGAAGCATACAAATGATTGAAAAAGGATTTAGCTGTCAATCCCAATGGTGGGAGAGATTAAAACAAGCAAAAAATACCAACACAACAACGAAAGTAAACCAATACCTCTAGAAAACGGTTCCATTGTTGACAATTACGCAAATCAAGCTGGATAACATCCTTTGCATATCTGGAAAATAGGAGAAATGCCCGTTAGTGTAGTAGTAGAAATTATAACCTCCAGAACAATATTTATATCTTAAGCATAAACCTGAGCGCTGTTCTAATCAGAGAGTTGTCATCAACAGATGGATCACCACCATCAACTGGTTCCCATGGGCCACCAACTGCCATGAAAGAATGGTCCTTCTTAAGGACCGCAAACTTAAGGAAACTGCAAATATGAGGAATGCGATCATCTAAAATTTTATCAGATGACAGCTCCTCCAATGCACCCCTACTAAGTCCACTCATCAAGATTATCTGAAATAAGGAGATAAAGTAATTTAGCGAGCAATGAAGCCCAAAATTTTTATGTACAATAATGAATTTATATGATTATATATCACAGGAGACCAACTAGAAAACACCATTACAACAGAAACTGCAACCACCAACGTACAAGCTCCTGCAAACAGATCTATATTATTTATGGAAGGACAAAGTTTGTTGGAAAGTATCAAACTAGATCAAGTATATTGGCACAAGCCTTATGATAAGCATTTAAGATTGATCTGTTATCAGAGAAATGGGTTAGGCAGGAGATGGGAGGGTGTTCGCAATAAAGCTTTGTATCACATTCTATAACATCTTAGTTGCAACCAAGATCAACACATTGTACCACATTTGTCACCTTTCTCAAGACCGACACATTCTATCACATCTTAGTAGCAACCAAAAAGAAAATTCTGGGCTTCAAAAGCAATATGTTTAGTAACCATTACGAAATAATGTGCACAAATAAAAAAAAAAAGTAACCACCGCCAAATAATTCCCAGATGAACAACAAATACAATAATAATACAAAACAAACGAAAGATATATATCTATATATATATATATATATATAGAGAGAGAGAGAGAGAGAGAGAGAGGGAACAAATCACAAAGTCCATTGCTGAACCTACTTTAGCATTCCATACTGTATTTCCTTGTATTGAATTTGGAGGTTGTCCCATCAAAAGCTTGTCAGATGATTCCCTAGTCTCAGTGAAACTTCCTTCTTCAATAAAATCATGCTCAAAACTGTTCAAAATAATGTTATTTTTCACTTGTTTTTATTTTTTTTAAACAAATACTAGTAAGAATAATACATATATGGCAGGCAAAGCAGAAAAACTAGGACGATCTTCGAGAAAAAGTGGAATGAAGGAATAAATGAAAATCAATAGATGTCTGGCAAAATTTCTGATAATCAAAACTTGGTTGGAATGTAATGCTTGCACCTTCCCGTGACAAACTTTCTGACAAGTTTTACGGAACAGGATTAGACATCTGGCATCTATTTGTGTGAAGTTCATTATCTGTACAAAAGACTCTTCTCAAAGATGATCAGAAAGCTATTTTTATAGATAAACATTTTTGTCCTGTTTTTTTTAAGAGAAACTCTTATCCTATTTTATATTTTCCTTCTCATCATCTTGATGAAATAATAATTTCATCCCCCCCCCCCCAAAAAAAAAAAAAAAGAAAAAAGTCCTTCAAATTTCTGTAACCACAAGATCATCACGCTCAAATCATGCATACAATATAAGTCATTCATATTAATTTTGAAGATACCTAAATATTTCTTTCATTCGATGCCTAACAATCAGTTTATGTTACAAGGAATATAGCTAAAAATATTTACACTACATAAAAAGAGAAACAAAATGAGTGTACAAAACAATTAAATTCAAATAGAAAAAAGAGGTTTTCTTTGTGTACAAGCTTCAAAAAGAGTTTGCTGTTTATGATGGGTTTTTCTGTGTTGCTTAAAAAGAGAAAGAAAAAAGAAGGGGCAGGGATATCCTGAAAATGTAAGCTTAACTAATTAAAAAAGAGTAATAAAAATTAGATCAAATGCTATTAGAAACATCAGATAACATTTTGGAATCTTGTAACCAATATCACACAGATGGAGAGACATACCTGACAGGAGTATGGATAGACATTTTCAGGTTTTCCTTTGGCCAGTTCACAACAACCTAAAGAATTTGCAAGATATGATGTCAAATCAACGTCAAACAATCACCATCAAATAAAAAGAAACTATAGAACCAGAAGACCTTAGAAAATTCAGGAGAGACAAAGAGCCGGGGGTATCGCCTATCTATCGAGAGGTAATCCCTTTCAATATCCACCAAACGGGCTGGGTAAACCTGTTTTAGACAGTGCAAAGATCAATTAGTCTTGTTTATAAATTCATAAAGCAATATACAATAAATAGGAAATTAGGTCATTGGGTATTATTTTCAAATCACTTCACATTCAGAACTGAAATGTAACTTCCAATGTAGCATGAATAAGAATGAGAATATTCTTGAAATTTTATACTTTTTTCTTCAGGTATTAGATTTGCCTCCCAATCCATTAAAAGACACATCCCAAAATAAAAAATCAAGGTATTTAAGGACAAGCAAGGAAGAAAGGAAAACAAAAAGGAAGAATCAGTGAAGAGGTGAAAGAGATGAGGAGACAAGGAATAGGAAAGAATAATCATGGCCCAAGGGAAAACAAGTGCTTTGCCGTTTGCATACTCAACAAGGATTATGAACAAAGGCCAATCGAGGACAACGAAGATTTCCCAACTTTGTGGAATCCAATCATGTGACTTGGTTGAAATCAGAATGAACACGCTAAACTGAGAGTTCAAGATAAAAGAAAGACACAAAAGGATAACGTTGAAAGAATTATCAAGCCACCAGCCACAGATCTCCTGAAGGAAAACAAGTACAACTAGCTCCTCCTGTGGAATATTCTCACAATGCTGAGCAACTAAATTCTTGTTTTCTTTTACCTTGCAGACATATTCCCTCCGTTTTTCTCTAACAGGTGAATGGTGCCTTCAGCATAACAGAACACTTAGTTAGTTATATAAGGCTGCAAGATAAACAAGCAGCTAGATATTCAGAACCTGAGCAGGACGCAGAAATAGTAAAATCACAACATCCACCTATGTGAAGCAACATGATGTGGGGAGTCCCGTCGTGAAGATCTCCCATCCTTTGTCAAAGATGATCCTCGAGGATCCTTTGATGTACCACGGGGATCCTTGGAAGATCTCACTGGAGTCCGATCACGCTTAGTTTCAAGAGCACGTTTGCGTTCTCGTTCCCTTTCCTTTTCCCGCCGCTCCAAGATGCGCTCCCTTTCGCGCTCCCTTTCGCGTTCCTTTTCTCGTTCCCGCTCGCGCAATCGTTCACGTTCTTTCTCCCTTTCTCTGTCCCTCTCTCTCTCACGCAAGCGTTCCCGGCGACGCTCTTCTTCCCTTAGCTCAAATTCTCGTAGATAGCTAGCACGGTCATCTTTAAGGTCATTGTGCCCACCACGTGAAAGGGCATTTCCTGGGTAATCCAACTCCATGGCATTTCCATGAAGTGCTTTTCCACTAGCGTAATCCCTACCAGGTGGTAGGCTCACTCCATAGCCAGGATTTGAAGCATTCTGAGAATACAGTAGATCATGCAAGTTTCTCCTTGGAGCTGCTCCCAATATTGATGGTGCATGCTGTCCACTATACGAAGCAGCACTTAGCATTGATGAAGCACGTGGATCAGAATCAATCCTTCCTCCATAAGACAAAAGATCTTGGGCAGTGTGACGACTAGCAGCAGTCCTTGCTGCAAGATAATCAGCTTGTCTGCCAGAAACGTGTTGCTACTTAGTGCACGGAGAAATATAATCACCATTTAAGATAGTAAGGAAGAGTTGATCAGCTTCTGCCCAGTGAAAACAAAACTCAAAAAGATGACACTGCTATTTTACATATAACCAAAATGGACATATGCACATATATTTAGCACTACTTAGCAACCAAAATTGGTGTGGATTCATCACAATTTGTATTAGACCCAAAAGCAAACAAAACAAAACAAAAACCCTCCAATGCACACTCATCCAAATAAAATAAAACTAATACCTAGCACCCCCATCAAGTGAAGCAGCTTGCAGAGGCTGAGCTTTCAGCAGTTGCTCTTGTCGAAGCAAAGCTGCCTGATCAATGCGGTCATAGATTTCTGCTTGCTGAAAGAAAGATAAATGCAACATGATTAAAATTGTAAAAATAAAAGAAATAATGCCAAAGGCAGGATGGAGTGGCCATTTGTTTATTCATTTCAGTGGGAACTAAAAGAAAGAAAGAAATTTAGTCTACAAAGTAACCACACACCTGATGTTGATGACTAAACCCAATAGGATCAGCAGCATACCGTCCAGCTGCATCACCCAAGTCCCTACCAATATAAGCACTCTGCCTTTCACCATATTGCCGCCTGTCTATTCCAGAATATTCCAATCCTTTGTCACCATACAATTGATCAACCTTATGACCATATCCATGACCAGATGACGGAACATATTCTCCAGAAGCAAACTTAGGCGAATCCGAAACACCCAAATTATAACCTCCACGACCATCTAATGCTGATGATGAAGCTCCCTTGGTACCCAACGAGGGAACCTATACAGAGAAAAATATCCAAACAATTTTTCACTTATAGCAAAAAATAAAGATTAACAAGAATATTTAAAAAAAAATATACTGAGAAGGATTTATAAGGCTTTGAAGGGAAACATGACACTTAAATGAAAATTTGAAAACGCAGATAGAACAGAAATGTAAATTGTTAGTAGAGGCAAGGCATACACTTCTAGAGACATGAAAATACCTCTCTTGGATTCAAGAATCAAGACTTTAATATTTGAAGACACCGAATGGAAGCTTTCAGCCAACTAACCCTATCCATTAACTAGGGGTCTCAGCTCTCCTAATGTTAGGATTTTCTGGGTGTCACGCCAAATGTTTCAACAGTTAACAGCAAACATAAGTGCCTCTAAGTTGAAGATGCTTTCACATCACTTTGACAGGTTTGGATAGTGAGGAAAAATGAAAAGGAAAAGAGAATCAAATTGGATGAAAGATTATTGCAAGGCAGAGTATGGAATTGAAGTCGCAATTCATCCAAATCAAAGGGAAAACAAAATAATGGTAGGCACTTGTATAGAATAGAAGAGCACCAAATTCACTTCTACTCCATCGTATTTTTAGACCAACAAAAGGACACCTAATACCAGATGACCAGTTCACTCCAGTCCACCCACTCTGTCGCATCAATCCAAACAAAACCTAAGGAACCATTTCCAATTATATAACACTCCTTATCATTATCTTTCAGATAAAGCGTTAACTGCACATAATACAACACACTGACCTGCTGTGCGCTGCTCAAAGCAGATGAGCCATAAACCGCACTATACTGCCCCCCATACTGTGCAGCAGTTGAACTGTGAGGGCGATATCCAGCAACATCAACTTCCTGAGAGGCACCTAATATCGCTGAATGCCTTGATGCCACAGAATGCTGCCCCACATCATGTCCTCCAACAGAAGCTCCAGTGAAATTAGAACCCAGCTGCAACCAAATTCAAAAACACCACAAAAATCCAAATTAATCTTCCAATAAACAAAAATCCAAGCATTAAACAAAAATAAATTGTAATTTTTTTTACTTCTAAGAATTCCTCCTTTAAATTTTAATTGTATTATACAAAACATTGCCTAAGAATCAATGACTTACGATGGTGAACATTCATTTAAAAATAAAAATAAAGGAAAAAGAAAACAATTTTTTTTTGGGGGGGGGGGGGGGAATGCATAAATTTGACAACGACAGCATCGGAATGAAATCAAGAAACTGTTAAGAGTCAATCAAAGGCTTACGTTCTGGCCGTATGCGGATTGACCCGGGTACGATTGACCGTAAGCGCCGCTCCCTCTGGAAGAATACATGCTCCTTCACATGGAACGAGAGCGACCAACCCTGAAACCCAAAACCATTCCAACAATTCGTTCATCAATAAAGCAACAGCAAACCGAAAAAGACCAAAACAAAAAGGAGGAATTTTGAAGGTTTGGTTCTTTGGCAAATTGTCAACGCACCGATTGAAGAGATGGGGAAATTGGATTCCTGCAGAGACGATGAATTTGAAGGTGCAAGATATTTACGACAAAGTTTGATCGGAGAAAGGAGTGTGAGGAAACCCTAGAAAGAGTGAGGGAAACCCTATAACGTAAGTAAAGAAGAAGAAGAAGAAGAAGAAGAAAGTGAGTGAATGAATGGAAATCGGGAAACACCTTGTTTTATCCTGAATTTGTTTTTGTTCCGTTTATCTCAAATTTTCCAAGCAATGAAGCAATACTGTTGCACGAAGAATCAGGCTTTTGCGGTAATGACAAGGGAACGAGAGTTTTTTTTTTTTTTTTTGCTCAGCAGGGTTTTTGTTTTTTATTCCGTTGTTCAACGGGGTTAATGGGTTCTGGTTATGTGTGCCCTTGCAGTAACAAAGAATGATGCCCAACTAGAATACCAACAAAAATCAGGAGCCCGAAAAATGTATTAATCCTGAATTCCTGACCCAAAGTAAGGTCCAAATTTTGTGTATATGAGTATGTAGTGTATATGAGAACCCACTGAAGGAAAAAAAACAAAAAGCAAGAGGCCCTAAAAAGACCACAGCCGGGTGTGAAATATGGCTAAGGCCGAATAGTACATGAGAACCCTTAAATGTTGTGTATATATATAGTGTGCATGAGTTTGTGATATTGTATGTCTAAAACTAGGAGTTGTTTAATTTATTTGACAAAAAAAAAAAAGAAAGCAAAAGGTCTAACATTGGGAGAATGTCTCTGTTATGGACAATAGGAAACATTAGAAGTGTCAGACGGGGAAGCCAGCCCGCCAGTCCCGCCCCGTCTATTCAGGCGGTCCCAAAATCCTAGCTCGCTCCGCCTAATGGTGGGCTGGCGGGCTAAGCCCGCCTAATTAGTTTTTTTTTTTAATAAGAACATATCTAATATTTTCTATTTAAATCAATATAAATCGGGCTAAGCCCGCCTAATTAATTATTTTTTTTATAAGAACATATCTAATATCTTTTATTTAAATTAATATAAATACAAATATTAAATATAAATAGTCTTCAAAGTATATAAATAGTCTTCAAAGTAAATAAACATAATCCAATTATCCAAAATACTCAAGTCATAGTTATAAATAGTCCCATAGACAAAATAAATATATAATCCAAAGTCCAAAAACATAATTATAAATAGTCTTCAAAGCAAATTAAACTTAATTCAATACACTTAATTTTCATCTTCATCTTCATATAAGTCAATAACATCATTGGAACCAATTCCTGAAGAATAGTCTTCTCCTTTTGCAATATCTTCCTGATCTTTATCTTCCTCTAGAAAAAAGTAAATAAATATATTAGCAAAATAGTACATAATAATGTTCAAAATCACTCAAGTATGTATGTCATAAATATAATATATCAAAATCATCATATCCACGTATCCAATTTCTGGTGCAAATCACCGCTTCAACATTATCTGACAACAAACGACTTCTATACTTATTCAAAACATGAGAACACATGCTAAATGCAGATTCTGAAGCCACGGTAGTAATAGGAATGCTCAACAAATCTCGTGCCATTAGTGATAGTGTTGAAAAACGATGATGGTTGTCTTTCCACCATTGCAAAACATCAATAATTGCATCATTGCAAAATAATGTTGCCTCACTCAAATAAATATCCAGTTGGTTCTTTCCACTTTTCACTTCAGCTTCTTGATTACGGGACATCAAATCATTTGCATTATAAACAATATATGAATCAAAAAGCATGAAAAATAAAAAATACATATAATCAAGTAGATAAAAATACTTACACCAACAATTTTAATAAGCTGAGTTTCAATTGCAGAAGATGTTGCTTGAGAAAAATTACTTGAAAGTTGGGAAGAACTCTCTACAGTTGTAGAGGAATTTTGGCCATAAACCTCAAAAAGCTTGTATAACTTACTCTTCACATGCTCCACTTTGTCTTTAGCACTAATAGGATCAATCTCATTATAGCAATGAAGCAAAGTGTTGCGTTTAAATCTAGGATCAAGAACTGCCCCAAATGCAAGAACAACACTGTATTCTTCCCAATATTTCTTGAACTTAATCATCATTTTTTCTCCCATGTTTCTTATAAGCACTTCATCATTCTTCAAACTATTCATTAAAATCAGCTGGATTTTCCAAACTTGTAAAAAATACAAATTGGATGTTGGGTAAGAAGTTCCAGACATCAACTTACTCTTCACATGCTCCACTTTGTCTTTAGCACTAATAGGATCAATCTCATTATAGCAATGAAGCAAAGTGTTGAGTTTAAATCTAGGATCAAGAACTGCCCCAAATGCAAGAACAACACTGTATTCTTCCCAATATTTCTTGAACTTAATCATCATTTTTTTCTCCCATGTTTCTTATAAGCACTTCATCATTCTTCAAACTATTCATTAAAATCAGCTGGATTTTCCAAACTTGTAAAAAATACAAATTAGATGTTGGGTAAGAAGTTCCAGACATCAACTTGGTAGTTTCGTAAAATGGTAATAAGAAATCACATATCTTTTCAGTTCTTCTCCACTCATCTAATGAAGGACAATACTCCCTAAACCCAGCTTCTTTTACTTTATACATTTCAAAAGCTTTCCGAAACATCCATAGATGTGAATGCCCATGTATCTTATTCTTAGCGCAGCTCTGGACACATGTGACTAACAAGTGGGGTGGGGAAGCAGGTGTTTCAAATAGTTCCTTGATAGGTGTGCAAAATAGCTTTTCAGATGTCGTATTATCTTGGTCGAAGGATTAAGTGTTAATTGGATGTTGATAATGGATAACTTTGGCTATTTTTTTTGTGGAATGGACTAGATAAGCCAACTGCCTGGACGCCTAAGTTTTGGGCCGGTAACGTGGGCCTGTGTTTTTTGAGATGTTTTTAATAGGTTGGGGGAATTAGGGCCATTGTTTACCCAAAATCCATAACTTTATAGAGTTTTTTTTGTGCCAATAATTTTAAAGAGATTGTAGGGTTAATAGTCAAATTAATCCCTAAAAGATAAAATATTTTTTAAATTCGTTCCAAAAAGATTTTTCAATCAAATTTGTCCTTCAAAAATTACGAATTAATCATATATGTCCTTTAGTTACTCCACTTACAATTTTCATCAACGATTGATGATGTAAAATGTTAACTAACAGCATATATGACACATAACATGTTTAATTAGACGTTAACTAAATATGTTTATAAAAATCTATCAATTTAGTCACTAGGTTATATTAGGAATAGGATTTTTATAATTGAGGAAAATAACTAAATTAATACATTTTTATAAACATATTTGATCAATATCCAATTAAACATATCAGATATTATATATATTATCAATTAACGTTTTACAATATCAATCTTTAAAGAAAATTGTTAATGGAGTGACTGCAGGACAAATCTGATTAATTCGCAATCTTTGAAGGACCAATTTAATTGAAAAAATCTTTTAGGGATGAATTTGAAGAATGTCTTATCTTTTAGGAACTAAATTCACTATTAACCCATATATGTAGGTGAACTTCATCTTCCTATATATAATAGGAGAGCATTAGATGAATAAGTATTTGACAAGTGGAGCAGTTATTTATTTGACAAATGTTAATGGCTAATGCATGTCAAGTGGCAGTAGCAGATTTTTGGAAAATATATTATAATGAAATTGTACTTCTATCTAATAGGAAGATTTTGCTCCATTAAAAGACTGGAAGACAAATGTATAATATAAAAATTCAATTTCAAAGAAAATAATTAGTGGAACATTAATGTAAATAGAGTTGTTTGATGCAAATTCACATTTTACCTCGCCTTTAAAACATTTTGCTCCCACCTCTTAAAAAATAAAAACAGTTTCATCTTTTTCTGTAGTACAAATCACAAAAAATGACTGAATGTTATGATTACTTGTGTGATGTCAATACAAAAAAACTAGCCTAGAATTTCAAGGTATACGTGGTAAGACTCTGGAAGAGTCATAACAAGTTTAACGAGAAAGAAGTGGGATCGATTGAGATGATTCTTCAGGATATTAAGGTATGTTATTCAAAAAAAAATCATTTGTAATGGTATTTATATTTTTCGACCTTCTTTTAATTATTGATTATTCCAACTAAATATCTTTCAGGGTAATAGGATTCATGCATCAATTCCTAACCCGGTTTTGAAAAAGTCGTTGGGTAACACCCGAGATTTCTGTATGTATGTGATGAAGAACTTCATAATTGTTGATAACAAGACAAAGTCTAGGGTAACTTCAGTAAAGTGGATCTTCACATTCTCCCATAGGACCATTGTAAGTTCGATTGGAAACCAAGCTATTCTCTTGAAGCATTTCGATTGAAGACTATTCTTGAGTTACTAAATGCTGAAAAGCTTGACAATACCAAACTGCTTAGTTAATTTAAAATGCGTTACTGAAAGTTATCTTAATATGTGTATATTATATTTTTGGCATAAAACCTGGAAGTTATCTTGGTATTTATTACTTAAATGTTTCCATCCCTAGATTTTGACTATACTCAATGTATTTTTTTCTAGACATGATTGCGGAAGTTTTGGAAAAGAGGATTCACGAGAGTTGGTTACCAGCAAAGGAAAACAAACTAGACAGTTGGCAGTTGTATGTTTTGGAAAATTTAGAATTTGATCCCAAACCTAAAGATATATTACTATTAAATAAACATATATCATATGATGAAAATAAAAAAATTTGTACTCTTCTTCCATTTTGGTTTCTTTAACAGGGACAACAAGATTGGTTGTATTTATTCGAAGAAACGATTGATCACCTCCTTCCACAGCTAGAAGATATAAGGAAAGAATCCCTTATTATTGTTTTGCAATACTTCAAGGCATCAAAGTAGAATGGAAAGACATTTGTCCAAACAATTTTTCCATATCTAAAGTACATGTCAACTTGGAGTTAGCAGAGGTACTTGATTTTAGAAACTGCACATTTGCTGTTATTAACCTTTTGCACCTTGAAGTTAATGTTCATAAGAATAATTTTATGATTACAATTACAATGTAATGTTCAGACTGTTGAATATTGCACCTGAAAGTACATCTAGGATTAGTCAAGTTTCAATCCAAGGGGCATGGTTTAGGACTATGCTCTACATAGATCTGTATCTATTAGGTTTAGGACTATGCTCTACATAGACAATTTAGTATAGTAAGTCTAGAAAAATCCTAAAATTGGAATGACTTTATTGTGGAAGTTGTTTTCTACTGGTAGGTTAAAGGTCGAAGTGATCGTGTATGATGGTACTGGGAGCATCAGCCTACTATTTTGGGATAGGAAAACAACACAACTATGTAGAAAGAGAGCAAACCAAGTTAGAAAAGAAAAGGTTAGTGCATACCGAGTTGAGATTTTTAAAGAAAATATATCCAATTTAACATTCTTAAACTAAACTATTAGAGAGGATTTTTTATTGCAGGATACCGGTGAGGGAGAATACCCCTCCTCCCTTAACAATATGATGGATAAAAAGGCTTTATTTAAAATTTATATTAAATATGAAAATATCAAGCATTTTGACCAAGTTTATCCGGTCATTGAAATATGTGATGATGAACATCTGATAAACAAGTACTTGCAAAAAGAACAGCATTCCAACGTATCTGCAAACCCGTCTGTAAGTTGGGTAGTATTTCATTTTCTTTAATTATGTCTATAGATTTTTTTTGCTTAGTTGGTTGCTGTCAATTCTAAATAGAATTATACTTACCTTGTCCGCAGGAGATGGGTTGTAGCAACTCGATTAATATTTTGGAAAACATTATTAATATCAAGACCGATAGTGATAGTCAGTTTAATATGGTATGGATGCAATAAAGCACATTTACTGTCTTTAAAATAGTTTAAAGACTGTTAAAAACAATACTCAGATTGATTAACACATTTCGTTATTTATTTGGTTAAAGGATCCTATGGAGGCTTCTATATCAAGTTTCAAAAGCAAAACCCCAATTAAAGGAACTTCTAATGATATGAAATGTGGTTTCTCAAACACCAACAAAAATGATGAGGAAGGACAATTCTCAACCAACAAATTCACCAGAAAGACTAATAAGAAACAAAAAATCTAAATCCAAGATGTGGAATGTAACACCCTACCATACAGGGTCTTATGCTTAAGTCATAATTCAGAGATGGCAAGGTATTACGACCTCTAAAATATAAATTTAGTACGTATAGTAGTATGAATGATTGATTATAACTAGGAGCCTTTGTAAAAAAAAAAGGGGTAAACACAAATCGCAACTCAAAAGAGCAACACTCCGATCGATAACGTAACGAACAAGGATAACCAACGCGTGATTATATATATACAAAGGAGTGTCAAAAACAGGAATATCAAGACTCAAGATCCAACTGCGAAGATATCCGGTCCAAGCATAGCAGTATATACATATGATAAAAATAAGGAAAACCTCAAAGGAAACCCAAAGGGACACAAATACATAAAACTTATTCTCCAAAATCTCCCATAAGAGGAGTCATCACAGTTTGTATTATTTAATGGAGATAAAAGTATCTAAGCAAAACATATAAACCAAAACATAGCCCCGAGAACAAAGGATCTTCGTAAATCTAGAAGTCTCCAGCATGCCTCAGTGGAAAACCTCACGTCCTGCATCTGAAAACCACAAAATCCGCATGGGTGAGAACGAGAGGTCCCCAGCATGGTAACAGCTTCCACATATATAATACATAATAATGGAGGAAAGCCAAAGGCAATCCTAGAACTTCTTCCAGATAATTCAAAGCTTATATACAGGCTAAACCATAAAGGGCATCTGACTAAAGATTCTTCAGTCTAACTAATACTTCCCTTTCCAATTCCTTCAGACCTCCCAACCACCAGCAGGAGTATAATGTAGCAAACACAGTTATATCAAGCAAGAAATATACAATTAGGGACAAGTAAGGCATTTAGACAATTAGCAAGTAATATGAAGTCAAATAGGCAATCTCAAACAATTCATATAGTATGCATATGATGAATGTCTGTCCCTAGTGGCTGATGATATCATCTGTCGGTTATAGAGCCAACCCAACAAGTCCTGGCAGTTAACCATTGGACTGTCCCTCTGTCGTGTCTCCCCAACTTGAGTCATGCTCATTATAACTTGATCATAATCATGATCCATATCCATCACCCTTACTGGTGAATATTTATACATCACCATCACTGGTGAATATTTATCCATCACCATCATTGGTGAATATTTTTGGGGGTGAGCTCGTCCGGGAATTTCACAGTGCCCGGCCACCTTGACGACATAGGGTCAAAAGAGCTTCAAGTCTCGACCTGGAGCACGTGGTGGCTAGCCACTACTTTCTCCCAGGGAAACTCTCATCTCCGATAATGGAAGTGCAACTTTCACAATTCATCCAACAGCATATATATGCATGTATACATAGCCATAATCATGGCTCCGCCGTAACACGGCAATAATCCAGCCATCTGGCTCACGGTTAAATCCATAACCAGCCGTTTCATTAACAATTACAGCCTTTTGGCCTATGGCATAACAAGTACTTCCACCACCATCCTCCGCATCTCACATAATCATGCTTGATCCTCATTGATCATTCATTTTCCCCTTGCTTCACTCGCAAGTTGCCACATTCACTAGCCCTTCTTCTCATAGCTAGACATATCATAATGATTTAAGACATAAGTGGTGAGATCGGAGGCTTAGAAGTATGAAATTTGGCTTTTAAAACTCAAAAATCAACTTTGGGATGAAAACAGGTCCACGCGTACGCGCACTCCACGCGCATGCGTGGATGGCCTCGAAAACTCATCGACGCGTAAGCGTCATGCACGCTAACGCGTGGTTTGAAAACTAGTCAAACGACGCGCACGAGTCAACCACGCATACGCGTGGGTACTCTCGTGCCCCAGGCACAAAACTGGCACAGTTCTGACATAACTCTCTGGAAAATGGCTGGGCATTGGGTGCAGCACATCGGCGAGCCCGCGCACATCACGCGCCCGCGCACATCACGCGCATGCGTGGATGGCGCTTTCGAGAAGAACGGCGCGTACGCGCCAAGTGTGCCTACGCGCGGGGGGTAATTCTGCTAAAATTTTTTCTAAGTTAAAAGCTGTAGAATTCACAATTTCAACCCCCAATCTTCCGACGGACATAACTTCCTCATTTTAAATCGTTTTTCACCCGTTCTTCGAATGGCAGGGACATCCCGGATCCAATTTCATTTCTAAACAGATTTGGTACTAAACAGAGATCCGTAGTCCAAGTTATGTCCCGTCAAAATATGCCCAAAAACCATGTTTTTCATACAAAATCAAAACATGCCATTTTCATCCCTTTTCTTTGAAATCAATCAAAATATATCAATTTCAACATCAAACCTCCTCAACTCACACATTGACACTTTACCACAATTTATCAAAATCACTATCTCATCATTTTAACCCACTTTACCCAAGTGGCTCAAACTAAAATATATTGACATATCATATACTCTTCCTCATGCCAATTCTCAACAACATCAATTCCACTAAATCATCATTGTACACAATCAATATCATACTCACCATCAACATGGTTCAACCCACAATTCAACCATAACCAATCATCAAGCATATATCACAACATGCATATTTCTCATACATCATACCATCAAGGCATCATTAATCATCATCACATATATGACCACATCATATATATCAACAATTCAACAACATCAACAATTCAATGCCTATCTTAGGGCCTCTAGCCTAAGTATTTCCTACCACATTACATATTAGATACGGAAAACCGAAACCATACCTTAGCCGATTTCCCAAGCTCAACCGGAGCACTTCCAATTCACTTATCCACAAGCTCTCAAGGCCTCAACACCTCCAAGAACAGATTTTTCACCACCAAATCCCTTTTTCAAGCTTTTCAAAATCACCACTCAAGCTCCAATATTCACATATACACAACCTAAGCCACAATCATCATACCCATACACAACATCTCAATACCCAAACATCATAGAACAATAAATTACACTAGGGTTGAGAATCTTACCACACCCAAGGTCCAAGGAGACAAGATTTACCTTCTCCTTCAAGAGAGTTGGGTCCTATAACATCAAGGAGCCCAAAATCTCAACATTTTTGCTCATAAAACTCGAAAACAAGGCTGGAATTTCGAAGAGAAAAACGTAGCTTACCTCAAGATTAATTGTATGGGTTTTGTAGAGCTCTCCGCGGTGAACGTGTGGTCGTAAACGGAGCGGCAATCGGAGCTCTAGATCAAAAGTTATGGTAGTTTGAAGATCAAGTGAGAGAAAGAACTTGAGAGAGTGTTCTTCCCTCCATGGCCTCCATTTTCAGCATGTGAGTGTTTAGTGAGGAGAGAGAATGCTGAAAACTAGGGTTCTAGTTTAGTTATGTTGGGCCAAGGGCCCACTTTGGGTCCGGTTGGCCCGGTTTGGCCCGTTCGGTCCAATCTTGGCCCGAATTCTATAAAATTGGTACCGAAATTCTCGTCTCAATCTCCTCTATCATATTTAGCCACAAAAATCACATTTTGGGCTTTCTAGAATAAATTCTCATTTATGGGTTAATTAGCCGTTAATTAACCGGGTTTTACATTCTATCCTCTTAATTGGGAATTTTGCCCACAAAATTCAAATGCAATTACCTGAGAATAAATGCGGATAATCCGTTCGCATCTCCGACTCAAGTTCCCAAGTGTGTTCCTCAACACCGCCTCGACTCCATGCCACTTTGACTAATGAAACAACTTTTCCACGCAACCGTTTGATACTAGTATCATCGATTCTGACCGGAGCCACTGGAAGCGTCAAATCTTCCCTTAACTAAACCGACTCAGGTTCCAACACATGGCTAGCATCAGGAGTGTACTTCTGAAGCTGCGACACGTGAAACACGTCGTGCAGATTCGAAAGATGAGGTGGTAGAGCCATCCGATACGCCACCGGCCCAATCCTCTCCAGGATCTGAAATGGACCAATGTATCGAAGATTCAACTTCTTTGCCTTAATCGCCCTACCTACTCCCGTGGTCAGAGTAACCTTAAGGAGACCATATCCTCAAATTCTAAGGGCTTCCGCCTCTGATCGGCATAATTCTTTTGACGACTCTGCGCCGTAAGCATCCTATCACGGATTTTCTTGACTTGTTCAGTAGTTTCAGCTATCATTTCCGGCCCCAGCAAGCTTTTCTCTCCAGCTTCATACCAACATAGCGGAGATTGACATTTCCTCCCATACAAGGCCTCATACGGTGCCATTCCGATGCCCGCATGATAACTATTATTGTATGCAAACTCCACTAATGGCATATACCGATCCCAACTCACCGGTTGGTCCAAAACACAAGCTCTCAACATATCCTCTAGTGTTTGGATCGTTCTCTCAGATTGACCATCTGTTTGAGGATGGTAAACCGTGCTCAAGCTTAATCGGGTTCCAAAAGCTTTCTGAAATGCACCCCAAAACCTTGAAGTGAAACGAGGATCTCTATCAGAGATTATTGTAGTAGGTACACCATGAAGTCTCACAATCTCCTTTATGTATAACCGTGCTAGCTCCTCAAGGGTGTAAGTCATCCGAATGGGTAAAAAGTGAGCTGACTTCGTCAGTCGGTCCACAATCACCCAAATAGCATCAAAACCAGCCCTAGTCCTTGGCAATCCCGACACAAAGTCCATTGTAATACTTTCCCACTTCCATTGTGGAATCTCTAAAGGTTGCAACATCCCAGAAGGTCTTTGATGTTCAATCTTTACCTTTTGACAAGTTAAGCACTTTGATACATATTCCGCCACATCATTCTTCATACCCGGCCACCAGAACATTGCCTTTAAATCATGGTACATCTTAGTACTTCCCGGGTGAATGGAGAATCCGCTTTTGTGTGCCTCCTTTAAAATATCTTGCCTCAAAGTGCCAACATCCGGCACAATGATCCTACCCTTGAATCTCCATAACCCATCTTTTTCTTCCGACACTCTCCATTGTTTTCCTTGCTCAATAGCCGGTAACACCTTCCATAACGCTTCATCATTTTGATGAGCCTTTAGGAGTTCGGACTTAAAATCACTTGAGATCTCTAATCGGCTCAAACACAAAGTTCCGGATACTTCTCGAGCACCAATTTTCAGACTCTCAAATCCCTTGAGCAACTTCTCCTTTTGAAGCATCATCCAAGCCGCATATAATGACTTTCGACTTAACGCATCCGCCACTACATTCGCCTTTCCCGGATGGTAATGCAACTCAAAGTCGTAGTTCTTCAACAATTCCATCCACCTTCTCTGCCTCATATTAAGCTCTTTCTGATCAAAGAGGTACTTCAAGCTCTTATGATCAGAGAAAACTTGGAACTTAACCCCATAGAGGTAATGCCTCCACACCTTCAAGGCAAACACAACTGCAGCGAGTTCCAAATCGTGCGTAGGGTAACTAACTTCATGAGGTCTGGTGCGCGAAATTGTGAACAATACTTTTTCACAACTCTCATAATCCCCGGTCATGAACCCCAAAAACTTGGTAGCTCAATACCATGGCATTACACAACTTCGCACAACTAACCAGCAAGTGCACTGGGTCGTCCAAGTAATAAACCTTACGCGAGTAAGGGTCGATCCCACGGAGATTGTTAGTATTGAAGCAAGCTATGGTCATCTTGTAAATCTTAGTCAGGCAAACTCAAATGGTAATGGTGATGAACGAAAATAACAAAAAGGTAAAGATAGAGATACTTATGTAATTCATTGGTAGGAACTTCAGATAAGCGCATGCAGATGCCTTCCCTTCCGTCTCTCTGCTTTCCTATTGTCTTCATCCAATCCTTCTTATTCCTTTCCATGGCAAGCTTGTGTAGGGTTTCACCATTGTCAATGGCTACCTCCCATCCTCTCAGTGAAAACGATTGTATATGCTCTGTCACAGCACGCGGAATTCAGCTGTCGATTCTCGGTCAGGCCGGAATAGAATCCATCGTTTCTTTTGCGTCTGTCACTAACGCCCCGCCTGCTAGGAGTTTGAAGCACGTCACAGTCATTCAATCATTGAATCCTACTCAGAATACCACAGACAAGGTTAGACCTTCCAGATTCTCTTGAATGCCGCCATCAGTTCTTGCCTATACCACGAAGACTCTGATCTCACGGAATGGTTGGCTCGTTTGTCAGACGAGCACTCGGTTGTCAGGCGATCAACCATGCATCGTGCAATCAGGAATCCAAGAGATATTCACCCAATCGAAGGTAGAACGGAGGTGGTTGTCAGTCACACGTTCATAGGTGAGAATGATGATGAGTGTCACGGATCATCACATTCATCAAGTTGAAGAACAAGTGATATCTTAGAACAAGAACAAGTGGAATTGAATGGAAGAACAATAGTAATTGCATTAATACTCGAGGTACAGCAGAGCTCCACACCTTAATCTATGGTGTGTAGAAACTCCACCGTTGAAAATACATAAGAACAAGGTCTAGGCATGGCCGAATGGCCAGCCTCCCAATGATCTAAGATAGCATAAAAATGAAGATAGCTACCCCGATATATCAATACAATAGTAAAAGGTCCTACTTATAGAAAACTAGTAGCCTAAGGTGTACAGAGATGAGTAAAAGACATAAAAATCCACTTCCGGGCCCACTTGGTGTGTGCTTGGGCTGAGCAATGAAGCATTTTCGTGTAGAGACTCTTCTTGGAGTTAAACACCAGCTTTTATACCAGTTTGGGCGTTTAACTCCCATTTTGGTGCCAGTTCCGGCGTTTAACGCTGGGATTTCTGAGGGTGACTTTGAATGCCGGTTTGGGCCATCAAATCTTGGGCAAAGTATGGACTATCATATATTGCTGGAAAGCCCAGGATGTCTACTTTCCAACGCCGTTGAGAGCGCGCCAATTGGGCTTCTGTAGCTCCAGAAAATCCACTTCGAGTGCAGGGAGGTCAGAATCCAACAGCATCTGCAGTCCTTTTTAGTCTCTGAATCAGATTTTTGCTCAGGTCCCTCAATTTCAGCCAGAAAATACCTGAAATCACAGAAAAACACACAAACTCATAGTAAAGTCTAGAAAAGTGAATTTTAATTAAAAACTAATAAAAATATACTAAAAACTAACTAGATCATACTAAAAACATACTAAAAACAATGCCAAAAAGCATACAAATTATCCGCTCATCACAACACCAAACTTAAATTGTTGCTTGTCCTCAAGCAACTGAAGATCAAATAAGATAAAAAGAAGAGAATATGCAATGAATTCCAAAAACATCTATGAAGATCAGTATTAATTAGATGAGCGGGGCTTTTAGCTTTTTGCCTCTGAACAGTTTTGGCATCTCACTCTATCCTTTGAAATTCAGAATGATTGGCTTCTTTAGGAACTCAGAATCCAGATAGTGTTATTGATTCTCCTAGTAGAGTATGATGATTCTTGAACATAGCTACTTATTGAGTCTTGGCTGTGGCCCAAAGCACTCTGTCTTCCAGTATTACCACCGGATACATACATGCCACAGACACATAATAGGGTGAACCTTTTCAGATTGTGACTCAGCTTTGCTAGAGTCCCCAATTAGAGGTGTCCAGGGTTCTTAAGCACACTCTTATTGCCTTGGATCACAACTTTATTTCTTTCTTTTCTCTCTTTTTTTTCTATTTTTTTTCGAATTTTTTTTTTGAATAGCAATGCTTTTTCTTGCTTCAAGAATCATTTTTGTGATTTTTCAGATCCTCAGTAACATGTCTCCTTTTTCATCATTCTTTCAAGAGCCAACATTCATGAACCACAAATTCAAGATACATATGCACTGTTTAAGCATACATTCAGAAAACAAAAAATATTGCCACCACATCAAATTAATTAAACTGTTATAAAATTCAGAATTCATGCAATTCTTTCCTTTTCAATTAAGCACTTTTTTATTCAAGAAAGGTGATGGATTCATAGGACATTCATAACTTTAAGGCATAGACACTAAGACACTAATGATCACAAGACACAAACATGGACAAACATGAGCATAAAATTCGAAAAATAGAAGAACAAAGAACAAGGAAATCAAAGAACGGGTCCACCTTAGTGATGGCGGCTCTTTCTTCCTCTTGAAGATCCTATGGAGTGCTTGAGCTCCTCAATGTCTCTTCCTTGTCTTTGTTGCTCCTCTCTCATGATTCTTTGATCTTCTCTAATTTCATGGAGGATGATGGAGTGTTCTTGGTGCTCCACCCTTAGTTGTCCCATGTTGGAACTCAACTCTCCTAGGGAGGTGTTTAGTTGCTCCCAATAGTTTTGTGGAGGAAAGTGCATCCCTTGAGGAATCTCAGGGATTTCATGATGAGTGGGGTCTCTTGTGTGCTCCATCCTCTTTTTAGTGATGGGTTTGTCCTCATCAATAGGGATGTCTCCCTCTATGTCAACTCCAACTGAATAACAGAGGTGACAAATGAGATGAGGGAAGGCTAACCTTGCCAAGGTAGAGGACCTGTCTGCCACCTTATAAAGTTCTTGGGCTATAACCTCATGAACTTCTATTTCTTCTCCAATCATGATGCTATGAATCATGATAGCCCGGTCTATGGTAACTTCAGACCGGTTGCTAGTGGGAATGATTGAGCGTTGGATGAACTCCAACCATCCTCTAGCCACGGGTTTGAGGTCATGCCTTCTTAATTGAACCGGCTTTCCTCTTGAATCTCTCTTCCATTGGGCGCCCTCTTCACATATGACTGTGAGGACTTGGTCCAACCTTTGATCAAAGTTGACCCTTCTAGTGTAAGGATGTTCATCTCCTTGCATCATAGGCAAATTGAATGCCAACCTTACACTTTCCGGACTAAAATCCAAGTATTTCCCCCGAACCATAGTAAGATAATTCTTTGGATTCGGGTTCACACTTTGGTCATGGTTCTTGGTGATCCATGCATTGGCATAGAACTCTTGAACCATCAAGATTCCGACTTGTTGAATGGGGTTGGTAAGGACTTCCCAACCTCTTCTTCGGATCTCATGTCGGATCTCCGGATATTCACCCTTTTTGAGTGAAAAAGGGACCTCGGGGATCACCTTCTTCAAGGCCACAACTTCATAGAAATGGTCTTGATGCACCCTTGAGATGAATTTCTCCATCTCCCATGACTCGGAGGTGGAAGCTTTTGCCTTCCCTTTCCTCTTTCTAGAGGTTTCTCCGGCCTTGGATGCCATAAATAGTTATGGAAAAACAAAAATCAATGCTTTTACCACACCAAACTTAAAATGTTTGCTCGTCCTCGAGCAAAAGAAGAAAGAAGAGAGTAGAAGAAGAAGAAATGAGGAGAAAGGGAATGGCTTTGTATTCGGCCAAAGGGGAGAGAAATGGTGTTTAGGAGGTGTGAAAATGAAGGAGTGAAGGAGGGTTTATATAGGAGAGGGGGAGAGGGATGTTCGGCCATTTGAGGGTGGGTTTGGGTGGGAAAGTGGTTTGAATTTGAATGGTGGGGTAGGTTTGGTTTTATGAAGGATGGATGTGAGTGGTGAAGAGAAAGATGGGATTTGATAGGTGAGGGGTTTTTGGGGAAGAGGTGTTGAGGTGATTGGTGAAGAAGAGAGAGAGTGGTAGGGTAGGTGGGGGTCCTGTGGGGTCCACAGATCCTGAGGTGTCAAGGAAAAGTCATCCCTGCACCAAATGGCATTCAAAATCACGTTTTGAGCCATTTCTGGCGTTAAACGTCGGGCTGGTGCCCATTTCTGGCGTTTAACGCCAGCATCTTGCCCCTTTCTGGCGTTTAAGCCAGTCTGGTGCCCCTTTCTGGCGTTAAACGCCCAGAATGGTGCCAGACTGGGCGTTAAACGCCCACCAGCTAACCTCACTGGCGTTTAAACGCCAGTGGGTGCGTCCTCCAGGGTGTGCTGTTTTTCTTTCTGTTTTTCATTCTGTTTTTGCTTTTTTCATGGATTTTGTGACTTCTTATGATCATCAACCTACAAAAGACATAAAATAACAAAAGAAAATAGTTAATTATAAAACATTGGGTTGCCTCCCAACAAGCGCTTCTTTATTGTCATTAGCTTGACAGAGGACTCTCATGGAGCCTCACAGATTCTCAGAGCCATGTTGGAACCTCCCAACACCAAACTTAGAGTTTGAATGTGGGGGTTCAACACCAAACTTAGAGTTTGGTTGTGGCCTCCCAACACCAAACTTAGAGTTTGACTGTGGGGGCTTTGTTTGGCTCTGTTTTGAGAGATGCTCTTCATGCTTCCTCTCCATGATGACAGAGGGATATCCTTGGGCCTTAAACACCAAGGACTCTTCATTCACTTGAATGATCAATTCTCCTCTATCAACATCAATTACAGCCTTTGCTGTGGCTAGGAAGGGTCTGCCAAGGATGATGGATTCATCCATGCACTTCCCAGTCTCTAGGACTATGAAATCAGTAGGGATGTAATAGTCTTCAACTTTGACCAGAACATCCTCTACAAGTCCATAGGCTTGTTTTCTTGAGTTGTCTGCCATCTCTAGTGAGATTTTTGCAGCTTGCACCTCAAAGATCCCTAACTTCTCCATTACAGAGAGAGGCATGAGGTTTACACTTGACCCTAAGTCACACAAGGCCTTCTTGAAGGTCATGGTGCCTATGGTACAAGGTATTGAAAACTTCCCAGGATCCTGTCTCTTTTGAGGCAGTTTCTGCCTAGACAAGTTATCCAGTTCTTTGGTGAGCAAAGGAGCTTCATCCTCCCAAGTCTCATTTCCAAATAACTTGTCATTCAGCTTCATGATTGCTCCAGGATATTTAGCAACTTGCTCTTCAGTGACATACTCATCCTCTTCAGAGGAAGAATACTCATCAGAGCTCATGAATGGCAGAAGTAAGTCCAATGGAATCTCTATGGTCTCATTTTGAGCCTCGGATTCCCATGGTTCCTTATTGGGGAACTCATTGGAGGTCAGTGGACGCCGAGTGAGGTCTTCCTCAGTGGCGTTCACTGCCTCTCCTTCATCCCAGAATTCAGCCATGTTGATGGCCTTGCACTCTCCTTTTGGATTTTCTTCTGTATTGCTTGGGAGAGTACTAGGAGGGAGTTCAGAAATTTTCTTGCTCAGCTGACCCACTTGTCCTTCCAAATTTCTGATGGAGGACCTTGTTTCAGTCATGAAACTTTGAGTGGTTTTGATTAGATCAGAGACCATAGTTGCTAAGTCAGAAGTATTCTGCTTAGAGCTCTCTGTCTGTTGCTGAGAAGATGATGGAAAAGGCTTGCTATTGCTAAACCTGTTTCTTCCACCATTATTATTGTTGAAACCTTGTTGAGGTCTCTGTTGATCTTTCCATGAAAGATTTGGATGATTCCTCCATGAAGGATTATAGGTGTTTCCATAGGGTTCTCCCATGTAATTCACCTCCTCTATTGAAGGGTTCTCAGGATCATAAGCTTCTTCCTCAGATGAAGCTTCCTTAGTACTGCTTGGTGCATTTTGCATTCCAGACAGACTTTGAGAAATCATATTGACTTGTTGAGTCAATATTTTTTTCTGAGCCAATATGGCATTCAGAGTGTCAATCTCAAGAACTCCTTTCTTCTGACTAGTCCCATTGTTCACAGGATTTCTTTCAGAAGTGTACATGAATTGGTTATTTGCAACCATTTCAATCAGTTCTTGAGCCTCAGTAGGTGTCTTCTTCAGATGAAGAGATCCTCCAGAAGAGCTATCTAAAGACATCTTGGACAGTTCAGAGAGACCATCATAGAAAATACCTATGATGCTCCATTCAGAAAGCATATCAGTGGGACACTTTCTGATCAATTGTTTGTATCTTTCCCAAGCTTCATAGAGGGATTCTCCTTCCTTCTGTCTGAAGGTTTGGACTTCCACTCTAAGCTTACTCAATTTTTGAGGTGGAAAGAACTTTGCCAAGAAGGCATTGACTAGCTTTTCCCAAGAGTCCAGGCTTTCTTTAGGTTGAGAGTCCAACCATGTTCTAGCTCTGTCTCTTACAGCAAAAGGGAATAGCATTAGTCTGTAGACCTCAGGGTCAACCCCATTAGTCTTGACAGTGTCACAGATTTGCAAGAATTCAGCTAAAAACTGATGAGGATCTTCCAATGGAAGTCCATGGAACTTGCAATTCTGTTGCATTAGAGAAACTAATTGAGGCTTAAGCTCAAAGTTGTTTGCTCCAATGGCAGGGATAGAGATGCTTCTCCCATAGAAATCGGGAGTAGGTGCAGTAAAGTCACCCAGCACCTTCCTTGCATTGTTGGCATTGTTGTTGTTTTCGGCTGCCATGTGTTCTTCTTCTTTGAAGAATTCGGTTAGGTGCTCTAAAGAGAGTTGTGCTTTGACTTCTCTGAGCTTTCTCTTTAAGGTCCTTTCAGGTTCAGGGTCTGCCTCAACAAGAATGCTTTTGTCTTTGCTCCTACTCATATGAAAGAGAAGGGAACAAGAAAATGTGGAATCCTCTATGTCACAGTATAGAGACTCCTTGAAGTGTCAGAGAAAAAGAAGAGTAGAAGACAGAAGTAGAAAATTCGAACTTATCAAAGGAGATGGAGTTCGAATTTTGCATTAAGGGATAGTGTTAGTCCATAAATAGAAGGATGTGAGAAGGAGGGAAGTGATTTTCGAAAATTAAGTAGAAATTTTGAAAACATTTTTTTTTTGAAAAACATTACTTAATTTTCGAAAATGAAAATGGAAAAGAAATCAAGTGATTTTTGAAAAAGATTTTGAAATTAGAAATCAAAAAGATTTGATTGAAAACTATTTTGAAAAAGATGTGGTTAAGAAGATATGATTAGTTTTAAAAAGATGTGATTGAGAAAATATGATTTGAAAAACAATTTAAAAAGATTTGATTTGAAAATTAAAAACTTGACTAATCAAGAAAAGATATGATTCAAACATTAAACCTTTCTCAACAGAAAAGGTAACATACTTGAAATGTTGAATCAAATCATTAATTGATAGTAAGTATCTTTAAAAATGGAAAGAAATTGGTTTTGAAAAAGATTTGATTGAAAAATTGATTTGAAAAAGATTTGATTTTGAAAAGATTTTGAAAACTTAGAAAAAATTTGATTTGAAAACAAAATCTTCCCTTCTAGCCATCCTGGCGTTAAACGCCCAGAATGGTGCACATTCTGGCGTTTAACGCCCAAAATGCTACCCTTTTGGGCGTTAAACGCCCAACCAGGTACCCTGGCTGGCGTTTAAACGCCAGTCTGTCCTTCTTCACTGGGCGTTTTGAACGCCCAGCTTTTTCTGTGCAATTCCTCTGCTGTATGTTCTGAATCTTCAATTCTCTGTATTATTGACTTGAGAAGACACAAATTAAAAATATTTTTGGATTTTTAATAATAAGAAAAAATTAAAATGCAACAAGAATCAAATAACAATGCATGCAAGACACCAAACTTAGCAGTTTGTATACTACTGACACTAACAGGATGAAAATGCATATGAGACACACAAAACACTCAAGTCAATAGAATTCAAAGATTAAAGCAAGTAAATCGTCAAGAACATCTTGAAGATCACCAAGATACATGAATGAATGCATGCAATTGACACCAAACTTAAGATGAGACACTAGACTCAAACAAGAAATTTTTGGATTTTATGATTTTTTAATTTTTTTTTGTGTTTTTCGAAAATTAAGTGGAAAAAGATATCAAAATTCTTAATGAGAATTCCAGGAATCAGTGCAATGCTAGCCTAAGACTCCGGTCCAGGAATTAGACATGGCTTCACAGCCAGCCAAGCTTTCAAAGAAAGCTTCGGTCCAAAACACTAGACATGGCCAAAGGCCATCCAAGCCTTAGCAGATCACTGCTCCAAACGCAAGATTGATAAAAATCAACAAGCTCTTGTGATGATAAGTTGAAACCTCGGTCCAATGAGATTAGACATGGCTTCTCAGCCAGCCAGACTTCAACAAATCATCATGAAACTCTAGAATTCATCTTCAAGAATTTCGAAAAAAAAAATACCTAATCTAAGCAACAAGATGAACCGTCAGTTGTCCAAACTAGAACAATCTCTGGCAATAACGCCAAAAACTTGATGTTGTTGCCGGATCTTGGCACTGATGTTACCAAAAGCTTGCTTAAAACTAGAACAATCCCCGGCAACGGCGCCAAAAACTTGGTGCGCGAAATTGTGAACAATACTTTTTCACAACTCTCATAATCCCCGGTCATGAACCCCAAAAACTTGGTAGCTCAATACCATGGCATTACACAACTTCGCACAACTAACCAGCAAGTGCACTGGGTTGTCCAAGTAATAAACCTTACGCGAGTAAGGGTCGATCCCACAGAGATTATTAGTATTGAAGCAAGCTATGGTCATCTTGTAAATCTTAGTCAGGCAAACTCAAATGGTAATGGTGATGAACGAAAATAACAAAAAGGTAAAGATAGAGATACTTATGTAATTCATTGGTAGGAACTTCAGATAAGCGCATGCAGATGCCTTCCCTTCCGTCTCTCTGCTTTCCTACTGTCTTCATCCAATCCTTCTTATTCCTTTCCATGGCAAGCTTGTGTAGGGTTTCACCGTTGTCAATGGCTACCTCCCATCCTCTCAGTGAAAACGATTGCATATGCTCTGTCACAGAACGCGGAATTCAGCTGTCGGTTCTCGGTCAGGCCGGAATAGAATCCATCGATTCTTTTGCGTCTGTCACTAACGCCCCGCCTGCTAGGAGTTTGAAGCACGTCACAGTCATTCAATCATTGAATCCTACTCAGAATACCACAGACAAGGTTAGACCTTCCAGATTTTCTTGAATGCCGCCATCAGTTCTTGCCTATACCACGAAGACTCTGATCTCACGGAATGGTTGGCTCGTTTGTCAGACGAGCACTCGGTTGTCAGGCGATCAACCATGCATCGTGCAATCAGGAATCCAAGAGATATTCACCCAATCGAAGGTAGAACGGAGGTGGTTGTCAGTCACACGTTCATAGGTGAGAATGATGATGAGTGTCACGGATCATCACATTCATCAAGTTGAAGAACAAGTGATATCTTAGAACAAGAACAAGTGGAATTGAATGGAAGAACAATAGTAATTGCATTAATACTCGAGGTACAGCAGAGCTCCACACCTTAATCTATGGTGTGTAGAAACTCCACCGTTGAAAATACATAAGAACAAGGTCTAGGCATGGCCGAATGGCCAGCCTCCCAATGATCTAAGATAGCATAAAAATGAAGATAGCTACCCCGATATCTCAATACAATAGTAAAAGGTCCTACTTATAGAAAACTAGTAGCCTAAGGTGTACAGAGATGAGTAAAAGACATAAAAATCCACTTCCGGGCCCACTTGGTGTGTGCTTGGGCTGAGCAATGAAGCATTTTCGTGTAGAGACTCTTCTTGGAGTTAAACGCCAGCTTTTATACCAGTTTGGGCGTTTAACTCTCATTTTGGTGCCAGTTCCGGCGTTTAACGCTGGGATTTCTGAGGGTGACTTTGAACGCCGGTTTGGGTCATCAAATCTTGGGCAAAGTATGGACTATCATATATTGCTGGAAAGCCCAGGATGTCTACTTTCCAACGCCGTTGAGAGCGCGCCAATTGGGCTTCTGTAGCTCCAGAAAATCCACTTCGAGTGCAGGGAGGTCAGAATCCAACAGCATCTGCAGTCCTTTTTAGTCTCTGAATCAGATTTTTGCTCAGGTCCCTCAATTTCAGCCAGAAAGTACCTGAAATCACAGAAAAACACACAAACTCATAGTAAAGTCCAGAAAAGTGAATTTTAACTAAAAACTAATAAAAATATACTAAAAATTAACTAGATCATACTAAAAACATACTAAAAACAATGCCAAAAAGCATACAAATTATCCGCTCATCAAGGTCTCAACTGTCGTGAGGCATACGCCACCACATTATGATGCTGCATCAGCACGCACCCTAGACCCTTCAATGAGGCATCACAATACACCTCAAATGGCTCGTTCGGCTCAGGTAACACTAACACAGGTGCAGTGGTCAACTTTTTTTTCAATGTCTGAAAGCTCTCCTCGCACTCAGGAGTCCAAACAAACGGAGTGTCTTTACGGGTTAACTTTGTCATTGGCAAAGCTATCTGTGAAAAGCCCTTGATAAACCTTCGATAATAGCCAGATAAACCCAGAAAACTCCTTATCTCCGTCACAGTGGTTGGTTGCTTCCAATCCATCACAACCTCCACCTTAGTTGGATCTACGGCTATTCCCTTCTTACTCACCACATGGCCCAAAAACTTCACCTCACTCTTCCAAAAATCACACTTAGACAGTTTTGCATAGAGTTTCTTCTCCTTTAGAATCTGCAACACGGTCCTCAAGTATTCCGCATGCTCTTCTTCAGTCTTGGAATAAATCAGTATGTCATCAATGAAGACAACAACGAATTTATCCAGAAACGGACGAAAAACTCTATTCATGTAATCCATGAATACCGCAGGAGCGTTCGTCAACCCAAAAGACATTACAGTGTATTCGTAATGACCATAACGAGTCCTAAAAGCGGTCTTAGGGATATCCTCACCCCTCACCCTTATCTGGTGATAACCGGATCGCAAATCGATCTTGGAGAAAACTCCAGCTCCTTGTAACTGATCCATGAGATCATCAATTCTCGGCAATGGGTACTTATTCTTTATTGTAACCTTGTTCAGCTGCCTGTAATCCACACAAAGCCTCATACTCCCATCCTTCTTCTTCACCAGTAACACTGGAGCACCCCACGGAGAGACACTTGGTCGTATAAAATTCTTTCCCAACAAATCCTCTAACTGAGACTTTAGCTCGTTCATCTCTAACGGTGACATCCTATAAGGAGCACTTGAGATTGGTCCCGCCCCGGGCACCAATTCAATAGCAAACTCAACCTCTCGGTTAGGTGGAAACTCATCAATATCATCGGGAAACACTTCCGGAAACTCACACACAACCGGAATCTGTTCCAACCTTTGATCATCACCCAAAACGCCCGCGGTTAACAACATGATACCCTGACATTTGGTTCCGGAATAGTTCACCATCATCGAATTCAAGTAATAATTATTCACCACGACCGGCCCTTCAGTATCTTCCGGCATAAAGTACACCGACTTTGTAGAACAATCTAGCAGAACATGGTTCTTAGATAACCAGTCCAACAAGATAAGATCAAGACCGATCATCAGCAAGCAGACTAAATTATGAATAAAATCACGCTGCTTGAACCTAAAGGAAACTTCCGGGCATCCTAGCCTAGTTACCGTGGCTTCATGGGTAGCATTGTACACTCTTAGATCATAACCTAAAGTTACAATCTTCAGTCCTAACTCATGGGATTTCTCAAATGCAATGAATGAATGTGATGGTCCCGAATCAAATAAAGCATTTAAAGTTTGACCCGCCATTTCACAGTTACCTCGAATAAGTGTCTCGGATCCCTCGGCACCTATAGCTGAGGTGGTGAACACCCGACCAGCCTGTTGTGCCTTTCCAGCACCTTGTTTCTGCTTCTCCGGACAATTTGCGGCTTTATGCCCCGCCTTTCCACAATTGTAGCACAAACCCCATCCGGCCTTGCATGATGCTCCCGGATGGTGACTTCCACACCTAGTACAAGCTTGATCATTCTGAGGCTGCTTCCCAAACTTCTTTCCTTGGGAGTTGTTGTTGTTGGGCCTCCTGAAAGAGCTTTCTCTCTTGAAAGGCAGACCTCTAGGTGCAAAGCTCTTCCCTCGGTTCTGTGGGAATGATCCTTTGTGACTCCCTTTCTCAGCGGTTGCCCTTTTCACACACTCTTCAGCAACCCTACACTTGTTCACTAATTCAGAGAAAGTCCTAATCTCCATTGGTCCCACTGAACTGAAAATATCGTTCCGGAGTCCTCCTTCATACTTAACACACTTCCATTCCTCATATTCCACCGGAGTCCCTTGGCATATACGAGAGAACCTGAACAGCTCCTCAAACTTGTCAGTATACTCTAATATGGACATAGTACCCTGCTTCAGCTGTAACAATTCAAGTTCCTTAGCCGTCCTAGTAGAAGTCGGAAAGTACTTCTTATAGAACTCTTCTTGGAAGACATTCCAGGTGATATAGTCATCACCCTGTTGCAAAAGACGTCGGATGCCTTGCCACCAATGCGACGCTTCACCTGTGAGCATATAGGTAGCAAACTCGACATGCTGCCCTTCAGGTACCACTTGTGCTTGCAGTGCTCGCTCTATAGCCTGAAACCATGTATCAGCCTCAGTCGGATTAGTAGTTCCCTTGAACTTAGGCGGATTAACCTTCAAAAAGTTTGCCAGCATCATCGGGCCCTGAACTCCACCTCCATCATTACCATGGTTGTTCATCTGTTGACCAAGAGCCTCAGCAGTGGCTTGCATAGCAGCAGCCATGTGCTCCAACGCAGTCATAAAGTTCACCGGGTCATTAGGGTTATTCTCCGGTGCACGAGTGTTAGTACGACCTCTACCACGGCCTCTACCGCGTCCACGCGGCGCCATCTGGTTCCTATACACACCAAACAATCGATATTAAGTTGATCAGTCTCAATATCAGAAGTCTAGTGCTTCAAAGTCCCAAATGCATGCTCATGAACGTTTATGCCAATTATATCAAGCAGATATACTAATAGCACATAACACACATACAGAGAATGCACAGAAGCATAGTCAGTCCATCCCTCAGGCTCTATAGGAACGAACTACTCTGATACCATAATGTAACACTCTACCATACAGAGTCTTATGCTTAAGTCATAATTCAGAGATGACAAGGTATTACGACCTCTAAAATAAAAATTTAGTACGTATAGTAGTATGAATGATTGATTATAACTAGGAGCCTTTGTAAAAAAAAAAAGGGTAAACAAAAATCGCAACTCAAAAGCGCAACACTCCGATCGATAACGTAACGAACAAGGATAACCAACGCGTGATTATATATATACAAAGGAGTGTCAAAAACAGGAATATCAAGACTCAAGATCCAGCTGCGAAGATATCCGGTCCAAGCATATCAGTATATACATATGATAAAAATAAGGAAAACCCCAAAGGAAACCCAAAGGGACACAAATACATAAAACCTATTCTCCAAAATCTCCCATAAGAGGAGTCATCACAGTTTGTATTATTTAATGGAGATAAAAGTATCTAAGCAAAACATATAAACCAAAACATAGTCCCAAGAACAAAGGATCTTCGCAAATCTAGAAGTCTCCAGCATGCCTCAGCGGGAAACCTCACGTCCTGCATCTGAAAACCACAAAATCCGCATGGGTGAGAACCAGAGGTCCCCAGCATGGTAACAGCTTCCACATATATAATACATAATAATGGAGGAAAGCCAAAGGCAATCCTAGAACTTCCTCCAGATAATTCAAAGCTTATATACAGGCTAAACCATAAAGGGCATCTGACTAAAGATTCTTCAGTCTAACTAATACTTCCCTTTCCAATTCCTTCAGACCTCCCAACCACCAGCAGGAGTATAATGTAGCAAACACAGTTATATTAAGCAAGAAATATACAATTAGGAACAAGTAAGGCATTTAGACAATTAGCAAGTAATATGAAGTCAAATAGGCAATCTCAAACAATTCATATAGTATGCATATGATGAATGTCTGTCCCTAGTGGCTGATGATATCATCTGTCGGTTATAGAGCCAACCTGACAAGTCCTGGCAGTTAACCATTGGACTGTCCCTCTGTCGTGTCTCCCCAACTTGAGTCATGCTCATTATAACTTGATCATAATCATGATCCATATCCATCACCCTTACTGGTGAATATTTATCCATCACCATCACTGGTGAATATTTATCCATCACCATCACTGGTGAATATTTTTGGGGGTGAGCTCGTCCAGAAATTTCACAGTGCCCAGCCACCCTGATGACATAGGGTCAAAAGAGCTTCAAGTCTCGACCTAGAGCACGTGGTGGCTAGCCACTGCTTTCTCCCAGGGAAACTCTCATCTCCGATAATGGAAGTGCAACTTTCAAAATTCATCCAACAGTATATATATGCATGTATACATAGCCATAATCATGGCTCCGCCGTAACACGACAATAATCCAGCCATCCAGCTCACGGTTAAATCCACAACCAGCCGTTTCATTAACAATTACAGCCTTTCGGCCTATGGCATAACAAGAACTTCCACCACCATCCTCCGCATCTCACATAATCATGCTTGATCCTCATTGATCATTCATTTTCCCCTTGCTTTACTCGCAAGTTGCACATTCACTAGCCCTTCTTCTCATAGCTAGACATATCATAATGATTTAAGACATAAGTGGTGAGATCGGAGGCTTAGAAGTATGAAATTTGGCTTTTAAAACACAAAAATCAACTTTGAGATGAAAACAGGTCCACGCGTACGCGCACTCCACGCGCACGTGTGGATGGCCTCGAAAACTCATCGACGCGTAAGCGTCATGCACGCTAACGCGTGGTTTGAAAACTAGTCAAACGACGCGCACGCGTCAACCACGCATACGCGTGGATACTCTCGTGCCCCAGGCACAAAACTGGCACAGTTCTGGCATAACTCTCTGGAAAATGGCTGGGCATTGGGTGCAGCACATCGGCACGTCCGCGCACATCACGCGCACGCGTGGATGGCGCTTTCGAGAAGAACGGCGCGTACGCGCCAAGTGCGCCTACGCGCGGGGGGTCATTCTGCTAAAATTTTTTCTAAGTTAAAAGCTGCAGAATTCACAATTTCAACCCCCAATCTTCCGACGGACATAACTTCCTCATTTTAAATCGTTTTTCACCCGTTCTTCGAATGGCAGGGACATCCCGGATCCAATTTCATTTCTAAACAGATTTGGTACAAAACATGAGATTCGTAGTCCAAGTTATGTCCCGTCAAAATATGCCCAAAAACCATGTTTTTCATACAAAATCAAAACATGCCATTTTCATCCCTTTTCTTTGAAATCAATCAAAATATATCAATTTCAACATCAAACCTCCTCAACTCACACATTGACACTTTACCACAATTTATCAAAATCACTATCTCATCATTTTAACCCACTTTTCCCAAGTGGCTCAAACTAAAATATATTGACATATCATATACTCTTCCTCATGCCAATTCTCAACAACATCAATTCCACTAAATCATCATTGTACACAATCAATATCATACTCACCATCAACATGGTTCAACCCACAATTCAACCATAACCAACCATCAAGCATATATCACAACATGCATATTTCTCATACATCATACCATCAAGGCATCATTAATCATCATCACATATATGACCACATCATATATATCAATAATTCAACAACATCAACAATTCAATGCCTATCTTAGGGCCTCTAGCCTAAGTATTTCCTACCACATTACATATTAGATACGAAAAACCGAAACCATACCATAGCCGATTTCCCAAGCTCAACCGGAGCACTTCCAATTCACTTATCCACAAGCTCTCAAGGCCTCAACACCTCCAAGAACAGATTTTTCACCACCAAATCCCTTTTTTAAGCTTTTCAAAATCACCACTCAAGCTCCAATATTCACATATACACAACCTAAGCCACAATCATCATACCCATACACAACATCTCAATACCCAAACATCATAGAACAACAAATTACACTAGGGTTGAAAATCTTACCACACCCAAGGTCCAAGGAGACAAGATTAACCTTCTCCTTCAAGAGAGTTGGGTCCTATAACATCAAAGAGCCCAAAATCTCAACATTTTTGCTCATAAAACTCGAAAACAAGGCTGGAATTTCGAAGAGTAAAACGTAGCTTACCTTAAGATTAATTGTATAGGTTTTGTAGAGCTCTCCATGGTGAACACGTGGCCGTAAACGGAGCGGCAATCGGAGCTCTAGATCAAAAGTTATGGTAGTTTGAAGATCAAGTGAGAGAAAGAACTTGAGAGAATGTTCTTCCCTCCATGGCCTCCATTTTCAGCATGTGAGTGTGTTTAGTGAGGAGAGAGAATGCTGAAAACTAGGGTTTTGGTTTAGTTATGTTGGGCCAAGGGCCCACTTTGGGTCCGGTTGGCCCGGTTTGGTCCGTTCGGTCCAATCTTGGCCCGAATTCTATAAAATTGGTATCAAAATTCTCGTCTCAATCTCCTCTATCATATTTAGCCACAAAAATCACATTTTGGGCTTTCTAGAATAAATTCTCATTTATGGGTTAATTAGCCGTTAATTAACCGGGTTTTACATGGAATGTTGTCATTGTTAGACTATGTGATGTTAGTTTTTAATTATCAGTGAACTTTATCGCTTTCTGTTGGTGAATTATGTTGACTTTGAATTCAGTTTTTGTATTACATTTTGGATTGTTAGTCTTTAGTTTAATTGACCCCTAAAATGATAACTAATTTTGCCTTTTACACATATTGTTGTTATCATTCTTTTTTTACCCCTTACGACATGTTGTAAATGAAGGGGATAAAATATTAGACTAATGTATATTAACGAATAGATGAATAAAAAATTAGTCTAGTATGAAAAAATTTTACTACTTAGGGTCAAAGAAAGTTAAACGAGTGATACGATATGCTAGCTATCATAGGTATAATTGAAAAGATTGACAATAGTTACCTTCACATTTTCAAGGATAAAGACATTTGCTTTAGCAAAGAACTAAAGGGGATATAAATCAAATCTTATTGGTACCTGAACCTGAAAATGCAGTGATAAACTGTAACATAATAAGGTAAAGGTCAAACTTAAGAGATAGAGTGAAAGATTGATATTGCCCTGATAAAATTTGGATTTTATCAAATACACATTTTTTTATACTCAGGTTTTCAATATCAGGTATTTATTCACTTTGGAGTAATATCTTTAAACCAAACATAAAAAATGAAAAAATTATATTAACAGAGAATATGTAAACAACTTACAAATCATAGAAATATGCAAGATAATATAGCTTTTACTCTGTCTATATAGAGATATTTTCTTTTAGTCCTTTACATTGGGAATTATTCAGGGTTTATGATTTCTTTTTTCTTTAAATGACCATTGTTTCTATCATTTAGATCATAACCCTATCATTAAGATTCAATTATTTAAAAAATGGTATTATGCACAAAGTGCGTAACAACGGATGTATATATAAACCTGCTGTGAGTATGAAAACAAACAACAATAAAAAATCTTATACTATATCCAAATTATTATCTATAAAATTCTGGTCCTTAATAAAAAAAATGAGTGATATCCACCAAGAAGAGTGGCCCTTCCACACCTCAATGACGACCTATTATGGAAGATCTTGGCAATGAATAAAGCATGGAGGTACAAGCTCTCTACAACATTATATGTGAAGCTGAACTACTAAGAAAATAAGAATAGGAGCACCACACTTATTATTGGTGTTGTATACCCTCCAACTAATGACAACTGCCAATGATTTTTGAGGATAAATCCACAAAATGGAGAGCAGATTCAACTTAATTTACCTATCAATATAAACCATTTTAGATTTTACTTAATGATAGGGTCTGATAATGGGAACCTATGTATTAGGCTTTTTCAAGATGGCCTAAACTCTATGTTGGTCATCTGGAATCCGCTTACCCGCAATGTAAACTATGTCTCGAATGAGAAAAAAAAAACACTGTTAACATGCCGTCTCCCTCTATGCTTTTGAGTATTTGTTTGATACCATTAAATATCGAATTCTACATGTCTACAAAAGGCATTTTTCTACAAGTCCATGTCATGGACATTGTACAATTTGTTTGATGCTACTTGAAAAAATTTGTATTATTTCACAGCGATCTTCAAAATTTGGTCCAACTCGGTTGTCGACAGGAGATCAGTCTATTGGATTGATTAAGAAGGAGTTAACTCTGTGGTACCACGTAGCATTGTCATTTTTTCACTGAAAAAAAGCTCACTTATGAACAAAAGATTCCATCTCATGCAAAGTCAACCTACCATTCTCTTACACATTATAACAATAGAGTAAGTTTCATGTCCTATTCAAACATAGGCTTCACCAGATAAGTTGTAATGTGAAAGTTGACCTGTATTGATGACAATGAGCTGTGAGAAAGAATGTTAAAGGTTTCATGTATTGCAATGCCGTATCAACCTACACTATTTCTAGGGAAGGATATCATTTCTGTCCTACAATACCCGAGTTCTTTTTATGGTTCAAATGATGCGGAGATGACTGATATATTGGTTTCAAAACTGAGATACATGATATCTAAAAAGGAACATATACTGCATCACAGTTGGAATGAGAATGTTAATATCAAGTTTTACACCCTACACTCCGAAGGACTTTATATGGTTTGAGGAAACCGATGTTAAAGCAAGGACCAGATGATTATGATGTTTCTAAGTTGTGTTTTTATAATTTATGTTCATAGGTAAATCGTTATTGTTATGTTCAGTTTATCTTTGCTTAGTTCTAATATCTTTTTGTTAATGAACTACTTGCTGCTATGTGATCAGTAATTACTATTTGGTATCGAGATGTATGCAACATGAATATTTTTCTTTTATTATAATATGTAGTTTGGTGCTCTTATGTTGTGATATTATGAATATTTTGAGTTTTGTTATTTACATCAATAATATTATATTTTCGACTATACAAAGAAACTATGACATTAGGACTAAAACAACTAATCATCTTGAACTTAATTGACTAAAAATAATAAAGGTAAACTAATAACACGTGAAGTACCAAAATGTGACAACATATGATAATGAGACCAAAAGGCAAAATAAACATGCAATAAAGATCGAATAATCACACCTTATTATGAGATAAAAAAAATCAGCATATATATATATATATTAGTTAAGTATATATCCAATTATATTGACTGATGACTAATCACTACAATACAAACCAGTATTTTGCGACGGTTTTCAACCGCCGCCAAATATATTACGGTGGTTAAATACCTGCTGGAAGATAGATTGCGGGTAAACGGTTAGCGACGGTCTTAGCTAACCGTTGGAATAACCACCGCAAAATAAAAATAGTTTTGCGGCGATTTTTACCCGCTGCCGTAGGAAATTCGAAATTCGGTCTATTAATTTTGCGGCGGTTTGTTTTGAAAATGGCGGTCGTTTTGCGCTGCCTCTAAATGCTGGGAAACGAACAATATGCCTATTTTGCAGCGGTTAGAAACCACCGCCAAATTCATGATTTCCATTAAAATTTTAGCTTTTTTTATTATTGTGCCTCTTTTAAAATAGTCTGTTTATTCAACTTTAATTTATTAGTTACTGATTAATTTAAAGAACTTCCAACTAAATAAAACAACTAAATAACATAATGAAACAAATTATATATATGCAAACATAACATATATAATGAAATTGTCATAAGTGCATCATTTAATAAGAAGTAAAATTTGATAATTTGAAGAAAATAAACATAAAGCACTAAACCAACTTAAATTTATTAGTATCTAATAACATTAATTGAAAGTCACTATTTTTATTATGGGTCATATACCACAAATACGGTCATTAGCCACGGAACATTTACCACAGATCCATGTTAGTAGCAAAGTCAGATTACCGTGCCCCAAATTTGCTACCAAAATAGACTCTGTGGCTAAATTGCGCTTGGGCTTTACAATTTGCAACCCTAACGTCATCGCCGTAGCAAATTGCGGTTTTCTCCACGTTCTTTTTTATTTTTCTTTGATTATTTACTCCCAATCAGTTATCAAACCCTTCAATTTTAAACTTCTCCTTGTTGGCTTGCTGCGATATTCTCCTCTGATCTTGTCGTCGTCGTTGCCTTTGCTCCTCTCTATGACATTCTCCTCATTGGTCTCGTCGATGCTATCCCTTCTCTCTACGCTGCCGGTGCTTTCCCCATTGTTCTCTGCATTGTTACTGCCGTCACCCACTGGAGTCTGCGCTGCCCCTACTGTTTCTCTATAGTTTCAATGTCACTATTATTGTCGCCATCACAGCAGTAGGTTGGTATGTTATCTCTTCTCCTTGTTCTTGTTCGAATCTCCTACTTCAGCGCGAAACCCTTGTCCTTCTTCGTAGAGCCCAGATTATCTTACTGTGCACGTACTCTGCGCATCTATTTCGGGTTCTACTCATGCATCTTTCCTTCTGCTGCTGCCATTTCCTTTCTTTGCTTTATCTATAGTTTGTTTTCCTTTCTTTTATTTTTTTCTAATTTTCTTTTATTGGGACTAATTTTGATATATTTGAATTTAGTTTCATTTTGGAATAACCTAACCTTTTCTTGTTTTTTATTTTGGATAAATCCAAGTTGAGGTTTCTCCTTTCTTGTACATATCCTTTGTGTGTTTGGAGCTTTATTTTTTTCTTCTTTTTTTTTTACAGTTCTCTCTCTAAATTCAACTTTATTTTTTTATGGAAGACAAGCAATATCTGGGAGGAAAAAGCATTATGTATGTATATACTCTTTAGTATTTGAATCCAAGGATCTCTGCAGATTTGGTCAAATAAAGACTTCTTGATCTTTTAGGTGTAGTTTCCATTTATTATGTTAGAATTGAGACCATACATTTCACAATTGCAACAACAAGGTAGATGTCAATATGCCTGTTTGATATGAAATGTTCAATCAAATGGTTTAAAAAATTTAATTCAGTTATGTGTAGGATTTTTTATTGTGTGTTTGGCAATCTATAACATTTGTTTGTGGCATTAGCATTAGTCCATAACAGTTTTTTAAAAGTATTACTTTTTTGTGATTGGTTTCTTTTGCATTTTATTCATTGTAATGCTTAACTTGTTTCTATTAGCATGATATTAATATTACCATTGCATGTTTTCTTGGATTTGCATGTTTTATTCATTTATTTTATTATCCTTTTGGTGGTATAGAGAATAAACTACTGATATAAAGTATAATTTAAATGCATAAATATAATTATCTACTTAGTACGTAGTATGTACTACTGTGATTAATTACATTCCTAATTAATCTTAGTTCTCTTTTATATGCTGAAATTCCTAAAATCAACATTATTTTGGTAATGCCTATAGCCATAGCAAGGTAACAAACAAGAGTTATTGTTTACATTCCTTGTAATTTCTTGTATTTCTTACTTTTGAGTCTGACTTTATGCATTTAGCTTTGTATATTTTAAACCACTTCAGAAGAAGAAGTTCCACCATTTAGGTCACTATGGTAGCATCCATTTTTCAAACAAGTAATTTTCTATATACTCAACCTTTTTAAGAGCCTAATCTTTGTGAATATTTCTTTTTACATGAGTGTCATTTTGTGATCATAATAATGTTAGTCACTGTAAGTCAAACTATCTCCATGAAAGAGGATTTAGTTTGATGTATGAGGAAGAATGAAGCTTTGAGAATGGTAAGAAGCAGTCTATGTGTTTACAAGACAGATTGATCGATAGAAGTGAGATGGTAGTAAAAAAACTTTAAAAGTGTAAGGATACTTTATTTGATTTGCTTCTTTTAACCTTTCTTTCATTATAGCTCTAGACGGTAGTTGATATTGTTTGTTAACGATGATTCTTTTAATTATTAAAGCTTAGTTGTTATTGTGTGATTGAAATATGAAATTATTTAATAGAGAACAAGAAGAGAGAATTCATAATTGAAGTGGAGGCTATAGATTATATTAGACATAAACATCTTGTATGCCTGCTTAGAGGGGGTTAACATGTATTTATTTTTAACAAAAAAAATTATTTTAAGTTATTATCTATGCTCTCACAACTCCCGAATACATAGTATCTAACTATTTTTTTGTATTATCAATAGTATTTTTGCTTTAGTGTTTGTTTCAATATTTAAGCTGCTAATGGATGAATACGTGAATATAATAATGGTAACTTAGAGTAATGAATGCATGTTGCCATGGAACACAGGACACTTACCTGGGAGGTCTGCATGAAAGTTTTACTCGATACTTACCTGGTAAGTTCAACTTTCTACTTTAAAATATTGACCTTGGTAATTTCTAACATATTTTTATTTTTACTTTAAGTTCTTTGTCTCTAAATGGTTTTTATTGCAATCAAATATCTCACTAATAGTATTCTTTTGTCTCGTTAAATAATACTATAGTTAAATTTTAATATGAGAAAATATGATTGATATCACTCTCTATTTTACCTTCATTCTTGATAGGCTTGCTTATTTACTTACATGAAGCAATTGAATTGAAAGTTGTTCACCAGGATATCAAGTCTAGCAATATATATATTGATTGATGACGAGTTCAATAAGAAGTTTTATGTTGTGAAAATGAAAACTCAGCCTTATTGGGTATGCATTGCTACTTTCTTTTTATAATTACATTAAAATATTATTTTAAATAATGTCTTGGGACTTTTTTTATGAATTAAGAGATAACACAATCTTATTTGAATGCTTTTGCAGGTATTCCAATGAAGACGCTAGAGATCTAATAATGATACATTCTGATACTTGATTTTGTAATAGTTTAAACTCATTCAGTTCAGGATGTTTGCTTTTCAACAGTGTTACTTAAATTTCATATTTTTATTACTCAAAATACTACTTATATGGATATGGCTAATCTGTTTAATTTTATATGATATAATTTTGTTCTAAGTAGCATCTTTATTATTATTATTATTATTATTATTATTATTATTATTATTATTATTATTATTATTATTATTATTATTATTATTATTTTAATTTATCTTTTATGATTAGCCACGAAAAAACCGTGGCTAAATAACCCAACAATGTTTAGCCATAGAAAAAATGTGGCAAAAAGGCCCAGCTTACCAATATTAGTCACGGAAAAAATTGTGAAAAAATTATACCGACTGATTACATTGTTGTCATTTAGCCACGGTTTTTGTGTGGGTAATAATATAAAAACCGTGGCCATTCATATGTCTCCACGGGTAAAAAAAGCGTGACTAACAGGCTGAAAATGCATTGTCGTTGTTAGCCACAGATATGTATTTGTTGTTAACATTTAATCACCACGAAATTTCTTGATTTTAGCCATGGTTTTTTCCGTGGCTAATCACCGCGTTTCTGGTAGTGATAGTTGCTAGATGAAAATGGCCTTGTGCGCGATGAATAATTGCTAGATGAATAGTCCAGCTGCCTGACCAATTGGTTGCAACCTTTTACTAAATAGGAATATTATCTTTATATTGGAAGGAAGTGCTATAGTTTCCTCTAAAGATTTATTTATATTCAACTTTGAAATGTTTTCTCTAGAGTTTTTTTGCCTTTATAAATAGTTTTTATATAACAATTATACGCACTTCTTATGCACCTCACCTCCTTGACTAGTTTATTTCTTCGTGCTTTAATATTTTTTTATCTTATGAAATTATTTTAGATTCACACGATGAATTTGTGTTATTTTTTTTAGATTTTTGAAGGCCTTAATTTTCACACCAATAGACAGTTATCTGGATCTTCAACCAGGTAAGTAAACATTTATCTACGTCTTATATATGTATTTTTTGATACCCCATTTTATACTTGTTCTAATTTTAATCTAATTTAAATTCATTTTAAAGTATTGTTTCACCATTACTGAAAATAGACCGTCTTAGACACTATATTTTTCTTTCTTTAGCATTAACCTTCCTCTTAAAAAAGATATAATTTTTTTTCAACATCATATTTTAAAAAAAATTTGAATATATAAAATATTAAATATTAAAAAAATTGTTATCCCTATGATAAATATTAAAAATGATAATTAACACTAATTGATAATTTGGATTTTTTACCGAAATAAAGATACAACTAAAAATAACAAAATTTAAAATAATATTAAAATATAGATAGTAGAATTATATAATTTTAAAAAATAATACATAACATTATAATTGTTTGGAATTTAGCTTGGAACCTAAATGATGAAAACTTTGATCTCGTATAACACCAATAATTATTGAATATCTTAATTTTGTATCCAAAAATTTCATCTAAAAATCTAATAAAACTTAAAATAATATTAAATCAAATTGTTGCTAAAAGTTAATTATCAAAACCTGTTATAATCTACTATAATAATTTTTTTCTTCAACCTGTAAGACTTCAACTTGATAAAATTACCAAAACGGCAAAATCCAAAACCCATTATAATAAATTTGGCATAAAACATTACCAACTGAATGAATTATGAGAGTATGGAACACACATATATGACTTTACTGTAAATTCAGGCAACCAAATAAGTTAAGAAAAATGTTTGAAGAAGCATTACTGAAAACAACATCTTATAAGCACCGTATTTCTGAAATCAAAACATGTTCACAATAGCAGACTCACAAATGGTCAAATCGAGTTTCATAAATATTTTAAAAGAAGCCATAGAAATTAAAACACATCAACCGCATAGTAAATTTTCCATCTTCAAAATGATTTCACCGACAGCCATCAAACAACACCAAATCCAAAAACTATAACAACACTAACCTTCAACGGAGAGCATGACAACATAGAGACGATAGCGAGCGGCGACACAGCGGCGAGCAGCGACACGACAGCAATGAGACCAACACTAGACTATGCCGATCAGCTCAAAGCCACGACAACCACGAATAGCGGCCATGACACCGTTGAAGCAATCGGGATTGAAGGGATTCATTTTTCAATTCTGGAAAATGGAGGTTTTGTGGGTGACGAGACCAAATTTGAAAAAAATTCACAAAAAAAAGGGATTTTGGGGGAAAGGGGGACGCGCTTAGGTTTTGGGTTTTCTTTTTTTTTGTTATTTTATTTGTAAGTATATTTATTGTGTTGTGGGCCATATTTTTTTTATATTGTCATTTATTTAAGTGGTACTATATTTTTTAAGTTATATAGGATACTTAAATCATTATCAAACAAATTAAATGGAATAGACGTTATATATAATGATAGAGATGAATAATAATTATTTTATATTATTTATCATATATTAAATTATATTTAAAAATGGTATAGAATTAGAAAATATATAATTTCAGATAATAAAATAATAATTAAAAAATTTAAATGATACCATTTTGGTTCTTGTATTTTAAATTGGGTAGTGGATGATTGTAAAATAATATTTATTGATTATAAATTATAATTTTTTTCAAAATAAAAATAGAAACATAATGGTTAACATTTAGTTACTATCATTTGAAATATGAATAGAATGATTCTAATAATACGTTAATTTTGAAAGATGTATGTATTTATGTATAAAAAAATTAAATTTATTATTTTGAAAATACTTCTATTGGTCTATTTCATTTATTAAAAAATTATTTATTATTTTTTATAACAACAAATTTAAAAGTTTAGATACAAAATTTTACCAGAAAATGCTAAATAAACAATAATTAATTCCGTCCAAAATAGAAATTGAAAAAATTCCTCAATAATTATTCTACTAGTTCTTCTATAGGTTATACGTGTTAACAACTAACACAAATAACAGCAGAACTTACAAGACTATATTCATAAGCCGTATTGGGTACGATAATTAATAATGAAAAATAATTATAGCATGCCAAAAATGGGATATTGGTGGGTGAGAGTGGGTTAAACTATATTGAAAGATTATATAAAACAGGGGCGAAGCTACATACATAAAAAGGGGGGCAATCGCCCCCCTAACTTTAATTTTTTACATGTAAATTATATGTAAATTTCAGTTTAGCCCTCTCTTAAAATTTTATTTTAGTCTTTTTTTAGTGTGTAAATATTTTTGGCCCCCTCTAATATTTCTTCTAGCTCCGCCCCTGATATAAAAGAAAAGTCAATAGGACTGAATATACATATACACAGGAATAATTCATGTTTAACATAGATTTTTTTATTATAAATAAAAAAACCATTATTTCTCCAATAAAAATATAACTTATTTCTATGTAGTCTTGTGTATCTCTATGTACTATGAAGATGATGATAATGGTTGTTATCAACCGTTGTGAAATTTAAGAACTTGAGTTAGACATTTTTTTAAAATTTTAAGTGGAGTTCACTTGGGGTTAGGCAAACTCTATAAAAATTATAGAGTTCGCCGAGGGTGCAGTGTACTTGCTCTAAATAAAAAAATTGCATTTGGGAAATTAAAGTTGAAAAATGGTGTTTTAAAAAATAATTATTTTTATTTTATTTTTAAAAAATTCCTAAAAAAAGTTAATAGGACCAAATAATTGATTAATTAAAATAAAAATTAAGTTTACCTGTATTAAAATAAAATGCAATACAAATATGAGGAAATAAAAAAGTACAGCAAAAAATATTAACAAAAATTTAAATAAATTAGTCCTAATAAAATTACCTTAATTGACAAATACTTAATAATTTTATTAAATTAAAACCAAGTCAATTAATACGAGTCCAAATAATACCTATATCAAACATTTATCATATATAATTTTTCAAACATCTGAAACATGTAAATTAAAAATAAAAAAATCTTTTTTAATCGTCCATTATTCTAGAAATTTTATTATGTCGTCCCTAAATAACTACCATTAATTTCTCTCTAAGGTGATATAAAATATTTTAATTAAGGTACATGAATAGTGGAATATCTAAAATATATTGGAGTTTAATTTAATTATTAATCAATCATACTTAACCTAAAATAAAAATACATACAACCAAGTGTTATGATACGTAATAAATAATTTACATAAAACAAATAGAATTAACAAAATATTTCATTCAAACATTAGTTACACATTTAAATATTTAAGGTACATCGACAGAATTTTAAATATTAACAATGTAAAAAATATAAAAAGATTTTCATAAGAGTATTGGTTGTTGTATTTTTTTTAAATATCGTTGGTCCCATTTATTCCCATTAAAATAGTAGTAAGAGAATGAAAGATATTTTAAATTTTGTGTAAACCTATGTAAATTTCATAGTGACTGCAATTCGCTAAACTTAATTAAAACAATAAACTAAATTGGATCGTTCTGATGAACGAAAATTTTTACAAGTTTGTTTTCTCATAATTCGTATGTCACTATTATTTAGTTCGATATATTTTGATACTATACTAGATATTGATAAAAATTGGATTTCAAAGTTATGGAATAGTGTGGAATATAGGCAAAGATTGAACTATTTTTTAGACTTTGCATTTGCGAATGCATCCTTCAATGGCATGATAAAGTATCCATGTCATAAATATGGGTTTCAACTTATGCAAACAAGAGAGGATGCATATGACCATCTGTTGTTACGACCATTTCTCCTGGATATACTATTTGGCTGCATAAAATGCCAGGTAACGACATAGATGTTTACTTGCAGCCTTTGGTAGATGAGTTGAAGCAATTATAGGATGGCTTGAAACATATGATGCTAAAGAGGGAATCACTTTCAAGATGTGTGCGGCACTAATGTGGACTATCAGCGACTTTCCAAGATTGGAAAACCTATCTAGCTAGAATACACACAGTGGGTTAGTCTGTCCTACGTGTAACTTGGATGCTAAGCCATATCGGTTGAAAAATAGTCAAAAATGGTGTTTCATGACACATCGCCGCTTTTTGAATTAGAGACACAAATACAGACTAGACCGGAATAGATTTGACGGGAAGGTCGAAGGTATAGATCCACCGAAGAAGTTATTTGGAACAGATGTATTGAGGCAAAAGTCTAATGTGCACGTTTCATTTGGAAAGATTTCAACTATGACATCCAAAAAAAGACGTAATGGTCAAGATGCGGATGAAGATGACTCACATTGCAAAAAGAACAGTGTTTTCTTTGACCTCCCATATTGGGAAGATCAGATGTTACGTCATAACCTCGATGTGATGCATATAAAAAAAAATATATGTGATAATATGGTCTTTACTATTTCAAACGATAGCAGCAAATCAAAAGAAAATCCTAAAGCTCGCAGAGATTTACAATGCATGGGCATAAGACCTGAATTGTGGCTGGGCGAAGGTGGTAAACATCCTTCTGCAATATTTGCAATGTCAAATTCACAAAGGGATGCATTCCTGAAGACTCTCTAGAATGTGGTCTTTCCAGATGGTTACTCTAGCAATGTTGCTCGTTGTATTAATTTGCAACATCGCAAGTTATCTGGGTTGAAAAGTCATGACTGTCATATTCTGATGGAACAATTACTTCCGATTTTGGTGAAAAATGCACTTCCGAGTCCGGTGTCCAATGTGATTGCAAATTTGTCATCATTTTTTCGAGAACTTTGTGGGAAAGTTATAAACCTTATGCAGCTTGCTGACCTTCAGAATCATGTGCAAATTCTGTGTCAGATGGAAATGATTTTTTCTCCATCCTTCTTTACCGTCATAGTTCACCTTACGGTGCATCTCGTTGATGAAGTAACTCTTGGTAGACTAGTACATTATCGGTGGATGTATCGAATAGAAAGGTTAGTTTTCTAATAAACTCTTTTAATACAATTAGTTGAATTAATTGTGTATTTACTGAGTGTTATATTGTATTTATATAAATGGTATCTAGGACGTTTGAAACAATATGTTCATAATAGGGCATAACCAGAAGGCTCAATTGCAGAAAGTTATTTATCTGAGGAAATCCTGACTTTCTGTTCTAGATATTTGGATAATATTGAGACTAGAATTAACCGACCAAGGCGAGTTGATGATCAACCTGTTGATGTTACACATAATTCAGGAGAAACTATGTTCCCAGCTATTGGAAAGGCATTAGGGGTTGTTTCACATTTTAAACTCACTTTGGAAAAACATCAAGCACATCATTATGTGATAGTCAACTGTGATACCGTAGTTTCGTTTGTTGAGTAAGTATACACATGTATTTTAAAACACCGATATAATTATTTTCTTCCAGTGGCTAGTTGGACTAATTTTTTTTCTCTCATAAAGCACATTTAGGGAAAAGACAAAGCGAAGCTTACGGGCTCAAATAAGGTCGCAATCTAAGATAGACAGTATTGTGCATACGGAATTTCCTCGGTGGTTCAAGCTTGAGGTTGATAGGATATTAACTTGACCAATTTGTTTTTAGCCTAGAATTAGTACTTTATGAAATAAGATTTTAATATAAAGCATGAATGTTATGTGGTTCCAGGTTCCAATGGAAAGTACGCTTTATTCAAAAGAAATGAAGTTGCTTACGTGTGGTCCCATGATTCAAGCAAGACGTTTTGGGCGTGCAACATTAACAGATACAAATTTAGAACTATCACAATGGAAGATGGGCTGAAAACTCAAAATAGTGGAGTATATGTATCATCTAATACAAGAAGTTAGCCAAGCATGCGTAATAATAAAGTGGCTGTTGGTAATGTTCTGTATTATGGAAAAATTGTGGACATAATTGAACTGAATTATAGCTGTCATTTCACAGTGGTATTGTTCAAATGTGTTTGGACTGATACCACTACTAGTAGAGACATCAAACAAGACCATTTAGGGATTACCAGCGTTAATTTCTCTTGTCCGATATACACTGGTGATCGATAAGAAGATGAACCGTACATATTGACATCAGAAGCTCAGCTTATATACTATGCGGATATGTTGTAGCTAAGGAATGAAGTATTGTGGTTCATGTGAAACCACGAGATTTGTATGATATAAGAGAAGAGAATGAAGAAGTTGAAGTTGCTTTTTCTCTACAGCCAGGGTTAAACATGTCAGCAGAAGGTGACATTGGAGATTTATAGTTGATAAGGGAGGATGATATAGAAAGCCCCACAAAAAATGCTTCAGAGAATTTCAATGATGTCACGTAATGCTTACATGATGAATTTTAATGTAATTTAAAAAGGATCTTTGTGTCATGAACTAAGTTAAATAAACTCAACGTTGTATGTTATTTTCTTTGGTTACAAAAAACTTATGTATGTTCGATTTGCAGTTAAGTATTTATTGTATTATGAATTTTCATGAGTAAAAGCAATTTTTTTGTTTCTTTCAACGATTTTTTCGTCAAAAGTTAGTTTATGTTAAATCTTTAATGTTGTTTCAGTCGTTGTTTTTCTTGATGATGCAGTTTTGATAATCTTGATATCTAATATTCAATATCAATTCCAATAGTATTATTACAGTATTTAAATATTAGTGAATATAACATGACGATGGAACATGATAAATGAAAATTGAGAACTATCATCATCCTCTGCAAGCACAACATTCGCTACAGAGTTTATGTCTAAGAAATTTGCCCAAACTACCAACAAGGGATATGGTAATTGTCGAAAATTTGCATTCAGTTTTAAAATTGTCTTAGCATATTTTCATCCGATTTTTTTCTAAGTCAGTATCTAATGACTTGGGAGTTCTCAGTTTTTTTTGGGTATACTTATTTTGTTGTATGCATATTGATATTTTCAGTATTATCTAAATATTCTGGAGAAATAGTTCCTGACAGTCTAGATGGAGAAAAGTTTGACTCGGAAGACAATTTAAATGATATTTTCTCTATTGGAATTGACAGATCTATGTAGTTTAATCTTAATAAGGTTTCAAAAAAAGACAATGGAACTTTAAAAGACCAACAAAGAAAAAATTATATACATGTTAAGAAAAGGCGCTTTAATCTGAATAAAAAGTCATTGTGTGGAGATAAAATATCAGATCTTGTAAAATGTGAATCCCATGGATTCTTGATAGAGTATTTTTTGCTAGGTTAATACGATGTTGAAGAAAAATTTTGATATTTTATTTTAAGAGTTACGTTGATTCTCTTAATTTAATGATTTGGGTCGCAGTTTTACATGTTTATCTACTCTTAGAGTTTCTTGATTAAGGTTTAGTAAAGCATGACTTCAAAGAGGAGTAACTTTAAGTTATACTCGTTAGAACTTTATTTTAACTTTATAAATTTAGACTATGACTTTATTTTCTTTTTTTACATTTATGTTCGAATGCAAATTTAAATGACAATAAAGTAAACGAGAAAATCTTATTGGTAAATTTGTTCATATGAGTTCACATATATAGCTTATTTAATTTGTGAACTTTTTTACGTAAAACAAATCTAGAACAAGTATTACGAGTTTAAGTAACAATTATTTAAACATATGTAATTTAAAATAGTAGTGTTAGCTTAACTATATTATACCCAAATGGTTATTACTAAAGAAAATATTGAAATATATGGTTATACACATTTTGCGACAGTTGGAAGAAAACCATGCAAAATGTAAAATGATAAGTCAGTCGACGTTACATATAGCGGCGGTTTTAGGAAAACCGCCGTTAAATACAAGGCTGATTGCAGCCCCACTCCTAACTGTTGTGATATGCGCCACAATTATTCATTTTGCGGCGGTTTTATAAAATCGTCGCAAAATTTCTGCCACTATATGCCAGATTTATTGTAATGAATCTAGATGTTAACCACAGGAAGAAAAATTATGAGATTAGAACATGACATACTAAAGCTTGCTTTAAGCTACAAAAAATAACGAAAGCAGAGATATAATGAACCTTTGATTTAGGAGAGGATTGAATTCGAATCCAATTCAAATTTAAGTAACGAACTATATTGAATAATAATGAATTTCAAATTTTACATTGTCCACATATAGATAGCTAATATGATATTAGAGTTGAAAATGTTCCTACTTATATAGATGATTTTGTTAAAATTATCATGTTAAAAATTGAGGCCTAAGAAAATACAATTCATTTTTTTATTTTATAGGTAAATTAAGAAAAAGTTTTTACGTCAACTCTATTTTTTTAGTCATATAATTTTATCAAAAATAAAAATATTTTGCAATTTAACAGAGTTTAATAGTTATTATTATGGTTGATTATAAGATAAGCACTTTTCAATAATTGAAGTAATATAATAAAAGTGAATAAAATATTAAATTTTTAGACGAACTTTTTCATAATAATAGTAATATGATAATACTAATTATGTTTATAAGGTAAAAACTGAAAATTTTGAGTATATTTATAAATTAATAAAACATAATAATTTTTTTAACTGACTAATTTTATAATTATGATTTTGTTTGAAATGAGCATGTTAGAAAATTTATACCTAAAATAAGCACAATTTTTTAATTAGTTAATTTGATTACAGATTAGAATATGTAATCATTTCTAGGGTTATGAAACCATGACACAAAAAGTTTGGAAAAAGTTAAGGAATGATAATACAAAGTAACTACATTTAAAAGTAAAATAATAAATAAAGTGTATAAATTATAGATCAACAAAATATGTTTAATCAAGTTTTAGAGAGCAATAATAAAAGATAAACTATCAAAATTATTAGAAGGGTCTAAGAGTTTAGAATTTAGGATTTAGAGTTTAGGGTTAGGGTCTACGATTTAAAGTTCAAGATTTATTTTGTGAAGTTAAGAATGATGTCATGATTTATTTTATAATAACAACATAGCTACTTCACATTTAGATAAAATGGATTTAAAAGTAAAATATTAAATAAAATTTATAAACTATAAAACAACAAAACATGTCCAATAAAGTTAAAAAGAAGATGAATAAAATAGAAATGGTGAAAACTACAGGAAAGATCTAAGTTATTTATCAAGCGGCTTTGATAAAAAAGACTATCTGCAATTTCTATTATGGATTTGCATTACATGTTAGGGAAAAATTTGTTACAACAGACTCAACAATAGCATATTGAAAAAAATTATTTGGGTTGTGACAAGAACCTTCAAGTGAAGAATGGACAGAACAACTATTGCCATGATACAAAAATAAAGAAGAGATGATTTAAATGTAAAGAGAAAGAGACAATGGATGGCAACAATGAGTACAGATAATGAAGCTACAATCAGGTTACTTTTACAAAGCATCAATCAAAACTGACTGCTAAATGTTAAAGGTATGTACTTATAAACAATACAACTCATGGAGTCATTCCTTAAATATGTTTCTCAAGCTCACAATACATTCTTTTGAGAAAATTCTTACTTCAATTGGCAGGAGAGACAATTACCTCAATTAGTTTAGAGTCAGAATAATTTCACATACTTATATAAAAAAACTAGGAAATACTATGTTCTGAAAATAAATTTATGCAGATGTAGAAGGGAGAAATTGTAAGAATAAGAGAAAGGTGGATGAGTTATCAGACAATGCACACAGCTGCATAAACAAATTTACGACAATAAACGACGGACCAAATGGAGAACAAAATCATCAGTTGGAGCTAACTTCTGGAGCATTAAGTAACTACAATTTTAACTAAGTTAGAAGGACATCAACTATGGTATGACGTATGTGAAAAACGTTCTAACTAAAATTATTTTTTTCAAACAAAAAAATGCAAGTTCAGCCATAATAATCAATTCAACAAGAATGACGATATTTGGCCAACATAGCAAGGAGAACCAGCAATATATAAGAGTTGACGCTACACTAACTCCACAGTTAAAATTAGCTGAAAGCTTGACCAAGTATGTTTCTCTGGTTGAAAAAAGTACATTATTATCACAAGATTGGAGGAGTATTCCATAGAATAAAGGTAGAAACCCAAAAATAAATAAAATAACCTAAATAGACTATGTATTTCTTAAATAACATGGTAGTGTGTTTAACACATAGTAATTCTCCAACCTATTCCTTGAGTATAAATATTCTACCATCTGATATTAAATAGACTTATGGGGATTGAGCTTATACGTTGAATGATTCATTTACTATGACCTTTGTATATAGTTGTTTTAGATAATTTTTCTCTTTGTCAGAGGACACAAAGAGTTGTAGGAGAAAAAGGGCACTAGAGCTCGCTGAAAGAAGACAATCCAAAATACATATGACTTCATATGGTATGTTCTTTGAATTTTTTGTAAATTACTTACATTTATAGTTATGCATAAAAATGAGTGATAAAAATATATAACAAATGAGTGCAATGATAATAATTTGTATTTCATAATAAGTATAAACTTACTTCTCTATAATGATTAGTTTAAAGTAATTATACAGATTTAGATTCTTCTATCACCAAAAATATAACTATAGTAATTTTGGACGCTGTTACAATATAAAGAGATTAGACCCAGTAGTATATGAAACAAACAATATGGACATCATAGGACATTACTAGCTGCCAAAGTATTTCCATACAAGGTGAATCACATTAACAATTTTCATTGAGTCTTTATATAATGACTTATAGAATGGGTTATTTGCAAGAACTTATTCATAAATTAATTTTTCTTAGAAAAATTTCATATATAATTAACAAATATTTAGTAAATATCTAATCAATGATTTATATTTCATTCAACAAAACTCCTTTCACAGTCAATGAGAATCTAGAATATAGAAAACAATCAAATAGTAAATTTAAATAAAAAAATTACTTTAAGAAAATTTCTTAATACTCTAACTTTTATTGAGTTCTTCTTTATCTATGGTATGTATTTGTATATAACATAATTATCAAATTATTCTATAAATAAATAAATAAATTGTTATTTTAATTTTTAATTTGCACATAATAAACAATCAATTGATTATTCTATTTAAAAATATCAAAATTTATCATAAAAGAATATATATCAGATAAGTTCTATGTATTATTTCTTAATAAATAGAGCTTTTTATTTTAAAAATTTCAAATAACAAATGTAAATATATAAATAACAAATTTATTTACACGTTAAATAAATTAAGTTGTTAAGAATTTTGTTTTATATAAATATTAATAATCTAAAAAAATTAAGTATGTGAAATTGGTGTACATTAAGCTGCATCTATTGGTTAATTTATTTATCAAATATTTTTTTACAGCATATTTAAACTAATAAAAAAAGCAAATAAAAACATAAATTTGTTGTTGTATAAAGATAAATTAACTATTAAAAAAATTACTTTTTATACATTAATAGACGATATTCATTTACTATTTGGATTATCTTTTTCTAATTTACGAATTGAAACATATTTATTAAATTCCTGTATATATAATTATTTTGTTTTTATTTACTTCAACAAAATTTTTCACAATAGATGTGAATATAAAATCTAGAAAATAATCAAACAGTAAATTTAAATAAAAAACATTACTTCAAGAAAATACCATAATACTTTAGCACCTATTGAACTCTTATTCTTTTATGGTGTGTTACAGACAATCCAATTAGCAAATTAATCTAGAAATGGATAACTAAATTGTTACTCCTTGAAAGTTTAATTTGCATTTACATAATGAACATTTAATTGAATTTGCTATTAAAAAATAAATCAAAATGTATCATATAATATATATATCAGATAAGTTCTATACAAAATTTCTTAATAAATAGAACTTTTTATTATGTGAAATTCAATCAAAAGAGTATAAATCAAATAGCAAATTTAAATGAAAAATGTTACTTTAAAAAAATACCTTAATATTCTAACACTTATTGAGCTCTTCTTCATTCATAATGTATTCGTGTACAATCTAATTAACAAATTATTATACAAATAGATAATTAAATTGTTATTCTTTAAAATTTAAATTTGTATAATCAAAACTCAATTGAATTTTCTATTAAAAAATATCAAAATTTATCATAAAAAATTATGAAGGGTATGTTCAATGTACTATTTCTTAATAAATAGAACTTTTTATGTTGTGAAATTCAACCCAAAGAGCATAACTAAATAAAAAAGCTTATAGTATGCATTATTAGCAAGTGATCCAATATACATTTTGCGTACTATCATCATGTCCTATCTACTACGATAGTTAATTGCTGTAACACCCTAACTTTTAACACCTCATGATCGCACTAAAAGTCCGAGCGCTACTTACCTCTATTTCTTTAATTATATACTATGTTTATTTAATATTGAGCCTTCGCGAGTACAAACCGAAAGTTTATTTAAGAAAATGAAAGGTCTTTACTTTAAAACTCTTAATCACAAAAATATATTTACTCACATAGCAATATATACAAAGACTTATTCCAAGATTCTCAAATACAAGTCCTACCCCTCTAAAAATTAAAGACAATAAATGGAGAGGAAAAAATCTAAGGCTAAACCAAATACAAAAAATATGGATATATAATGTTCAGTCGCGGCTTCGGGCCAAGGATTTCCGGGCCTGTCACTGAAATAGAAGATCTGCAGGTGGGTGAGAACGTTGTCCTTGCATGTTCTCAGTAGGGATAGTGAATGCCGTAAAAATATACAGAATAATATACAAATAGTTAACTCATAACCCGAATCAGCTTTCTTTATTAAACCCTTGAAATCCTTCTTAAGTCTTACCTAAAGCCATGTAAAACCCTTTCTTTAAATCACATTACTTAAACAAAATATCTGTCACATTAACAATTCCTCATCTCTTAACAACATTCCTCAATTATCATAATATCTAAATAAGCCAGCATCGCAAATAATATACCTAAACTCAAACCACAAACATCATCTCCCACCACATTATTAAGTCCACAGCACAAGTAAAATTTCCAATCAAGCATACAAGTAAGTCACCAAGAAAACATCACAATAACAAATAAACAAGATAAAGAACCACAATCAAATGCAAATGCGCAAACAATATGATGCATGCCTTTCCTATGCAGGTCATAAGCTCATGCGTTGGTTATCTACCCGCAACCCGACGTTACTCGGGACGAACCCTGAATATGGTTTCTTTACTATGTCAGTTAGACACCTTGGCATCACGGTTACCCATGTCAGTTAGGCCTCATCATAATAACATTTTAACGTGTATCACAGTAAGAAACAGTGCTATCAGTTAGGCAAACATTCCCGCATTGGCAACCTTAGGCTATTAGTTAGGTGGACCTTTTCGCATTAGAAATCGTAGGCTATCAGTGAGGCGGACATTCTCGCATTAGCAACCTTAGGCTATCAGTTAGGCGGGTACTTTCGCATTAGTATTTTGACATAAGACCTATTTAACATACACTTTTCAAGTATCTATCCTATTCATTCTTTCTCATTCTTTTCCTCTTAAGAATTTATTTCCTTCATTAGTTCTAATTTCTTTTCTTTTTATTGAGCCTCCACATCACCAATTATATACCCATACCTCCGCATCACCTACATTATTAAACGTACTTTCGCATCACCACCTATTCATCCATCTATTATAATCTTAAATCAATTAGTTTCTAAATAATCAAATTTCATAACATTTAATAAAAACTCTTTTTCTTAATAAATCAAACTCAAATTATAACTTAAAACAAAAATCTTTTCTCAATAGATTAAACTTAAAATATAGTACTTTTCTTGATAATTTGAAAATAAACTATTTTGAACCCTAAATGCAGTTTTCTTTTAAATAATGCTTTAAAAAAAGTCTCGGAGTTTTGTAAAAACTTCTGTAGTATTTCTTCTGAAATTCGAGCTTTGCCACCCTTCAAAGGTCCCAACCTAACCACCTTTCAAACCCTTTTCAAAACATTCCCAAGTAACAAATCATTTTCAATAATCACACCGTTCAAAATATTAAATAAGTTTTCAATAATCAAATCCTTTTCTTTAAAGCTACGCCTCTTTCTATTTCAATAAAATTCAGCTATCTTTCAAATCTTTTGCTATTAAAACTAAAGGAAAAATTCACACATTCATTCAAACTTTACAAAACCTTCCGACCATGTTCTTTTCACTTTAATCATTAACCAAAACCATATTTTCATTTATTTTTACAAGAACTCAAACAGAACATTCCCTTAAGACTCGACTTCACCATGCTTATGGGCTCCCTCACTTCCAAAACTTCTCGACAGTTTACCAGCCTTCTACCAGCATTTTTCAAGTATAAGGTTCTCAATAATCAACATATGATTCTAATCCTTGTAAAATCATTTATAAACTCTCAAAATTACTACTTCTAATTAAGAAATCAATTTTCATTCACTCTCATAACAAAAACTTAGTCACAAATACAGCCAATCATTCACAGCCAAACTACCATTTGTACCCATAAATTTTGCGAACGCTGACAAAAGTACCCATCAAACAAGAAAACTAACATTGTACCCATGAAACATGGGTTCTGTGCGACAATAATACCCAAACCCTGATTTTTCGTTGACTTTTTAATAAAATTCCCAAATTACCCCTTCTATCTTCTTCCCCAAATTCCAAATTTCACAACTCTCACCCTTCGTCATCCTTTGCCATTGCCAGTCACCATTCCCTCAAGACCCTAGCACCTGATGTCTTCCTCCAACCTTTATCCTCAACCTCCATCTCTCTTTATTCCAATCCTAATTTGTTCTCCAAATCTAAATCCAAATCAACTTTAACATCATTACCCTTGTTGTTTCTTTCTTCTTCGGATGCAACAACAACACTCAGAAAGCACACTCTTTTTAACCTCTTCAACCTAAATATTGTTGTTCTTCTTATTCCAAAGCAATAAGTAGCAGAGTTCAGCAACCAGAGCCAACAAGAGGCCAGTGGTCACGGTCTCTTTCCAATGGTGACTCCAAACACTGGTTAGCATCGTCTATCTGTAGAAAAAAAGGCTGCTGTTAGAGTATCTTTATGACATTTGGTGGACTGATATTCGCACCGCAGCCGCCGCCACTTAGACTAGGCCTCCGAGGCCATCGTAGAACCCTCTAGAAGGTTGTGGTGGTAGTAACGTTATTGTTGAAAGATCTTGTTTCACTTTGAGTACTGAAGAACAAGGAGGGATGATGGTGGCGGAGTACATTATTGATGAGGATGAACTTCTAAACATGCCGAGTATGATCGAAGACATGGCCAGGGGAATGCAGGGTGAAGAAGGACCTACACTCCCAAGCCCGCCTTCGACGACGACATCATCAGCAAGTGCTGCTCCTCCGGTGAGTTCTCAGCGAAGCTTCTCCTCTGCAACAAATGCGACCGAGGCTATCACATCTTCTATCTCCGACCTATCCTTCCTTCTATGCCCAAAGGCTCTTGGTTCTGCCCCTCTTGTTTCCACAGTGACACCAAGAAACCAAAATGTATGTTTTTTTGTTAATTTCAAACTTCTTTTTCTTTTTCTGCACTAGATCTATAAATCCATAATATTTGAACAATAACCTCAGATAATTAATAATCCACAGTTTTTAATCTTTTTAATTTTTTGGTTGCTGGCAGCAACAGAGGAAGACAAAGGATGAGGGTGGTGAATGTTTGAAATTTGGGGAAGAAGATAAAAGGGGTAATTTGGAAATTTTATTAAAAAGTCAACAAAAAATCAGGGTTTGGGTACTCTTGTCATACGGAACCCATCTTTCATGGGTACAACGTTAGTTTTCTTGTTTGATGGGTACTTTTGTCCGCGTTCGCAAAATTCATGGGTACAAATGGTAGTTTATTCAACATTATAATTACTAACATATTTGCAATTATTTACTATACTTTTGGGTATCCTTAAATTGAAAATTGTTAATTTTAAAATAAAACCCCCTACCTCCGTATGAAATCTAAATTAACGAAAGCTCCAGAGAAACTTTATGATCGAACTGCTAAAGAGAAAATCGTCAAAAATCGTGTGTACCTTCTAGAATTTTAATTGGCCGAACTCAAAAAAAAGAAAAATTACGTCACTGTCAATTTTTACCGAACAAAAATAACACCAATATATAGAAAAAGAAAATATAAACACTTTTACCGAATTAGATTTTTTATTGGAGTTATGAATTCGCAAAAAATCGAAGCCAGAAGCTCAAAATGATCTTCGGTTCTCTTTCTTTTTCTCTCGGTCAATTTCCTTTCTCTTATTCCCTCATATTGGTTCGATGATACAAAGAAGCAAATGAAGTAAAGATGATGATTAATGAATAAAATGATATGTGTCATGATTATATATATATATAAAAGTTTACATGCAGGCCACGTTTGCTTCCTTTATCTTTAGATTCTTTACTTTCTTAATCCTTAATTCCCTTAAGGCTTCGGCAAGGAATAATATTTAAAAAAATCAATTTAAATTTTGTCTATTAAAATAATTTTTAATAAATAAATAAAATTAAAAAATAAAACATAATTAAATTAAATTTTAATAATTATAAAATTTTATTTAATTTCTTTTGTTTAAAATAATTTTTTTAAAAATAAAATTTTAATATAATATAATAACTTATAAATAATTAATTATTTAATTTTAAAAAATATGAAATCTTACAATTGCCATGCCAAACCAACAAATTTATTAATTCAAAACAATAAATTGAGTTGAATTTCATATGGCTGTTGTTTTAGTTATACGTTATAAAAGTGACTACAGTAACACAACAACTCTTAGTAGAATGCATGTACATATTAAATCTTTATTCTATAATTGGGTAGTTGTGCAAAAGACAATAAATTAACAAATTATTTTATCGCACAATTTCTTATTTTTTAAATATGATTTCATGTTATGTATTTTTAGATATAAAATCATGAATGTTTTTATTTTTAGATATCGAACAATAAAAAAATACTAGGAGAGTCAGAACAGCAAAACTTGCTAGCAAAAAGATTCAAGAACTGAATGTCATTCCTTTTGCTAAGCATGATAATGCTTAAATGAATGTTAAATTCCTTTATAGTCTCCCAATAGAACTATTTATATTTACATACTAATCACAAAGAAATTATAATATAGATTTAATTAAGGATTTTAAAATGTCTTAGAAAATGAGCAAAAAAATGCACGAATGTAAAACATATTTAATGGTAACATGTTTATAAAATAGCATCGGGTTAATAATCTATTAAATGCATAGCACTGTTACATTTGTGTTAAAGGAAAATGATATATTTTCTTTGATTTACAAGTTAAGTTTCTAAAGAACAGTTTCATGTCACAAACACAGCCAACTTTGTATCAAGTTTGCAATATTAACTTTTATCAAATGTGTTTAGTAGAGAAATAAAAGTGCTATGTCATAATTCTATGTGTGTGACCAAGATTGAATTGGATCATAATCAACAGATATACAAGATGGTCCTAATTAAGTCGGTGCTTAGTAGCCTCCCTATTTACTATCTCAGTTTATACAAGATGCCTAAGGCAGTGGCTGAGAAGCTGATTTCCTTACAACGACAGTTCTTGTGGAGTTCAGATGGGGGGAGGCAAGGGATACCCCTTGTAAAATGGGAAGTTATTATGGCTCCAAAGAAAGCAGGTGGCCTGGGAATCGGGGATGCAGTTGTTCGAAATTCTGCATTGCTTTTTAAGTGGTGGTGGAGGTTCTCCAGAGAAGATTGCCCTCTTTGGAAGAAGGTGGTTTGTTCCTGTACCAATATGGATCCTGCGGTAATGTTGCGTGACCAGCCTGTACCCCCCCGAGGAGGTCCATGGAAGGATATCTGTCAGCTTCAGGTCTGTGAGCCACGACTGAGAGAAAAGATGATAAGTGGTATGTCCAAGGTACTCGGGAATGGCAGAACGATCCGCTTTTGGGAGGATAGCTGGTTGCCTGACGGGACGTTGAAAGCTAAGTTTCCTAGACTATTCTCGGTTTCCGCCCTTACCGGCGCCTGCGTAGGGGATTGTGGGTTTTGGGATGGATTGGATTGGATTTGGAGTTTTCAGTGGAGGAGGGAGTTGTTTCAGTGGGAGTTGGATCTGGTAGGCCAGCTTCATGCGACACTACAGTCAGCCAAGCCTACAACTGACCGAGAGGATACGGTGAATTGGAAATTTGATAACACAGGTGTTTATTCAACGAACTCTTTTACGCAGATGATGCAAGCGGAAGCCCTTCCAGCTGAAGTTACAAGTTATAGTTTCACGCGTGCCATTTGGAAAGGGTTCGTTCCTCCAAGGATAGAGCTCTTTTCTTGGTTTGTGCTGATTGGACGGGTGAATACTAAGGATCGGTTATGTAGATTGCATGTTATTGATCAGAATGATACCCTGTGTGTGCTATGCTCTAAGTCTGAAGAAACAGTGTTCCACTTGTTTCTTGGTTGTGATATCACCTGGCAGGTGTGGTGTGCTTGGCTGCAGGCGTTTGGTAGGAGATGGTGTCCTCCCGATAATCTCAAGGAACACTTCGAAAGCTGGATAAATATGGCAATATGGAAGGTGGAGCGAAAGAGGTGGTTCCTTGGATTCTTTGCTGTTATCTGGACAATCTGGTTAGAAAGGAATAGCAGGCTGTTTCGAAGTCACAGTTCCAGTATACAGGACATTATAAACAGCTCATTTGTGTTTGCAGAGGAATGGTTGGGCGGTGAACCATTTGGTGGTTGACACCACGTCGAAGTCAATAAGGAGTTGTTTGTAATTTATGTTTTCATAACTTTGTGGCTTTGTTATCGCTCCACTCTATTGTGTTGAGCTCCCTTTAATTCAAAAAAAAAAAACAGATATAAACAGCTCATTAATACAACTTTATCTGAAACCACGATGCTAAACATAATCAACAAAGACATGGTCCACACATGGGACCCATGCGATGAGAATAGTCTAAATACGGGTAAGCTAATGAAATGTTTTAATTTTGTGGATTATCATTAATGGGTTATTTACAATACTTGAATAATAAAATTTCATAATGACAGAGCAAACAATAAAGGGATAAAGAGACAAAAGAACCAAATCACAAGATAGAAAAGAAGGAAGATTTTCTTACTCCACTAGAGGTAATTCTCAAAATAATGTTGGATCAGACTTCATTTCAATTGGCTAGGTTGAAAAATTATACATTTTGATACTAATTTGGGATAATGTTTGTTAAATAGTTAGAGAAATAGATTCCACATCACATATAGCATGCGATCCAGAACCAAATCAAGCCCATGTTAACAAAGGTATATTAGAGGAGCTATTTGTAAAATAATTAGTGTTATTGGGTCTACATCTCTAATTCAACACTTGCAACTACATATAAATAATTATTTTTTGGACCTCAACAGATTATTTGCACATAGGGTATGTAATTTATGAGTGTAAACACAGCCATGCTCTTTTCTAGTATGATGAAAGATCAAAGAAGCATTATAATACAAGCGCACCAAAATATACAGCATGTTGTAGAGGAGGACAAGTTCAAATACGACAACTACAACAAGCTCTAAAGGTCTTATACGATTTATTGTATGGGAATGGTGTCAAGAGCAAACATTTTCATGAAACCATAAGAGCATATGATAGTATGTTTCAATTTACGTCAATGGGGACAAAGATTGATCATAAAATTAATTGTTCATGGGGTCCTCCTACTTTCATTTTGTGCGGAAAAAATTATCATTTAATGGGTATAACTTTATACCATCAGAAGACAACAATGCTAAATTCGCACAGCTCTATGTCGTTCATATCCAAAATGAGATACAAAATCGCATATATTGTGAGGTACATAATTAATTTTTAAGGAATACATAATTATCAACCATTTACGGATTAATTTGCTAATTGGATTATTCATTTATTTAAGTAATATTTTTTTATTTAAATTTATTGTATCCTACGCTGAATAGAAATCTCTCTCAGTAGTTAATTTTACCTATATACACAAAAGCAAATTTATTTAATTACTTATGTTTTTTATTATTTCACATATGCTGTAAAAACTATTTGGCCAATAAATTATTAAATAGATATAATTAATTTTAGTATAAATATCCAACTGTTTAAGTAAATATTTTTTATTTGAATATATTGTATCCTACGCCAATAGAAATATCTCTTAATAGTTAATTTTACCTATACAATCTACTAGGTGATGGTTTCAAGACATCAAACAAATTAATTTTGGATTGTTAAGCATGCCTAGCTTTATTATATACTACTCATTAACAAAAAAAATTGCTTTAAGTGGAGAAGAAAAGAACAACATACACAAAGACATTATTAAAGACTTAAAAGATATGTTGTATGAGGACAATGTCTTGATAAAGGCATTTCGAATGGTTATGGAGTCAATGGCTGCTGACTCAACATGCAATGTAAAAATGAGATTCCTGGGTTAACGAAAGAGGGATGGTAGAAGATATAACTTACCTACAACCAATGAGGTAGTTGCACTAATGGTAGGAGATTTTGATATAGATAGAACTGACTGTGACATTGTTGTTGAGATAAAAGAAGGAAGATTACAATGCATCAATCAATTTAATCCTGTTTACTTGGGATTATAATATCCATTGTTGTTTTCATATGGTGAGAATGGCTATAAGGAGGATATAATGTTTAACAAGATATTTATAGTGGCAAAGGTAGAAAAGAAGTTACAATGAAAGAATTCTTTTCATTTCGGAAACAAGAAAGATTGGCCGATGGATCACCATTGTTGTATTCAAGGAGACTATTCCAACAGTTTTTAGTCGACGACTATTCGATGATTGAGTCTACGAGACTCAATTTCATACGTCTTGAGCAAGAAAAATTAAGATGTGAATTGTACAAGGGTCTAAAAGAAGCAGTTCTCAATGGGAAAACCATCCCGACATCTTGAGGGAAGCATATTATCTTACTGGTGCACGAAATTGTGATACACAATGGCGCCAATAACTTGGTATGCACAATTGTAATCTCACTTCTTTTTTACAACTTCGCACAACTAACCAGCATGTGCACTAGGTCGTCCAAGTAATAAACTTTACGTGAGTAAGGGTCAATCCCACGGAGATTGTCGACTTGAAGCAAGCTATGCTCATCTTGTAAATCTCAGTCAGGCGAATTCAAATGGTTATAGAGTTTTGATAAATAAAATATAAATAAAACATAAGATAAAGATAGAGATACTTATGTAATTCATTGGTGGGAATTTCAGATAAGCGTATGGAGATGCATTGTTCCTTCTAAATCTCTGCTTTCCTACTGCCTTCATCCAATCCTTCATACTCCTTTCCATGGCAAGCTATATGTTGGGTGTCACCATTGTCAATGGGGGCTACTTCCCGTCCTCTCAGTGAAAATGGTCCTCTACGGTTTCTGTACGGCTAATCAACTGTCGGATTGCTCGTCTCAGATGAAAAATACTATGCACAGAAATCATATGGCTAATCAGCTGTTGGTTCTCGATTATGTAGGAATAGGATTTACTATCCTTTTGCGTCTATCACCATGCCCTACAGTCGCGAGTTTGAAGCTCGTCACAGTCATCCCATCCCAGATCCTACTCGGAATACCATAGACAAGGTTTAGACTTTTCGGATCTTAAGAATGCTACCAATTGATTCTAGCTTATACCACGAAGACTCTAATCTCGAATTTAGATGCCCTATTGTCAGAGAGGAGTCGATGTGAATTGTTGATTAGAAACCCAAGAGATATACATTCAAGCTTTTCTTCATGTAGAACGGAAGTGGTTGTCAATCACGCATTCATAAGCGAGAATGGTGATGAGTGTCACATAATCATCACATTCACCATGTTCTTGTGTGCAAATGAATATCTTAGAATAAGAATAAGCATGAATTGAATAGAAAACAGTAGTACTTTGCATTAATACTCGAGGAACAGCAGAGCTTCACACCTTAATCTATGGTGTGTAGAAACTCCACCGTTGAAAATACATAAGTGATAATGGTGTTCATTGGCTTCGGCCCCAGAGGAGGAACCGGAATAACCAAGACCTTGGTCTAAGGACTAAATGTCCAAAGATGTCTAATACAATAGTAAAAAGTTCTATTTATACTAAACTAGTTACTAGGGTTACAGAAACAAGTAAATGATGCAGAAATCCACTTCCGGGCTTACTTGGTGTGTGCTTGGGCTGAGCATTGAAACTTTCACGTGTAGAGGCTTCTTTTGGAGTTAAACACCATTTTGTAACTTGTTTCTGGCGTTTGACTCTAGCTTGCAACTTGTTTCTGGCGTTTAATGCCAGAATAGGGAAGAAAGTTGGCGTTGAACGCCAGTTTGCACCGTCTAAACTCGAGCAAATTATGGACTATTATATATTGCTGGAAAGCCCTAGATGTCTACTTTCCAACGCAATTAAAAGCGTGTCATTTGAACTTATGCAGCTCCAACAAATCTATTTCGAGTTCAATGAGGTCACAATCCAACAGCATCAGCAATCCTTTGTCAGCCTCTGAATCAGATTTTTGCTCAGGTCCCTCAATTTCAGCCAGAAAAAACCTGAAATCACAGAAAAATACACAAACTCATAGTAAAGTCCAGAAATGTAAATTTTGCTTAAAAACTAATAAAAATATACTAAAAAGTAGCTAGATCCTACTAAAAACTATCTAAAAATAATGCCAAAAAAAGCGTATAAATTATCCGCTCATCACAAAACCAAACTTAAATTGTTGCTTGTCCCCAAGCAACTGAAAACAAAATAGAATAAAAAGAAGTGAATATACAATGAATTTCATAATATCAATGAAACTTAGTCCCAATTAGATGAGCGGGGCTAGTAGCTTTTTGCTTCTGAACAGTTTTGGCATCTTACTTTATCCTTTGAAATTCAGAATGATTGGCATCCATAGGAACTCAAAATTTTGGATAGTGTTATTGATTCTCATAGTTCAGTATATTGATTCTTGAACACAACTACTTTATGAGTCTTGGCCGTGGCCCTAAGCAATTTGTTTTCCAGTATTACCACCGGATACATAAATGCCACAGACACATAACTGGATGAACCTTTTCAGATTGTGACTCAGCTTTGCTAAAGTTCCCAATTAAAGGTGTCCAGAGTTCTTAAGCACACTCTTTTTGCTTTGGATCACGACTTTATCCGCTCAATCTCAAGCTTTTCACTTGGACCTTCATGACACAAGCACATGGATAGGGACAGCTTGATTTAGCCGCTTAAGCCTGGATTTTATTTCCTTGGGCCCTCCTATCCATTAATGCTCAAAGTCTTGGATCCTTTTTACCCTTGCCTTTTGGTTTAAAGGGCTATTGGCTTTTTCTGCTTGTTTTTTCTTTTTCTTTTAATTTTTGCTTTTTTTTGCCATTTTTTTCGCAAGCTTTGTTATTCACTACTTTTTCTTGCTTCAAGAATTAATTTCATGATTTTTCAGATTATCAATAACATTTCTCTTTGTTCATCATTGTTTCAAGAGCCAACAATTTTAACATTCATAAACTTCACTATAAAAAATATGCACTGTTCAAGCATTCATTCAGAAAACAAAAAGTATTGCCACCACATCAAAATAATTAAACTAATTTCAAGATAAAATTTAAAATCCAAGTACTTCTTGTTCTTTTGTAATTAAGCACATTTTTCATTTAAGAGAGGTGAAGGATTCATGGAATTATTCATAGCTTTAAGACATAGACACTAGACACTAATGATCATGTAATGAAGACACAAACATAGACAATACATAGAGCATAAAATTCGAAAAATTGAAAAATAAGAACAAGAAAATCAAAGAACGGGTCTACCTTAGTGATGGAGGCCAATTCTTCCTCTTGAAGGTCCAATGGAACGCCTAAGCTCCTCAATGTCTCTTCCTTGCCTTTGTTGCTCCTCCCTCATAGCTCTTTGATCTTCTCTAATCTCATGGAGAATGATGGAGTGCTCTTGGTGTTCCACCCTTAGTTGGTCCATGTTAAAACTCAAGCCTTCCAAGGAGGTGTTGAGTTATTTCCAATAGTTGTGTGGAGAAAATTGCATCCCTTGAGGAATCTCAGGGATTTCTTGATGAGGATCTTCCTCATGCTCTTGTTGAGGTCCATGAATGGGCTCTCTTGTTTACTCCATTCTTTTCTTAGTGATGGACTTGTCCTCTTCAATGAGGATGTCTCCTTCTATGTCAATCCCAGCTAAATTGTATAGATGACAAATGAGATGAGGAAAGGCTAACCTTGCCAAGGTGGATGACTTGTCAGCCACTTTATAGAGTTCTAGAGGTATGATCTCATGAACTTCCACTTCCTCCCCAATCATGATACTATGGATCATGATGGCCCGATCCACAGTCACTTCAGATCGGTTACTAGTAGGAATGATGGAGTGTTGGATGAACTCCAACCATCCTCTAGCCACAGGCTTAAGGTCCAGTCTTCTCAATTGAACCGGATTGCCTCTTGAGTCTCTTTTCCATTGAGCTCCTTCCACACATATGTCCATGAGGACTTGGTCCAACCTTTGATCAAAGTTGACCCTTCTAGTGTAGGGGCGTGCATTTTCTTGCATCATTGGCAAGTGGAATGCCAACCTTACATTTTCCGGACTGAAATCTAAGTATTTTCCCCGAACCATTGTAAGCCAATTCTTTGGATTCGGGTTCATACTTTGATCATGGTTCCTAGTGATCCATGCATTGGCATAGAACTCTTGAACCATTAAGATTCTGACTTGTTGAATGGGGTTGGTAAGAACTTCCCAACCTCTTCTTCGAATTTCATATCGGATCTCCGGATACTCATTTTTCTTGAGCATGAAAGGGATCTCAGGGATCACCTTATTTTTTGCCACAACTTCATAGAAGTGGTCTTGATGGACCTTTGAGATGAATATCTCCATCTCCCATGACTCGGAAGTGGAAGATTTTGTCTTCCTTTTCCTCTTTCTAGAGGTTTCTCCGGCCTTAGGTGCCATAAATGGTTATAGAAAAACAAAAAGTAATACTTTTACCACACCAAACTTAAAATATTTGCTCGTCCTCGAGCAAAAGAAGAAAGAAAGAAGGGGGAGAAGAAGAAAATGGAGGAGATAGAGGGAGATAGTGGTTCGGCCAAGGGGGTAAGGGATTGTTTGTAATGTGTGAAAAATGAAGGAGTGAAGAGGGGTATTTATAGGAAAAGAGAAGGGGAGTGGCCGAATGGAATTGGGTGGGTTTGGGAGGGAAAAGTGTTTGAATTTGAAAGTGAGGTAGGTGGGGTATTTGAGGAAGAGATATGGAGGTGATTAGTTAAGAGAAGATAGGGAAGAGGGTATGATTTGATTGGTGAGTGGGAGAGAGAGAGAGGTAGGGTAGGAGGGGATCTGTGGGGTCCATAGATCCTCAAGGGTCAAGGATTTGTCATCCCTGCTCCAATTAGGCGTGTAAACGCCCTTAGTGTGCAATCCTGGCGTTTAATGCCAGACTGCTGCTTGTTTCTGGTGTTAAACGCCAGCTTTTATTCATTTTCTGGTGTTAAACGCCAGGCTGCAACCTATTTCTGGCGTTTAACACCACTTTGTTGCTTCTTTCTAGCATTTAACGCCAGATTGTAGCTTGTTTCTAGCGTTTAACGCCAGTCTGGTACTTCTTTCTGGCGTTTAACGCCCAGAATGGTACCAGACTGGGTGTTAAACGACCATTCTGCTACCCTTACTGGCGTTTAAATGCCAGTAAGTTTCTTCTCCAGAGTGTGCTATTTTTAATGCTGTTCTTGATTATTCTTTAATTTTTGTAGTTATTTTTGTGACTCCACATGATCATCAACCTAAAAAAATAGAAAATAACATAGATAAATAAAATTGGGTTGCCTCCCAATAAGTGCTTCTTTAATGTCAATAGCTTGACAGTGAGCTCTCATGGAGCTTCACAGATGTTCAGAGCATTGTTGGGGGCCTCCCAACACCAAACTTAGAGTTTGGTTGTGGCCTCCCAACACCAAACTTAGAGTTTGGTTGTGGCATCCCAACACCAAACTTAGAGTTTGATTGTGGGGGCTTTGTTTGACTCTGTATTGAGAGAAAATTTTCTTGCTTCCTCTCCATGGTTATAGAGGGAGATCCTTGAGTTTTAAACACAAGGTAGTCCTCATTCAAGTGAAGGATCAACTCTCCTCTGTCCACATCAATCACAACTTTTGCTGTGGCTAGGAAGGGATTTCCAAGGATGATGGATTCATCCTCATCCTTCCCAGTGTCTAGGATTATGAAATCAGTAGAGATGTAAAGGCCTTTGACCTTTACTAGCACGTCCTCTACCTGTCCATAAGCCTTCTTCATGGATTTATCTGTCATCTCTAATGAAAATTTGGCATCCTGTACCTCAAAGATTCCCAATTTCTCTATTACAGAGAGTGGCATTAAGTTTATGCCTGACCCCAGGTCACACAGAGCCTTCTCAAAGGTCATGGTGCCTATGGTATAGGGAATTAAGAATTTACCAGGATCCTTTTTTTTAGGTAATGTCTGCCTAACCAAGTCATTCAGTTCATTGGTGAGCAAGGGGGGGTTCATCCACCCAAGTCTCATTGCCAAATAACTTGGCATTCAGCTTCATGATTGCTCCAAGGTACTTAGCAACTTGCTCTTCAATAATATCTTCATCCTCTTCAGAGGAGGAATACTCATCAGAGCTCATGAATGGCAGAAGTAGGTTCAATGAAATCTCTATGGTCTCTAGATGAGCCTCAGATTCCTTAGGTTCCTCAAACGGGAACTCCTTTTTATCCAGAGGACGTCCTATGAGGTCTTCCTAACTGGTATTCACGTCCTTCTCCTCCTCTCTAGGTTCGGCCACACCAAGTAAGGTTATGGCCTTGCACTCTCTTTTTGGATTCTCTTCTGTATTGCTTGGGAGAGTACTAGGAGGAGTTTCAGTGACTCTTTTACTCAGCTGGCCTACTTGTGCCTCCAAATTTTTAATGGAGGACCTTGTTTCATTCATGAAACTTAGAGTGGCCTTAGATAGATCAGAGACTATGTTTGCTAAGCTAGAGGGGCTCTGCTCAAAATTCTCTGTCTGTTGCTGAGAGGATAATGGAAAAAGCTTGCTATTGCTAAACCTGTTTCTTCCACCATTATTAAAGCCTTGTTGAGGCTTTTGTTGATCCTTTCATGAGAAATTTGGATGATTTCTCCATAAAGGATTATAGGTATTTCCATAGGGTTCACCCATGTAATTCACCTCTGCCATTGTAGGGTTCTCAAGATCATATGCTTCTTTTTCAGAAGCTGCCTCTTTAGTACTGTTGGATGCATTTTGCAATCCATTCAGACTCTGGGAAATCATATTGACTTGCTGAGTCAACATTTTGTTCTGAGCCAATATGGTATTCAGAGCATCAATTTCAAAAATTCCCTTCCTCTGAGGTGTCCCATTACCCACAGGATTTCTTTCAGAAGTGTACATGAACTGGTTATTTGCAACCTTGTCAATGAGTTCTTGAGCTTCTGTAGGTGTTTTCTTCAGGTGAATAGATCCACCTGCAGAATGGTCCAATGACATCTTAGACAATTCAGACAGACCATCATAGAATATATCCAGAATGGTCCATTCTGAAAGCATGTCAGAAGGACACTTTTTGGTCAGTTGCTTGTATCTTTTCCAAACTTCATAGAGGGATTCACCTTCTTTCTACCTGAAGGTTTGAACATCCTTCTAAGCTTGCTCAGCTTTTGAAGAGGAAAGAACTTGGCTAAGAAAGCCGTGACCAGCTTATGCCAAGAGTTCAGGCTATCTCTAGGTTGAGAGTCCAACCATGTTCTAGCTCTGTCTCTTACAGCAAAAGGGAAAAGCATAAGCTTATAGACCTCGGGATCAACTCCATTGGTCTTAATAGTATCACAGATTTACAAAAATTCAGTTAAGAACTGAAAAGGATCTTCTTATGGAAGTCCATGAAACTTGCAATTCTGTTACATCAGAGAAACTAATTGAGGCTTTAGCTCAAAATTGTTTGCTCCAACGGTAGGGATTGAGATGCTTCTTCCATGGAAGTTGGATTTTGGTGCAGTAAAGTCACCAAGCATCTTCCTTGCACCTCCACCATTGTTTTTGGGTTCGGCCATCTCTACTTCTTTTTTGAAAATTTCAGTAAAGTCCTCTTCAGAATGTTGTGTTTTAGCTTCTCTTAGCTTCCTCTTTAGAGTCCTTTCAGGTTCCGGATTAGCTTCAACAAGAATGTTCTTATCCTTGCTCCTGCTCATGTGAAAAAGAAGATAACATAAAAGAAGAGGAATACTCTATGTCACAGTATAGAGATTCCTTTATGTGAGTAGAAGAAGATAAGAATAGGAGAAGGAGAAGAGAAGAATTCGAACACAGAGGAGAAGAGAGGGTTCGAATTTTAAGATGAAGGGAAGTGTTAGTAAATGAATAAATAAATAGAAAGAGATGAGAGAGTGAGAATTACGAAAATAATTAAAAGGAAAAGGAAAATATTTTTGTTTTTATTTTAAAAATTAGTTAGAATTTGAAAATTAAGAAATGGAATAAAATTTAAAGTTAAAAAATTAGTTAAATAAAAAGAATTTTGAAAAAAAGAAGGTGATTTTCGAAAATTAGAGAGAGAAAATTAGTTATGTGGTTTTGAAAAAGATAAGAAATAGTAAAACAAACAAAAAGTCAATTAGTTAATTAAAAAAGATTTGAAAATCAATTTTGACAAGATAAGAAGTTAGAAAAGATTTTGGAATTGATTTTAAAAAAGATATGATTTGAAAAAGATATGTTTGAAAAGATATGATTGAAAAGATATGATTGAAATTTATTTTGAAAAAGATTTGATTTTTAAAATTAGAATTAATGACTTGACTCACAAGAAATCAAAAGATATGATTCTAAAATTTAAAGTTTGAATATTTCTTAACAAGAAAGTAACAAACTTGAAATTTTTGAATCAAAATATTAATTGCTAGTATTAATTTCGAAAATAAAAGATAAAATTAAGAAAAAGATTTTTGAAAAGTAATTTTAAAGAATTTTTGAAAATAATAAAAGAAAAAGAGAAAAACCACAAAATGACTCAACATATAAAAATTTTGGATTAAAACAAATGATGCATGCAAGAACACTTTGAATGTTAAGATGAACACCAAGAACACTTTGAAGATCATGATAAACATCAAGAACTTATTTTTGAAAAAATTTTCAAGAAAAGAAAAACATGCAAGACACCAAACTTAGAAAATTTTCATGCTTAGACACTAAGGATTCAAGAATGCATATGAAAAACAACAAAAGACACAAAACAAGAAATTATGAAGATCAAACAAGAAGACTTGTCAAGAATAACTTGAAGATCATGAAGAATGAAATGCATGAAATTTTTGAAAAATGCACAAATTTTTAAAACATGCAATTGACACCAAACTTAAAAATTGACACTAGACTCAAACAAGAAACACAAAATATTTTTGATTTTTTGGTTTTTATGATTTTGTTAATTTTTTTTTGGATTTTTTGAAAATTATTTTGGAGAAACGAAAAAGAAGAAATATTTTGAAAGATTTTTGAAAACTTTTTGAAAATAAAATAAAGGTTAAAACAAGAAGAAAATTACCTAATCTAAGTAACAAGATGAACCGTCAGTTGTCCAAACTCGAACAATCCCCGGCAACGGCGCCAAAAACATGGTGCACGAAATTGTGATACACAATGGCGCCAACAACTTGGTACGCACAATTGTAATCTCACTTCTTTTTCACAACTTCGCACAACTAACCAGCAAGTGCACTGGGTCGTCCAAGTAATAAACCTTACGTAAGTAAGGGTCGATCCCACAGAGATTGTCGGCTTGAAGTAATGTATGGTCATCTTGTAAATCTCAGTCAGTCGGATTCAAATGGTTATAGAGTTTTGATAAATAAAATATAAATAAAACATAAGATAAAGATAGAGATACTTATGTAATTCATTGGTGGAAATTTCAGATAAGCGTATGGAGATGCATTGTTCCTTCTGAATCTCTGCTTTCCTACTGCCTTCATCCAATCCTTCATACTCCTTTTCATGGCAAGCTGTATGTTGGGTGTCACCATTGTCAATGGCTACTTCTCGTCCTCTCAGTGAAAATGGTCCTCTACGGTTTTAGTACGGCTAATCAACTGTCAGATTGCTCGTCTCGGATGAAAAATACCATGCACATAAATCGTATGGCTAATCAGCTGTTGGTTCTCGATCGTGTAGGAATAGGATTTACTATCCTTTTGCGTCTATCACCACGCCCTACAGTCGCGAGTTTGAAGCTCGTCACAGTCATCCCATCCCAGATCCTACTCAGAATACCACAGACAAGGTTTAGACTTTCTGAATCTCAAGAATGCTTCCAATTGATTCTAGCTTATACCATGAAGACTCTAATCTCAGATTCAGATGCCTCATTGTCAGAGGGGAGTCGATGTGAATCATTGATTAGAAACCCAAGAGATATACATTCAAGCTTTTCTTCATGTAGAACGGAAGTGGTTGTCAATCACGCGTTCATAAGTGAGAATGGTGATGAGTGTCACATAATTATCACATTCATCATGTTCTTGTGTGCAAATGAATATCTTAGAATAAGAATAAGCATGAATTAAATAGAAAATAGTAGTACTTTGCATTAATACTCGAGGAACAGCAGAGCTCCACACCTTAATCTATGGTGTGTAGAAACTCCACTGTTGAATATACATAAGTGATAATGGTGTTTATTGGCTTCGGCCCCAGAGGGGAAACCGGAATAACCAAGACCTTGGTCTAAGGACTAAACATCCAAAGATGTCTAATACAATAGTAAAAAGTTCTATTTATACTAAACTAGTTACTAGGGTTACAAAAATAAGTAAATGATGCAGAAATCCACTTCCGGGCCCACTTGGTGTGTTCTTGGGCTGAGCATTGAAGCTTTCACGTGTAGAGTCTTCCTTTGGAGTTAAACGTTAGTTTGTAACTTGTTTCTGGCGTTTGACTCTAGCTTGCAACTTGTTTCTGGCGTTTAACGCCAGAATAGGGCAGAAAGCTGGCGTTGAACGCCAGGTTGTGTACTCTAAACTTGAGCAAAGTATGGACTATTATATATTTCTGGAAAGCCTTGAATGTCTAGTTTCCAACGCAATTGAAAGTGCACAATTTTGATCGGTTAAGGCCTTGGAGATGCTTGTTCTTCTGGATTAATATTTCTTACAGATTACTTTAACAATGAGTGATTCATTCAATCGCAAGGCTATAAGTGATTAAAGACGGGACTAGCGATCATTAATCTCCTCTTATGCACATTAAACGCGGTGCTAATGGTCATTCAATATGAATGAGGGTGAAGCTCACGCAATTCAATCTCTGGTGATCCTACTCGAGACACCATAGACAAGGTCAGATCTTTCAGATCAGAGAATGATGCTCAGGATTCTAGCCTTAGTGCCACAGAGACCTTAATTACCCATGACTAACGAGATTTTATGTCACATATCCCAATTAGCCTTGATACTTGATGCAATTGCATATTTGTTATATTAACTAGTTAGTTTAGTTGATTTTAGCTTGATTTCACTCATTTTCTCTAAATAAACAAGTCCTTTTATGAGTTTGTTTTCATGCATGAGAATACTAAGGAACATGTTGATTCTATCCAAATTCATGCAAATGATTTAAAGAATATATACATGAATGAGTATGAATGAATCTCATGGGATTTGTGCATGAATTGGTAAGACTTTGAAGCTATTTCCTTTGTTGATGATAGGTGATGAAACAAGGAAGCATGGAAGCAAGAAGGATGCAAGCTGGGCAAGAAGGAGTTGGCGTTGCCAACTTGGAAGAAGGCTGCGTTATTGAAGGCAACGCCAGGCAACCAAGAAGCAAAGTTGGCGTTGCCAACTTGAGAATAGAGGGCGTTGTTGAGGATAACGCCAGGCAGCCTTGGAAGCAAAGTTGGCGTTGCCAACTCTAGAACCAAGTTGCCAACGCCCACACAAGCAAGGAACTTGGCCCTGGAGGAAGAGTTGGCGTTGCCAACTCTAGAACCAAGTTGCCAACGCCCACACAAGCAAGGAACTTGGCCCTGGAGGAAGAGCTGGCGTTGCCAACTCTAGAACCAAGTTGCCAACGCCCACACAAGCAAGGAACTTGAGCCATGAAGGAGTGTCGAGGGCGTTGCCAACGCCAAGAACTATGGGCGTTGTTGAAGGCAACGCCACACACACAAGCTTGGCCCTGGATGAAGTGAAGCACGTTGCCAACTTGAGGAGGGCGTTGCCAACGCCACACACAAGCAATTTTGACACCAAAGGGGAGCTCGAGCACGTTGTTTGAGCTAGGAAGCATTGGCGTGTTTGGCAACAACGCCAGGAATGGTTGCTTGGCTAGGCACCAAGTCTTGGTGCCAACCAAGTTGCCAACGCCCAATGGCCGCACCAACCAGGTTGCCAACGCCCCCAAGCCTTGCCAACCAAGTTGCTAACGTCCACAAGCCTCACCATTCACGTTGCCAACACCAAAATCAAGTTGCCAACGCCAAGCCTTGCCAACCAAGTTGCTAACGTCCACAAGCCTCACCATTCACGTTGCCAACGCCCCCAAGCCTTGCCAACCAAGTTGCTAACGTCCACAAGCCTCACCATGCACGTTGCCAACGCCCATAGGCCTTGCCATGCACGTTGCCAACGTGGGAAGCATTGTTTAGAGCCTTGGAAAGGGCTCGAGCACGTTGCCAACGTGCTGAAGAGAAGGAGTTATCCACAACAACGCCAGGAAATTGTAATGCACGTTGCTAACTTGGAATATATGGGGCGTTGTTCACAACAACTCCAACAAGGCAGCCTGAACATGTCCACTTCAATGGAAGATATCTTGAGCTACAGAGATCCAAATTGAGTGCTTCCAGTTGCGTTGGAAAGCTAACATTCAGAGCTTTCCAACCATATATGATAGTCTATGGTGGAGCACAAAATTGAAGCCAAACCAGAGTCATCTTTAGGCCCTAAAAATAAGAACATGAAGTGAAATTCAAGGGAGCTAGAGATGAGCCCTGGAGGGGGGGCACGAGCACGTTGCCAACGTGCATTAAGGGGGCGTGTTTTGCAACAACGCCAGCCTCAAGCCCCTGCCTTGGGAGGCTAGGCACGAGCACGTTGCCAACTTGGGGGTGAAGGTGCGTTTTTGGCAACAACTTGGCAGCTTGACCTTACCTTCTTTGAGGAAGCATAACTTGAGCTAGGAAAGTCCAAATGAGGTGATTCCAGTGGCATTGAAAAATAGACATCAAGAGCTTTCCAATGATGTATAATAGTCCATATTGAGGCAGAAGGTTGACACTCAAATTCGGGGCTACATTTAGCATGAAAGTAGAGCCAAGAAGAGGAAGAGCAAGTTGTTTGCAACAACTTGGGCTAGCAACGCCCAAGTCTCAAACTCACTTCCAGGAAATTGGCATGCACGTTGCCAACGTGCACTAAGGCCTGAGTTATTGCCAATAACGCCCCTCAATGGGCCAGAATTGGTGCCAACTTGCTTTGCTTCCCCTATTCATCACAAAGGCCAACAACTTCTTCAATTGAGCCAAGAATTCAACAAAGAGAAGCCCATATTGCTAAACCAATTCAAGATCTTTGAAAGAGTTTTAGGAGTAGTATAAATAGAAGAGATTGATGTACTTGTAGAAAACTTTTTTTACACTTTTACTTTACTTTTTGACACTTAGACATTTTTTACACTTTTTAGCACTTGTATTGGAGAACTCTTTTGGTACTTCCGAGAGGAGACCCAGAGAGCTAATTTTGGTTCATCTTGGAACTTCTCTTCTTCATTTCCTTTAAGCTTTAAGCATTTTTCTTCTTCTTCATCATCTTCCTCTATACTTAGTTTAATTTTTGTTAATGGCATTTGTTGTTGAACTTGGAGCAATGACTCACTAAACCCCACTTTCATTAGGGGGAAGAGCTCTGCTAGTTGAAATGTATTGGTGAACTCATCTTCTCCTCCTCAATTCTAGTGGTTGATCTAAAGAGGGAACTCTTGTTCTTCAAAGATTCAACCACCATCGAGAGAGGGGTTAATCTATGTGAATTGTGTGGTGAATTTGAGGAATGAGCCACATAATTCAGTTTAGAGTTCATCCTTTCATGATTTCCTTGATCAACACACCTTGGTTAGTATGTGAGATGTAACTCTCCTTGGTTGAGACTATGGGAATTGTGTGGCTGGATTAAGTTTGAGCATCATCTCTTCTCATGAACAAATAGATCACGAGAGTGGCATTTGGTTATGTTGAGAGAAATTGAATCACCAAGAGATTGGGGTTCAATTACCCAATTGCCATGGATCTAAACCCATGATTGAGAAGGATTTGACCAACATCAATTCATGAACACTAGCATCTCTGATCCCTAATGATCTTCTCCATCATCAATTCTTACTTCTTTTACTTCTAGTTGTTTGATTACCCACAACCCAATTCCCTTTTACATTCTGTCAATTTATTATTCTTGTCATCTACATTTTGTTCTTTCAATTCTTGCTATTTACTCTTATGTTCTTTAAATTTCTGCACCCTTTAATTCCTTGCCATTTATCTTTGATGTTATTTAAGTTTCTTGCAATTTAAGTTTCAGTTATTTACTTCCATTTTATTTCTATATTCTTGTTCTTAATTGCCATTTAAATTCCTGTAATTATGTTCAAAAGTCACATTGCTCATAAAATCAAAATCATGTTCGCTTGACTAAACTTACCATTTAACTAAAGTTGCTTAATCTACCAATCCTCGTGGGATCGACCTCACTCTTAGTGAGTCTTACTACTTGATACGATCCGGTATACTTGCCGGTAATTACGTGAAATCTTAATTTTTACGTATCAAGTTTTTGGCGCCGTTGCCGGGGATTGGAAAGATTGACAATGATTAAGTGAAAGGTGGTTTAGATTAAGCATTTTCTTTATGTTTTTGTTAAGCCCACTAACTGTTTGATACTTTGTTTCACTAACCCCAATTTCACTCTAGTTCTAGAATACTGCACCTGTGATTTTGGTTTTGTTTGTGTATGTCAGGAGCTAATAGACATAATACTGAGGACGAGAGAACCCGCCGAAGGATAAGGAGAGCTGAAAGAGGAAAGTTCATAGTTGGTGAAGAAGGGTCAGAGGAGTCAGAAGAAGAAGACCAAACCATGGAGGATGAGATGCAAAACCCTCCTGGAGGGGTCAACAATAATGGTGGACAAGCTAGAAGGGTGTTATCCTCATACACTATCCCTGATCCAAGACATTGTGGGAGCAGTATTGCTACACCAAATGTTCAGGCCAATAACTTTGAGTTAAAACCTCAGCTCATCACGTTGGTACAGAACAATTGCTCTTATGGAGGGGGACCTCTTGAAGACCCAAATCAACATCTCTCTGTTTTTCTGAGGATATGCAACACAGTGAAGACAAATGGAGTGCATCCAGATGTTTACAAGTTGTTGCTATTTCCATTCTCTTTGAGGGATAAAGCCACTCAATGGCTAGAATCATTCCCCAAGGAAAGCCTTAATGATTGGAATGAAGTGATGAGCAAATTTCTAGCAAAATTCTACCCACCTCAAAAGATCATCAAGTTGAAGACAGAGGTTCAGACTTTTAGGCAAATGGAAGGGGAGTCATTGTATGAAGCCTGGGAAAGGTATAAAGCACTAATGAGAAGATACCCCCCTGACATGTTTAGTGATTGGGTTAAGCTCCAAAACTTCTATGAAGGCTTAAGCTTCGAAGCAAGGAAGGGACTAGATTACTCATCAGGAGGATCACTCAACATGATGAAAACTGCCGAGGAGGCCCAAGACCTCATTGAGATTGTAGCAAACAACCAATACTATTACTCATCAGAGAGGCAGCATAATCCGCCCCCAAAGAAAGGTGTAATGGAGCTTGAAGGTGTTGATGCTATCTTGGCACAAAATAAGTTAATGCACCAACAAATCCAACAACAAATGGAGATGATAACAAAGAGAATGGATGGTTTGCAACTTGCAGCAGTGAACACAACAAATCAACCATTGCTTGAATGGAACCAAGGTGAAGGGACCAATGTTGAACAACCACAAGAACAAGTCCAATACATGCAGAATACTTCAAATTCCCAGGATGAATTTCATGGTGATACATACAACCCATCTTGGAAAAATCATCCCAATCTAAAGTGGGGTGAAAACCATTGGCAAAAGAATAGCAACCACAATCAAAACCGTAACACACATAACCAAAATCACCATGCCAACAACACTAACCAATATAGAAAAACACAAAACACATATCAACCACCCCATCATAACTCACAAACCCACCAAAATAACTTCTCTGCACCATCATCCAACTCACAAAATTACCACACTAATCCACCCAACAACTTCCAACAACAATCAACCCCCATCATACCCCCAATTGACCATCATGAGACTAGAATTGCAAGTCTTGAAGCAACCTTGCAAGCACTTGCTCAAACCACTCAAGTCTTAGCTAAGGGACACAAGGAACATGAGGTCATCATGAAGAACATTGAGAGACAAGTGGGACAGCTAGCCAAACAAGCCAGAGACCAACCAATGTCCTCCCAAGTGATACAATACCCAACCCAAGAGAAGAATGTAAGGCTCTGCAGTTAAGGAGTGGCAAGGTAGTTGGTGAAAGTTCAAATAAAGAAGCAACAAAACCCAAAGAGCAAGACACAGTGGAGAGGCAAGATGAGGAAAAGGCTTCAACATCTAACAAAGGCAAGGAGGTTGTCAAGCCACAAGGCAATCCACCAAGTCAAGGAGGCAACCGTGATGGCAAGAAGAGTATGAATCCACAAAAAGAAAACAAAAATGAAGGAGTGAAAGCTTATGTACCCAAGCTTCCATACCCAACCAGGATACACAAAGGAGCAAAGGACCAACAATTCCCAAGGTTCTTAGAAATCTTCAAGAAACTTGAAATCAACATTCCATTGGCAGAAGCTCTGGAACAGATGCCATTATATGCAAAGTTTCTTAAGGAATTGATCACCAAGAAGAGAAGTTGGCAAGAAAAAGAAACGGTGATTCTCAATCAAGAGTGTAGTGCCATCATTCAACAAGGGCTACCTCCAAAACTCAAAGACCCTGGCAGCTTCCTCATACCTTGCACGATTGGGAGCATGGCCGTTGACAAATCACTTTGTGACCTGGGAGCAAGCATTAACCTAATGCCCCTTACCATGATGAAGAAAATGATGATTGAAGAGCTTAAACCCACAAGGATGTCACTTCAACTTGCTGACAGATCCATCAAAGTACCAAATGGAGTAGTTGAGAACCTCTTGGTGAAGGTGGGAAACTTCATATTTCCAGCTGATTTTGTGGTCCTAGACATGGATAAAGAGGGAAACAATTCAGTCATTCTTGGTCGACCCTTTTTGGCTACAGCTAGAACAATCATTGATGTGGAAAAAGGAGAGATGATTTTCAGAGTGCATGATGAGCAAATGACCATAAATGTCTTCAAAGCAATGCAACACCCTGTTGAGAAAGAAAGTTGCATGAGGGTTGATGTAGTAGATTCTTTGGTTGAAGAAGTGCTTGACACAAACCATCAAATGAAACAAGAGGAAGTCCATAACATCAAGGACCAAGAAGAGAACAAATTGGAAGCATCAAAAGAACCAAGTGAAGCTACGAAAGAAGAGGCACCACAACAAGAGTTGAAACCACTACCCCCTCATCTTAAATATGCATTTCTTGGTGAGAAGGATAGCTTCCCAGTGATCATCAATTCCACATTGAATGCAGAGGAAGAAGAAAAGCTCCTTATGGTGTTGAAAGCTCACAAAGAGGCGTTGGGATGGACCATTGATGACTTGAAAGGCATAAGCCCTGCTGTATGCATGCACAAGATACTCTTAGAGGAGGGTTCCAAACTGGTGGTACAACCCCAAAGAAGATTGAATCCTACAATGAAGGAAGTTGTTCAAAAGGAAGTTCTGAAGTTGTGCAAGGCTGGGATCATCTACCCTATATCTGACAGCCCTTGGGTCAGTCCAGTACAAGTAGTGCCCAAGAAAGGGGGGATGACTGTCATTGTTAATGAGAAGAATGAGCTTATCCCAACACGAACAGTGACAGGGTGGAGAATGTGCATAGACTATAGGAGGCTGAATGATGCTACACGAAAAGACCACTTTCCTCTCCCTTTCATTGACCAGATGCTTGAAAGGTTGGCTGGCCATGCATACTACTGTTTTCTTGATGGATATTCTGGGTATAACTAGATTGTGGTTGACCCCATGGATCAAGAGAAGACTTCCTTCACTTGTCCCTTTGGAGTTTTTGCATACAGGAGAATGCCATTTGGACTATGTAATGCCCCAGCTACCTTCCAAAGGTGCATGCTATCAATCTTCTCAGACATGGTAGAAAAATTCATTGAAGTCTTTATGGATGATTTCTCTGTTTTTGGTGATTCTTTCAATACTTGCTTGCATCATCTTACCCTAGTCTTGAAAAGGTGCCAAGAAACCAATTTAGTTTTGAATTGGGAGAAGTGCCATTTCATGGTACCCGAAGGCATTGTTCTTGGTCATAAAATTTCAAGAAAGGGTATAGAAGTTGACAAGGCAAAAGTAGAAATTATAGAAAAACTTCCTTTGCCAACTAGTGTGAAAGCCGTTAGAAGTTTCCTAGGACATGCTGGTTTCTATAGGAGATTCATCAAAGATTTTTCAAAAATAGCAAAGCCACTAAGCAATTTGTTGGTGGTAGACAATCCTTTTATCTTTGATGATGAATGCAAACATGCTTTTGAAACTCTAAAGGCTAAGCTCACCACAGCACCAATCATCACACCCCCAAGTTGGGGACTACCTTTTGAACTCATGTGTGATGCAAGTAACCTTGCAATTGGTGCTGTGTTGGGGCAAAGGAAGGAAAAGAAGCTTCATGTTATCTACTATGCAAGTAAGGTATTGAATGAAACTCAAAGAAACTACACCACAACAGAGAAAGAGTTACTAGCCGTGGTATATGCTTTTGATAAGTTTAGACAATATTTGATTGGATCTAAAGTCTTAGTGTATACTGACCATGCTGCTATTAAGTATCTTATGTCAAAACAGGATGCCAAACCAAGGCTAATCAGATGGGTGCTACTCCTACAAGAGTTTGACATTGAGATCAAAGATAGAAAGGGCAGTGAAAATCAAGTTGCTGATCACTTATCAAGGGTACCACAAGATGCATGCCAAGACAACATTCCATCAATAAATGAAGCGTTTCCAGATGAACACCTCTTGCACATTCAACATGTCCCTTGGTTTGCAGATATGGCCAACTACAAGGCAGGGAGAATCATTCCACAAGAGTACACAAAACAACAAGTCAAGAAGCTGCTACATGAGGCTAAGTTCTTCTTCTGGGATGAACCATTCTTGTTCAAAAGATGCCCAGATGGAATGATAAGAAGATGTGTGCCAGAAGGTGAGATGAAGGACATACTATGGCATTGTCACAACTCTAGCTATGGTGGCCATTTTGGGGCTGAAAGAACTGCTGCAAAGGTCCTTCAAAGTGGTTTCTATTGGCCTTCAATCTTCAAGGATGCTAGGGAGTTTGTGAGCCAATGCAATGAATGTCAAAGAACAGGGGGTTTGTCAAAGAAAAATGAGATGCCTCAAAAGTTCATTTTGGAAGTGGAACTCTTTGATTTGTGGGGAATAGATTTCATGGGACCTTTTCCTCCATCCTACACGTTCAAATACATCCTGGTAGCAGTGGAGTATGTCTCCAAATGGGTAGAAGCAATAGCCACCACCACATGTGATACCAACGTGGTCTTGCAATTCCTCAAGAAGAACATATTCACTAGATTTGGAGTACCCAAAGGACTTATAAGTGATGGGGGGAGCCACTTTTGCAACAAGCAGCTCAATTCTTTACTCCACAAATATGGTGTTACTCACAAAGTGGCCACACCATATCACCCTCAAACCAATGGGCAAGCTGAACTTGCCAACAGAGAGCTAAAAAGGATCTTGGAGAAAACTGTGGGAACAACAAGAAAGGATTGGGTTAGGAAGCTGGATGATGCACTTTGGGCATATAGGACAGCCTTCAAGACACCCATAGGAAAATCGCCGTTTCAGCTGGTGTATGGAAAGGCATGCCACCTCCCTGTGGAGCTTGAACATAAGGCCTTCTGGGCCACCAAACTTCTTAATTTAGATGCTCAAGCAGCAGGAGAGAAGAGGTTGCTACAACTCAATGAACTTGAGGAATTCAGGTTGGAGGCATATGACAATGCCAAAATATACAAAGAGAGAGCAAAGAGATGGCATGATAAGAGGATCTCTCAAAGAACATTTGAACCAGGCCAAAAGGTGTTGTTATTCAATTCAAGATTGAAGATCTTCCCTGGGAAGCTGAGGTCTAGATGGACTGGTCCATACACCATCACCAAAGTATCACCTCATGGCTATGTTGAATTGCTTGATGAAGCCTCAAAACAAACCTTCACAGCCAATGGACATAGGGTGAAGCACTATTTTGGTGGCCCTTGGAGCAAGGAAGAGAGTGTGCAACTCTTAACATGAGCAAAGAAACTGCAGTGTCGAGCTAAGGACAATAAACAAAGCGCTTCATGGGAGGCAACCCATGCACAGGGAGTCTTTTAATTTCATACTTTAGTAGTCAATAATGATTAAGTAGACTAGTACATGGTGTATGCAAGGCACTAAGTTTGGTGTGACCAATCTTGAAGTAATGGCAAAAGTGTGTTCTACAACACTTAGCCACAAACTAAGTTTGGTGTCTATACATACACGAAAATGCTAGACTATGAAAGTATAGTCATTTATTTTAGTAAAAAAAAAAAAAAACGTGAAATAGCATGTAATGAAGGTAAAATACTAAGTTTGATGTGGCTATCTTTGGAATCTATTCCATAGAACACTTAGTCACAAACTAAGTTTGGTGTCTTTACTTACATTATTAATGCTAGAAAAAATAGATTAGGGAATCAATTCATAAATTTTTAATTTTAGTTTAGTCAATTTTGCATAGGAATATCATCATAAGTTTTTAGCTATTAATGTCACTTTAAGAATCTCAAGCTTTTGGAATTTTGTTGCAGGAAAGAAAGAAAGAAGTGATGGGGAATCTTGGAAGCATATAACAAAAGAAAGAAAGAAATGATGGGGAATCTTGGAGGAGGTCACGGATGCATTGGAGTCACATGAGTTTTGAACTTTGTGCTTTGGAAAGATGTGAACTCAACATGCATTGGGCACAAGGAAGCATGCTCCCCATGCTATAACCGAACCACAAAGACCATGCATATCTCCACGGAAACCACTAGAACCATGCATCCCCACCAAATTTCACTTTAAATACTTCAACCATATTCATCAAACCTCACTTTTCCTCACTCATTCTTCTACCCCATCTCATCACCCGAAGTCACATATTTCCCATATTCTCACCTTAGGCCTAACCTTTACCCAACAAAATTCATGAAGCACTCCACCCCTCACATAACCGAAACACTTCACTCCTCCTCACCATCATCTTCTAGCTTACCTAAGCCACATTGTTATCATATATCTCTTCCATTCACAACCATTTTCCTTGTGCTTGAGGACAAGCATTCATCTAAGTTTGGTGTGGAAGATTCAACCCTTGCAAGTGAATCTCAATGGCCTCATCATCAAGGGATAGGAGAGGAGATGAAGGACAAGACACCTTTGATGAAAGAAGATTTAAATCCAAGCATAATGAGCGCATCTTTAGTTGGATGTCAAGCAAAGATGTTGTTCCGGAGTTACCTTTCAAGCTAAAGAAAGATGAGTACCCTGAGATACAAAAAATAATCAGAAAAAGGGGATGGGAGCTTCTCTGTGACCAACCTCAAGAAGTGAGCATGCTTCTCATCCATGAGTTCTACACTAATGTGATAAGAGAATATGATGATGAAGAACCATACATGAGTTATGTAAGAGGTGTGAGTGTTGATTTTAGCCCGGACACCATCAACAGGGTGCTAAAGGTCAAGGCAAAACAGTTCAAACGAGCTAGCTATGAAGAAAGGGTTGAAAATAACCCAAAATACATGGATGTGGTGAGTGACTTATGCAGAGTAGGCACGGATTGGGTGCTGGATTCACATGGACAACCACTCAAACTTCGGAGAGGTGATCTCATACCTCAAGCAAAAGGATGGCATGACATAGTGAGGAGATCATTGATGTCCACTTCAAACAATTCTGAGGTAACGGTGAATAGAGCAATAATGATCCATTGTATAATGAAAGGAGGAGAAATCAATGTTGGAGATATTATAGCCAAGAACATCATTGACATAGCTCAAAAAGTCAAACAGGACAGCTGGCTAGGATATCCTAGTACCATTCTGCGCCTATGTGAAGAAGCTGGAGTGCCTCTGGAAGAATTTGGAGAAACTGATTTGGTCTCTGTTGGAAAACCTCTTACTCGAGAAAGGTTGGAATTCATCACCACAACCCAATTGGAAAGGCAACCTTTAGCAAGAAGGAAGAAAAGGAAAGAAGCAAGACAAGAGGAGGAGCCTCAAGAAATGGAAGAACCTCATGCCTTGAACATGAACCAACTCCAAGCCGCCTTGGAAGGGATTTCTGGGCAATATTCACAAATTCAAAGAAGCCAAGAGGAACAAGCTCAACAACAAAGGGACCTTTGGCAATTGATGGACCAACAAAGAGGGGTTCAAGTTCAATGGATGAACCAACAAAATGAGTACCAAGCACACATGATGGAGTTACAACAAGAACAATATGCCAAGATGCAGGAAGCCATCAACAATTCAACTATGGAACATGAAAAAGCCATGGAGAAAGTAATACAAGAACAAGCTCAACTAAGGATAGAGTAAGCTCAGCAAAGAGAACTTCTCCATAGGTTGGATGCTAGACATAATGCATTTCACAAAGATTTCAATGAAAGCAGAATGTTCAGGGAAGCTAGGCACAAGGACAGACTTGACTATGATATATGCACCCAAGAAAAGCTCAGTTATCTCTGCTCCACACCCCCATTACTCAACCCACAGATTAAAACCTTTAATGAAGCTCGCAAGATATTTGAAGAGCAGGAACTTGCAAGGGTGAGATTCAATCAACAAAGGTTAAAGGAGACAATGATAAGCTCAGGAGTATGGCCAAGAGAAGAGAGGGATACACCAACAAAACAACAAGGAGAGCTGAGAAGTAAAAAGAAACAAGATCCAAAGGGAGATGCAACAACACAACAACAAGGAGAACGGAGAAGCAAAAAGAAAGAAGATCCAAAGGGCAAAGGAAAGCAAGGAGAATCAAGCAAGGGAAAAGGGACATGAAGACTAAAGGTGGTGAAGTTCCTTTGTTTTTCTTTATGTTTTATTAAATAAAGAAGATGTATGTCTGAAATATGGTATACCTTCTAAGATGCATTTTTTTCTTTTTGAAGCATTTTCTTTTATGTTATCCATTCCATGCATCACTACTCACAAGATTGGAATGGTTGCTTGTCTTAAGTACTTTTACTTGTCAATGGAATAAAAGATGTAGTTTGAGCAAGAACAGAGAGAAATCTAGCTTAAGAAGGATCATGTTGTCCCATAAGAAAAGTGCTAGTACATTTATTGTGAAAGAACCAAGGCTCAAGAAATTCAAAAGAATGCTTGTTTATACAAGACTAGTTTGGTTGAGGATCACAAAGACCTTATAAGTAAAAGCACAAATAACCTTGACAATAAAGAAAACACAAAACAAAGAATGAAAGGCTAGGCATCAATGACAAATTTGGATATGTGTCTGTGGTGATTGATGTTAAGAGACATACTTGGGCTAGTAAATCCGAGGGGTGCTTCATCACCCGATAACTTGAGTTAACTAACTCGGGATTATCGATTGAAAACTCACAATCAAGAGTAGCTCTATAACAGAACATTTAGCAACCCAAAGAGGTGCTGGACACCACTATCCAAATAAAATTTCAATGTTATATGCCTGTGATTGAATGTGTTAAGGAGAGAGGCTTGAGTTAGTAAATCTTTAAGAGTGTCTCAACACTTAACAACTTGAACCAACTAGTTTGGGATTGTTGATTGAAAACTTATGCTAAAGAGCCGCCTTAAGACAAGATTTCGAGCTTGTTTGAAATGAGAAGGAATAAAAAAAAAAGAGGAGAAAAGCATCAAGTAAAGAATGGTTCAAGGATCATGTGCTGTGATAATAGAAAAGGTCTAGTGAAGTTAACCAATTTAGTATTGAAGCAAGCATCTTAATTGAGAAAGTTGAGTAGCTGTGTTCAATTACAATAAATTGATGATCACACAAGTGAGGATGACATGCTCAATGAAAAAATTACTCTCTGGTAGGACATTCAAGTCTTACATCTTAGATTCTTGTGACAAAGTTTTTATATTTTGCTTGAGGACAAGCAACACTTTAAGTTTGGTGTTGTGATGCAATTGCATATTTGTTATATTAACTAGTTAGTTTAGTTGATTTTAGCTTGATTTCACTCATTTTCTCTAAATAAACAAGTCCTTTTATGAGTTTGTTTTCATGCATGAGAATACTAAGGAACATGTTGATTCTAGCCAAATTCATGCAAATGATTTAAGAATATATACATGAATGAGTATGAATGAATCTCATGGGATTTGTGCATGAATTGGTAAGACTTTGAAGCTATTTCCTTTGTTGATGATAGGTGATGAAACAAGGAAGCATGGAAGCAAGAAGGATGCAAGCTGGGCAAGAAGGAGTTGGCGTTGCCAACTTGGAAGAAGGCTGCGTTATTGAAGGCAACGCCAGGCAACCAAGAAGCAAAGTTGGCGTTGCCAACTTGAGAATAGAGAACGTTGTTGAGGATAACGCCAGGCAGCCTTGGAAGCAAAGTTGGCGTTGCCAACTCTAGAACCAAGTTGCCAACGCCCACACAAGCAAGGAACTTGGCCCTGGAGGAAGAGTTGGCGTTGCCAACTCTAGAACCAAGTTGCCAACGCCCACACAAGCAAGGAACTTGGCCCTGGAGGAAGAGCTGGCGTTGCCAACTCTAGAACCAAGTTGCCAACACCCACACAAGCAAGGAACTTGAGCCATGAAGGAGTGTCGAGGGCGTTGCCAACGCCAAGAACTATGGGCGTTGTTGAAGGCAACGCCACACACACAAGCTTGGCCCTGGATGAAGTGAAGCACGTTGCCAACTTGAGGAGGGCGTTGCCAACGCCACACACAAGCAATTTTGACACCAAAGGGGAGCTCGAGCACGTTGTTTGAGCTAGGAAGCATTGGCGTGTTTGGCAACAACGCCAGGAATGGTTGCTTGGCTAGGCACCAAGTCTTGGTGCCAACCAAGTTGCCAACGCCCAATGGCCGCACCAACCAGGTTGCCAACGCCCCCAAGCCTTGCCAACCAAGTTGCTAACGTCCACAAGCCTCACCATTCACGTTGCCAATGCCAAAATCAAGTTGCCAACGCCAAGCCTTGCCAACCAAGTTGCTAACGTCCACAAGCCTCACCATTCACGTTGCCAACGCCCCCAAGCCTTGCCAACCAAGTTGCTAACGTCCACAAGCCTCACCATGCACGTTGCCAACGCCCATAGGCCTTGCCATGCACGTTGCCAACGTGGGAAGCATTGTTTAGAGCCTTGGAAAGGGCTCGAGCACGTTGCCAACGTGCTGAAGAGAAGGAGTTATCCACAACAACGCCAGGAAATTGTAATGCACGTTGCTAACTTGGAATATATGGGGCGTTGTTCACAACAACTCCAACAAGGCAGCCTGAACATGTCCACTTCAATGGAAGATATCTTGAGTTACAGAGATCCAAATTGAGTGCTTCCAGTTGCGTTGGAAAGCTAACATTCAGAGCTTTCCAACCATATATGATAGTCTATAGTGGAGCACAAAATTGAAGCCAAACCAGAGTCATCTTTAGGCCCTAAAAATAAGAACATGAAGTGAAATTCAAGGGAGCTAGAGATGAGCCCTGGAGGGGGGGCACGAGCACGTTGCCAACGTGCATTAAGGGGGCGTGTTTTGCAACAACGCCAGCCTCAAGCCCCTGCCTTGGGAGGCTAGGCACGAGCACGTTGCCAACTTGGGGGTGAAGGTGCGTTTTTGGCAACAACTTGGCAGCTTGACCTTACCTTCTTTGAGGAAGCATAACTTGAGCTAGGAAAGTCAAAATGAGGTGATTCCAGTGGCATTGAAAAATAGACATCAAGAGCTTTCCAATGATGTATAATAGTCCATATTGAGGCAGAAGGTTGAAACTCAAATTCGGGGCTACATTTAGCATGAAAGTAGAGCCAAGAAGAGGAAGAGCAAGTTGTTTGCAACAACTTGGGCTAGCAACGCCCAAGTCTCAAACTCACTTCCAGGAAATTGGCATGCACGTTGCCAACGTGCACTAAGGCCTGAGTTATTGCCAATAACGCCCCTCAATGGGCCAGAATTGGTGCCAACTTGCTTTGCTTCCCCTATTCATCACAAAGGCCAACAACTTCTTCAATTGAGCCAAGAATTCAACAAAGAGAAGCCCATATTGCTAAACCAATTCAAGATCTTTGAAAGAGTTTTAGGAGTAGTATAAATAGAAGAGATTGATGTACTTGTAGAAAACTTTTTTTACACTTTTACTTTACTTTTTGACACTTAGACATTTTTTACACTTTTTAGCACTTGTATTGGAGAACTCTTTTGGTACTTCCGAGAGGAGACCCAGAGAGCTAATTTTGGTTCATCTTGGAACTTCTCTTCTTCATTTCCTTTAAGCTTTAAGCATTTTTCTTCTTCTTCATCATCTTCCTCTATACTTAGTTTAATTTTTGTTAATGGCATTTGTTGTTGAACTTGGAGCAATGACTCACTAAACCCCACTTTCATTAGGGGGAAGAGCTCTGCTAGTTGAAATGTATTGGTGAACTCATCTTCTCCTCCTCAATTCTAGTGGTTGATCTAAAGAGGGAACTCTTGTTCTTCAAAGATTCAACCACCATCGAGAGAGGGGTTAATCTATGTGAATTGTGTGGTGAATTTGAGGAATGAGCCACACAATTCAGTTTAGAGTTCATCCTTTCATGATTTCCTTGATCAACACACCTTGGTTAGTATGTGAGATGTAACTCTCCTTGGTTGAGACTATGGGAATTGTGTGGCTGGATTAAGTTTGAGCATCATCTCTTCTCATGAACAAATAGATCACGAGAGTGGCATTTGGTTATGTTGAGAGAAATTGAATCACCAAGAGATTGGGGTTCAATTACCCAATTGCCATGGATCTAAACCCATGATTGAGAAGGATTTGACCAACATCAATTCATGAACACTAGCATCTCTGATCCCTAATGATCTTCTCCATCATCAATTCTTACTTCTTTTACTTCTAGTTGTTTGATTACCCACAACCCAATTCCCTTTTACATTCTGTCAATTTATTATTATTGTCATCTACATTTTGTTCTTTCAATTCTTGCTATTTACTCTTATGTTCTTTAAATTTCTGCACCCTTTAATTTCTTGCCATTTATCTTTGATGTTATTTAAGTTTCTTGCAATTTAAGTTTCAGTTATTTACTTCCATTTTATTTCTATATTCTTGTTCTTAATTGCCATTTAAATTCCTGTAATTATGTTCAAAAGTCACATTGCTCATAAAATCAAAATCATGTTCGCTTGACTAAACTTACCATTTAACTAAAGTTGCTTAATCTACCAATCCTCGTGGGATCGACCTCACTCTTAGTGAGTCTTACTACTTGATACGATCCGGTATACTTGCCGGTAATTACGTGAAATCTTAATTTTTACGTATCAATACTCTCTTAGAACCTGTGATGTATTCTCAAGCTGCAGCTCAACACTATCCGGCTAAGGCTTCGCAAGAGTTCATGTAGAATAAGGGGTCACACTCTCGTTGCACCCCAAATTCATAAAGATAAAGAATGACAATACATCACAGAATGGAATCAAATATGTATTAAAGTAGAAAAGTAATAAGATTAATACATAGGAATGAGCATAGCTCCTATCCTTAACCTAGGAGGTTTAGTTGCTCATAATTTACAGAGAAAACAGAAATAATGTATGATAAATCGGAAGAAGATCCTAAACATGGTTGATCTTTTCCAATATATACTAATCTACTAATTACTAGATCAAAGAAGATATTACTAATAATTAAAAATTACAAAAATGTGATAAACAAAGCTAAAGGGTGCGAAAATCCACTTTTGGCCTCACTTGATGAGTGTTTGGGCTGAGCTTGGCGTTCAATTTGGATGAGGGACGCTAAACGCCCACTAGGGAGTATCCACGCTACTTCCTTGCTCCCTTGGTGGCGTTGAACGCCAGTTTTGGGCGTTCAACACTGGCCTTGGTCCTTTTTGGGCGTTGAATGCCAGAGAGGGGATAAGTTGGGCGTTCAACGCCTGATTTAGGCAGTCATTTCCAAAGAAAAGTATAAACCATTATATATTTCTGAAAAATCCTAGAAGTTAGCTTTCCAACGCTGTTGTTAATTGAATCTCTGTAGCTCCAGAAATACTCGTTTGAATGCATAGGGGTCAGGATTTGACAACATTTGCTATCCTTTCTTTGCCTCTGAATCAGACTTTGCCAGAACTTGCCAAATTCACCCAAAAATTACCTAAGATCATAGGAAAAACACAAAAACTCATATTAGTATCCAAAATGTGAATTTTACACTAAAGTTTACTAAAACATTATAAAACTTGCTAAAATATGCTCAAAAACACTAAGAAAATAGTACTAAAAAGGGTATAAAATATCCACTCATCACTTTTACGGGAGGTCCTAGGTACATGATACAAAATTATCAAGATGCAATGGCTATTTGCAAAGTTGTGGAATACCCAGACTTATTCATAATATTTACATGCAATCCAAAATGGCTAGAGCTTGAAGATTTCTTAAGGATCAGAGAGTTAAATGTAGAGGACTGAGCAGACATAGTTTGTAGAGCTTTTAAAGTGAAATTAGATCAATTAATCAAAGAGATCAAGACAAACAAAATTTTTGGAAGATTGATTGCATGTAAATTATTCATTCATTTGTGATTTAGGCATGCCAAGAAATATTGTAGGCAGATTCGAATGTCATACATGTAAAAGTTTGATTACTTAAACAATTTTTATTTAGAGAAATAATGATTGCTGATTACATCTGAGAAAGCATTAGAACATATATAGGGAGGACCTTAGTATCATGCCATGTTTCAATTCACGTACTTTGTGACTTAAATCGCCGTTGGATGCACCATGCACAAACCATTTTATTATTGTATTAGAACACATACGTTAAGGTGTGGAAGATAGTAAAACTATTACTTTTGTTTAAAGTTTGGTGAAAGTAAAAATTTTAATAGGGATTGAATCTATATTTTATTATTTTAACAGACATCTTAAAAAAACTATACATAGCCTCTTAAGACATTACTCCAATACCAAATTTAAAATAGGATTAATAAGGTCTAACCAAACCACTTTTACTTTAATCTTTTTTGCAGTTGTATATACTATTGAGTTTCAAAAATATGGACTTCTTCATGCTCACATACTGATATTCTTACATCGTGATGATAAATATCCTACTGGAGAGGACATTGATCAAATTATATCAGCAAAAATTCCAAATAAGGATAAAGATCCATAATATTAGGATGCTGTAGAAAAGCACATGATGCATGGCCCATGTAGTTCTGCTAGAAAAGACTCGTCTTGCATGAAAAATGGCAAATGTATCTGACATTTTCCAAAAAGATATTTTGGGACAACCTTAATTGATGATGATGGTTATCCAATATATAGACGGAAAGGTAATCATCAAAACAGGTGTTGACCTTGATAATAGATATGTGGTTCCACATAATAGGTTCTTACTATTGTGATATGGAGCACACATAAATGTTGAGTGATATAACAATTCAAGATTAATCAAGTATTTATTCAAATATGTGAACAAAAAAATGTTCGCATCACAATGACTTTCTACAAAACTGCAAACATAAATGCCGAGGAGGATGAAGTTTACAAAGTTAGCATGTATTACGACTGTAGGTACATATCTCCATGTGAGGTAGCATGAAGAATTTTTGTATATAATATTCATTACAAAGACCCATCTGTAATTAGGCTCGGATTTCACTTGCCCATGAGCAACCAGTGATGTTTAAAGACCATGAGAACCTTGATGAGGTTTCTAGGCAAGCTTCTGTGAAGGAGTCAATGTTTTTGGGATGGGTTGAGGCAAACAAAGAATACCAAGAAGCACGTTCTCTAACTTATGCAGAGTTTCCTACAAAGTTTGTTTGGAAGGCACAAAAAAGGGTTTGGGCACCACGAAAATCACACTCAGTTATTAGTATGATTTTTTTTATGCCACCGGGGTTTGGTGAAATTTATTATTTAAGACTACTCTTAAAATTTGTAAGAAGTCCTATTTCCTACAAAGAGATCATAACCGTGGATGATGTTTTGTATGAAACATTCAGGGATGCATGTTATGCATGTGGTCTATTGGATGATGACAAGGAATACATTGATACAATCCAAGAAGCAAGCAGTTGAAGATCTAGAGATTATTTGCGAAAGTTATTTGCAACACTACTATTTTCAAATTCAATGGCAAGACCTGAACATGTATGGGAAAATACATGGACTTTGCTTTTCGATGACATATTACATCGCCAAAAAAGAATTCTTGACAACCCAGGTAATTACAAATATTAGTTTGATTATTCTATATACTAAGTTGATAAGCTATACATTTTTGTGATGCACTTGATGAATTTATCTTACTTGCACAGATCTTTCTTTGTTCGACGAAGAGCTTAAGGATTTCACCCTTATAGACATTGAGAACAAGTTGAAAGGTCACAATAAGAGTCTTAAAGATTTTCAATCTATGCCATATCTGATTTGGATACATGTTCAACTGATTTGATGACAATAGGAGTGAATTGGCTAATATGTGATGAGCTTTGTTATGATATACGTAGACTCTCGAATGAACACAATATTCAACTGTCACAGCTAACTGATGGACAAAAAGGTGTATTAACGTTAGGATTTTTGCTAGTAAAGAATTTTATAAAAATATAGTCGCGTTGTAGGTATAGATTCTAAACCAACAGAAAATTCCTTCGTACAAAAATTTGGTTGTCACAAGTAACAAACCCCTAAATAAATTGATAACCGAAGTATTCAAACCTTGGGTCATCTTCTCAAGGAATTGCAGGGAGGTATGTTCTTATTATTGGTTATGAGTCTTGTAAATTGGGGGTTTTGAAAGTAAGGAAGAAGTATGTTAATTGACAGGTAAAATAAATAAATAACTGTAAAATAAACTCTTGGCAAGATATGAGAAATTGGAAGTCCTATCCTAGTTATCCTTATCGATGGTGATGAGAATTGAGTTTTAATCCCACTTAGTTAACCCTTACTAAAGGAAAGGAAAGTCAAGTGGACTAATTAGTTTGATCTTCAGGTCCTAGTCAATTCCTAAGAAAGGACTAGAGTTATTGGAATTCAATTCAATTATCAAAAATAGCAATTATCAATAACGATGAGTTTGACAACTCAAGAGTTACCAATTAATCAACCAAAGCCAAGAATATAGAAAGCTAAACTAAAATCATAAATATCTGGAATACCTCAAATTGCATGAAGATGTCAATTCTAACATGGAAAAGTTCATAAGCCAATTGGGCAACATAAATCAAATACAAATAAAAGCTTCAGAGTAGACAAAAATAGAAGAGAAACATAAATTATTGAACATGGTATGAAGAAACAATCCTAATCCTAATAGAAATCCTAATCCTAAATTCTAATTCTGGTCCGTACAGGTCGTGGCAAAGTGACGTGGAGCCGTCGTCCACGCGTTTGCGTGGATTGAAGTTCGCGGATGTGACGCGGATGCGTCATCCACGCGTTCGCGTCACTGAACTTTGGGGCAGCTATGGCAAATTATTAATCGTTGCGAAGCCCCAAATGTTAGCTTTCCAACGCAACTAAAACCGCATCATTTGGACATCTGTAGCTCAAGTTATGATTGTTTGAGTGCGAAGAGGTCAGGCTGGACAGCTTAGTAGTTTCTTTAACTTCTTGTATTCATTCCACTTTTGCATGCTTCCTTTCTATCCTCTAAGCCATTCATGCCCTGTAATCCCTGAAATCACTTAACACACATATCAAGGCATCGAATGATAACAAGATAGGATTTAAATAAAAGAAAATAAAAGGCAAAGAAGCATGTTTTCAATCATAGCACAAAATCAGGAAGGAGAATGTAAAACCATGCAAATCATATGAATAAGTGGGCAAAGGCTTGATAAAAACCACTCAATTGAGCACAAGATAAACCATAAAATAGTGGTTTATCAACCTCCCCACATTTAAACATTAGCATGTCCTCATGCTAAGCTCAAGAGAAGCTATAAAGGAGTGAAGAGGAATGATAGAGAGTATGAAATGCAACATATCTATGTGAATGCAACTACATGCAAAATGTTTCTACCTACTTGGTTAAAAGTGAATAATTTCTCCAAGACAAAAATAATTCAAATTCCTCTAATTCAAATCATACAGTGAAAACAAGTAAACTTATAAGAAGATAGCTCATGAAAGCAGGGGACATAGAATCAAGCACTGAACCCTCACTGGTAGTGTATATCATCTAATTCTCTCAAGTGTCTAGGGTTAATTCACTCACATCTACCCTAGTCATGCTTTCTAAAATCCTGTTCTTCATCTTAACCAATCAACAAATATTTAGCATACCAATGCAAACATCATGAGGTCTTTTCAGGGTTGTAATGGGGCTGAGGTAAAGGTAAGGATACATATATAAGGCTAAGTGAGCTAACAAAGTAAATCCTTGATTAGTCTAAGATCTCACCTAACATATACATACTTTATACAATTTAAAATGCTTTACCTATCAACCCAAATTTTTCCACTTTTGTATTACATGCTCATGTATCAAACTTATTTTTGAATTTTGTCCCATGTGCATCGATTCTTTTTATTTTGCATTTGGTGTAATAATTTTTTTTTGTATCCCCTTATTTAATTACTTAATAAATTTTTTTCTTTTTTTTAATTATTTTTATTTTTTTTATCAATGCACATGGTAATTTAATTATTTTGATTTCACATGAGCATGCTTCCCAAATTTTTATCATCCTATGTTCCCATAAAATTCTTCACACTTATATTATACACAATATCTATCTTAAGCTAACCAAGGATTCAACTTGGGATTTTAATTTGTTTTTCTGCTTAAGGCTAGTAATGTGGTTATAAAACAAAAGGGGATTAAAAAGCTCAAGGTGGCTAACAAGGGTGACATAAAAGGGTAGGCTTTATTTGGGATAAGTGAGTTAATAATCAAATATGGCCTCAATCATATGCAAGCATGTACATACACTAAATAATGGACATATAGAATGGAACAAAGCAACGATTACAATCATAGAGAAGAAAACACACAAGAATAAAAATTTATGGTTAAATAATGTAACCATGTAAATAAGCTCAAATCTCACAGGTTGTGTGTTCTTTGGCTCAAAAACCATGTTCCAAATACAACTTCAAACAAATTTAACACATAGAAAATTTTAATTTTTAATTTAAATTAGTAAAATATTATAAAATAAAGTCTTGAAAAGAAATTTATTACTTCAACCAAGTGGTGGTAAAATATGCACAAAATCTAACTATAATGCAATCAAACATGCAAATGTAAGAACTAACTACAGAGAAGTTTAAATATTGGTGTTGAGTCAGAAAATAACTAACCCGCGGAAGTCGGTATCGACCTTCCCACACTTAAAGGTTGCACCGTCCTCGGTGCATGCTGAGATGTGTAGGTGGACGGGTTGTTCCAACTGATGCTTTTCTCCAAAGATTGTGTGGTAAACTTGTTCACAGTTCCAGTTAGAAACTCGTCTTTTTCCTTCTTGGTGGCCAACCTGAAAAAGGAGGAAAAAAAGTAACCCAGAAATAAAAATAAGAATATAAACAAAGTCTGGGTGGGTTATTGCCAAATAATGAGGGTCTCAATTACATGGTAGCTACAACATGCAAGTGAGAAAATAATAGAAGCACATGGCATGTCAACTAAATAGTAAACAAGTTAAGAAGCACCTAAAATAATGCAGGAGATATGCAACAGATGAGTAAAAAGATTGTAACATCAATGTAAAACAGCAGATATAGAAAAGAAATGGAGAAGAAGAAAAAGAAGAGAGTAAAGAGAGAAGAAGAAAAAGAATGAATAAGATGAAGAATAGAGATAATAGAAGAAAGTAAAGAAGGAAGAAGAAATAATTAAGAAAGGGGAAAGAAAAAGATTAAGAAAAGATAAGATAGTTGGCGCTGGGATGGATAGGCTGTGCGGCGCAGAGGACGCAGACGCGTGGATAGCACTTCGAGGAAGTGACGCGAACGCGTGTGGCACTCGGACCCGTGACTCGATTTGTGCTAGTGGCGCGAGTGCAGCCTCGCGTTCGCACAACTCTCTGTTTAAATGCATTTTGCCAAAAATCTGGGTGACGCGGTCGCGTGGTTGACGCGATCGCGTGGATGGCCTAAATTTGAAAATGGTGCGGACGCGTAGGGCACGCGTACGCGTGGCAGGGCTTGTGCTTCTAGCACGAGTCCAGCCCAATTCTAGCTCAACTTTCGGCCATACACCCTTTTTACGTCGATTTCAGGGCACGCGTTTGTGTGGGTGATGCGGACGCGTGGATCAATTTTTGCCAAAAGCACGCCTCCAGCCACGCTTTCGCGTGACTCTCTGTTCAATTTTCTTTTTTTCCCAACGCACATATGACGCAGACGCGTCGGCGATGCTGTCGCGTTGCGTGCGTGAATTTTTTTTTATAATGCAGTATGCAGAATGCAATGCTTAATATGAATACTATGCATGATTCCAGGTTCAATCAAACTCAAAAACAGACTAAAATTAAAACAAAATTAAAACAAAAAAAGGAACGATTATACCATGGTGGGTTGTCTCCCACCTAGCACTTTTAGTTAAAGTCCTTAAGTTGGACATTTGATGAGCTTCCTATTATGGTGGCTTGTGCTTGAATTCGTCCAGAAATCTCCACTAGTGTTTGGAATGCCAGCATCCTCCGAGGTCTCAAACAAGGAATGTAAAGCCTTTGAGCAGTTTCAAATAGGTTTCCAGGCTCCCGGGGTGTTGAATGTCAGAATAGATTCCAGGATCCTAAACTCTACTTTTACACCCATGTTTGTCTTGATCTACATTTTTCCAGTCGGGTGGTCAGTAATCTGAATTCTCACTAAAGCGGCCAAACAACTTCTTAGACCCATTCAGTTGAGCTTTATACCAACCCTTGCATTTAAACTTTGAGCACACAACCATGTTGAACCTCGCTTGACAACTTCTACCACTGACCATCTCCCGCTTACGCTTAATGCCACAAAGGGCTCTAAGCTGACCATTCGTCTCCAGTAGCCCATATTCAAGTGGAATTAGAAAGCTAAGGGATATGAATTTTATCCACTTGAATGTTGTGAAGGATGATGGGAACTTAGGGGGAGGGGTTTCTAATGAACTTGCAAGGTCCACTCCCTTGTACTCTTCTTTGACCTCTTCCACCTCTTTGCAAGCTTCTTCAATTTCAACCTCTTCCTCTTGGTAGCTTTCTTCTGATTCAATTTCTTCTTCATTGTTCACCAAGGGCATGGGAGGTTGTGCGTCTTCTTCTTTAATCTCCATGTCAAGTCCAATGGGATAGAATTCAAATGTAGATAAGAATTCATTAATGATTTAATCCATCTCTTGATCATCCCCTTCAAAGTCTTCAACCATGATATGCCTTGGAGGTTGTACACCCTCCTCAACGTCAACATCAAACACCTTGGAAGGAGGCTTTATGAATGGACTTTCCAATGGAAGCTCAGCATCTCCTAAGTCTTCGACCACTTCTTCTTCTTCAATAATTCCGGCTTCCTCCACTTGTTCCAATACCAAATCGTGCTGCTCACTATCCACCGAAGTGCCTAACTTCTCCTTACTGCTACGTTTTTCAGTAGATTCTCCACATGAAGTCATGGGGGTTCCTTGAATGTCCGAACGTCAGAAAGGTAATCGATTTATTGCTTAATCCAGGTGTTTAAGTATGAAATCGTATTCATCCTTGATGATTTCCTGTTCAACTATTTCTTCACCTTCAAGTACAAAATCCTCCTTGTTGTCTTCCTTCACTAGTTCTTCAACCGTGCTTTCAACTTCAAGGGTCTCTACTACCTTTACCTTTAGTGCCTCCTGTAGCTCCTTATGAAGTATGAATTTGCGAAGATGATCCTCTCTCTCTTGTTCCATGTCAATAGTATCATTGGTATCATGTTGCTCTTGGGTTGATGAATGTGGGTGTTCTTCCATAGATGGTGGTGATGGGATGGGTGGATCATTATGTGGTTGAGATGGAAGTGCATTGGAGCTTGAGGGTTGAATATTGGGGGTAGAGGGTTGGTCCATGTGGGATATAAGTGCTTGAAGAGTAGAGGTGAGACTAGTGATAGAGGCAAGTGTGCTCTCCATGGAGGTTTGAGGTGGGTAGGAGGGTTCATTTGTTGGGAGAAAAGGTTCATAACACGGAGGTGGTTCCTCTTGATAAGGATATGGAGATGGTGTATATTGAGGTGGTGGTTCTGGGTATGGTTCATATGGTGGTTGGTGTGGTGAATAAGGATTGGGGTCATATGGAGGTGAATGGTGGAAAGGGGCTTGTGAGTGTGGTGGTTCAAAGTTATGTTGTGAGGATGGTCTCTGAGTATACGGTGGGGCTTGTTGGTAACTACTAGGCGGTCTACCATATCTATCAACTTGGTATGTATTGTAGAATGGTCTTTGTCTGTGATATCTAGGAGGGTGTTGTTGCCTAAAGGGTTGATCAGATCTTCTTGGCTCCGTCCATCTTTGATTGCTTTGACCCTGATGCATATTCCTGTTATAGCTTCCTCTTCCTGCAACTTAGTTGTAACCAGACTCATAGCCAAAGGGGTGAGAGTTCATAGTAGTGAGAGAAAATAAAAACAAAAACTAACAAAAAGAAAATATTTTGAAAAAGATATAATTTTTTAAAAAAAATTTGAACTTTGAAAAATAAGATAAGATAAGATAAACAATTTTTTAAAATAAAACTCTGAAATTTTTTTTGAAAAAATATTAACAATAACCAATAATAAGGCACACGTTTGCAATTCTCCGACAACGACGCCATTTTGACGTTAGGATTTTTGCTAGTAAAGAATTTTATAAAAATATAGTCGCGTTGTAAGTATAGATTCTAAACCAACAGAAAATCCCTTCGTACAAACATTTGGTTGTCACAAGTAACAAACTACTAAATAAATTGATAACCGAAGTATTCAAACCTCGAGTCGTCTTCTCAAGGAATTGCCGGAAGGTATGTTCTTATTATTGGTTATGAGTCTTGTAAATTGGGGGTTTTGAAAGTAAAGAAGAAGTATGTTAATTGACAAGTAAAATAAATAAACAACTGTAAAATAAACTCTTGGCAAGATATGAGAAATTGGAAGTCCTATCCTAGTTTTCCTTATCGATGGTGATGAGAATTGAGTTTTAATCCCACTTAGTTAACCCTTACTAAAGCAAAGGAAATTCAAGTGGACTAATTAGTTTTATCCTCAGGTCTTAGTCAATTCCTAAGAAAGGACTATAGTTATTGGAATTCAATTCAATTAGCAAAAATATCAATTATCAATCACAATGAGTTTGACAACTCAAGAGTTACCAATTAATCAACCAAAGCCAAGAATATAGAAAGCTAAACTAAAATCATAAATATCTGGAATACCTCAAATTGCATGAAGATGTCAATTCTAACATGGAAAAGTTCATAAGCCAATTGGGCAACATAAATCAAATACAAATAAGAGCTTCAGAGTAGACAAAACCAGAAGAGAAACATAAATTATTGAACCTGGTATGAAGAAATAGTCATAATCCTAATAGAAATCCTAATCCTAAATCCTAAGAGAGAGGAGAGAGCCTCTCTCTCTGAAAACTACATCTAAAATTATGAAAAGTGTGTTATGAGTGTATGATATGATTCTACTCCACTTCCAGCCTCTAATATGTGTTTATTGGGCCGAGAACTGGGTCAAAAATAGCCCAGAAGTCACTTCCAGTGCTTTCTGGTCTGTACAGGTCGCGGCAAAGTGACGCGGAGGCGTCGTCCATGCGTTTGCGTGGATTGAAGTTTGCGGACGCATTATCCACGCGTTTGTGTCACTTAAATTTAGAGCAGCTGTGACAAATTATATATCGTTGTGAAGCCCCAGATGTTAGCTTTCCAACACAACTGAAACTGCGTCATTTGGACCTCTGCAACTCAAGTTATGACCATTTGAGTGCGAAGAGATCAGGCTGGATAGCTTAGCAGTTTCTTCAACTTCTTGTATTCCTTCCACTTTTGCATGCTTCCTTTCCATCCTCTGAGCCATTCATGCCCTGTAATCCCTGAAATCACTTAATACACATATCAAGGCATCGAATGATAACAAGAGAGGATTTAAATAAAAGAAAATAAAAGGCAAAGAAGCATGTTTTCAATCATAGCACAAAATCAGGAAGGAGAATGTAAAACCATGTAAATCATATGAATAAGTGGGCAAAGGCTTGATAAAAACCACTCAATTAAGCACAAGATAAACCATAAAATAGTGGTTTATCATGTATACAAACAAGATATGGATACTGTTAAAAAAAGAAGGTAGAGTTTTCTTCTTATACGAATATGGTGGTACAAGAAAGACATTTGTATGGAATATTTTAGCATCTGGGTTAAGATCTAAAGGTTAAATAGTATTGATTGTAGCATCAAGTGGTATAGCATCTTTGCTACTACATGGTGGAAGGATAGCTCATGCACGTTTTGTAATCCCCCTAAATCTTGATGAGTAGTTTTCAACATGCATTATAAAATAAGAAAGTCCATTAGCTGATTTATTGATTAAGATGAAGCTAATAATATAGGATGAAGCTCCCATGGTAAACAGATATTGTATAGAAATTCTTGATAGGACAATGCAAGATATTGAGGTTTAACAACTCAAGAAGTGAGGAACAACTATTTGGAGGGGAGACAATTATGTTTGGATGAGATTTTAGACAAATATTACCTGTGATACCCAAAGGGACTAGACAAGAGGTTGTAAATATAACAATTAATTCATTATACATTTGAAATAGCTACAAGTTGACGCCACTTACCAAGAACATGTGCCTACATGGGGGCAAATGGCAATCAAAGTTGTAGAGAACTAAAGGAGTTCACAGATTGGATTTTAAGCATTGGAGATGGGATATGTGAAAGGTCTATGGATGGAGCGGACAATGCTAAAATTCCAGATGACATTCTCATAAAGAAGTGGGATGATCCCATTGTTGCTATTTGTAGAGAAATTTACCCATAAATGATGGGCGAAATGAACTGTGACATGCAAGTTAAAGATCGAGCTATTCTCACTCTCACATTGGAGTTGGTTGATGAAATCAATAGGTACATGATTAGTTTAAACCTAACTGAAGTACAAACATATTTCAGTAGTAACAAAGCATGCCCACGGAGAACAATAATGACATATTAGCTTCTGTCCACACTCCTGAACTCCTAAACATAATTAGGTGCTCTGGAGTGCCAAACCATGACTTAACACTTAAGGTAGGTACTCCTGTCATGTTACTACAAAATATCGATCACTTTGCAGGTTTGTGCAATGGGACTGGATGGTTGTCACAAAGCTTGAAAAACACATATTAGAAGCTAAAAGCATCTCAGGAAAAAATGCAGGTCAAAAGGTGTTTATTTCAAGGATGACTTTAAACCCATCTGACTATAGGATGCCATTCAAATTCTAACACAGATAATTTTCTATCATGGTATCCTATGCAATGACTATTAATAAAATTCAAGGTTAATCGTTATCAAAAGTTGGGTTGATATTAAAAAATTATGTTTTCACCCATGGACAATTGTATGTTGCTATTTCAAGGGTTACAAATAAAAAAGGTCTAAAGATACTTCTATGTCATGATGATGAAAGAGTTAGGGAGACTGACAACATGATTTACAAACAGGTCTTCAGAAATATTGAATAAGGAATCACAAGTGCTCTGATTTACCAATGCATATAATCCCAAGTACATTCTATGTAACTAATAGCTAATTTTGTTTATTATTTTTATCTCTCAATTACAAGGAATTCTTAAATCCAAAATAACTTATATAGTACAAACTATCATCATGCCAATGTATAGAACATATTAGCCTATTGACTCATGAACTTTTGTCACAGGTAGTCACCAAGTCAAATTAAAAGTCTAAAAACATACCTGAAATAACACACCGTGTGTACAACCATGAAAATACTAATGCATTAGCCATCTCAGCACATTTATTTGATACAAAAATCGTCGATATTGGAGATACACACTGCATTTGAAAAAATAAAAGTTAAGGAAACATATGAATTTCTAATTAATGAACAATATTCAACAAATAAGCATACATTTGCTCTTAGTTTGATTAACATGATTCCTTACTTTTGTTCCCCTATATGATTCTGACGTGTACAGAAATGGATGGTTATTGACTTAAATACCAACTTTTTTCCTGAGTATCAATTTTAGTTTTTGGAAAGAACTTCATAATAAAAGCGAGGAATCCATTACAGTTTATAGGTAAGTAGTATATTTTTCCCACAAGAAGAATAAGCTAGCCAGATCAGTCAAAATAGGTCAACGAGTTAACTTAAAGGAGGTTTTCAGTGTATCTTTTATCAACATATCTTAATTAATGGTATGTAGACACAGTATCATTTTGGATTTTGATTTATTTAATTATTCTACTAAACACAAGCCTAAAATTTAAGTACTGGTTATACAAAAATTCATTGAGATTCCAAATCAATCAGTTGTAATTGCAACATACAATTTACATAACAACATTAAATTAAAAATAAAAATTCATAATACAAAATATGAAGTGCAAAACATATCCTCTAGAAAAATTCTGTTACGCTTTAAAATAGCTTTTTGGCCAAAACATGTGGAGGGAAAAGAACTAATTTCTATTACACTCTCCTTGATCCATACCCTCTCCTGGATTCATACTGAATGCAAAAGATTGAATTCCATCAAGTGTAACTTCAGAAGTCAACAATACACCATGAACTTGATCAGATGCAAACAATTTCTCTATTGCCAGCGGCAATCATTCTTATAAGTGTAAGATCTATTATCAAAAAGAAGGTGTTTAACGGTATAGAGAAGAGGAGTTAGTGTAATAAATCCTCATTGAACGACCATCAAACAATGACATAAATGCAGGTTGGTAGTAATGATTGCTAAATGCCAAAAAAGAATGGATGGAGGAGATGTCCGTGTGTGTGGCGTGTGTCTTGGGGAGTTTTGGGAGGGGAGAGGGGGAGGGGGAGGAGGAGGATTTGGTGGTGAGAAATTGGTTAGATGCATGCAACTATTCAAATTCAAAATACATTTTCAAAAGTGACATGTTTACCCCGAAATTGAAGGAGGAGTATTCTGCATGTGAAAATAAAATTAAACCCAACACTTTAGTAAAGAAATGCTATTTAGTGTGTGTTTGGATTAAAGTTTACAAATGAGAGTTTGTATGAAATTGATTTTACAAACTTGATTTTGATAAAAAGTGAGTTTGTATAAAGTTTGATTATAAAGTTTGTATAAAGTTTGATTATAATTTCTTTTCAAAGAAGGGAGAAAGAGACAAGACCGAGAGTGACCCAGTAGAAGAACACGGTCAGCATGCAACATTCTCCAACACTTTCGTGTAACACCCTACCATACAGAGCTTTACGCTTAAGCCGTGAAACAGAGGTGGTTTGGTATTATGACCTCTAAAATAAAATATATACATAGTAAGATGGAAAATGATACAGTATACAAGGAGCCTTGAAAAACGAATGAAACAAAATCACAAAAATAAAAAGCACAACGCTCAGGAAATAAGATTACTTGCGTGCGAAGAAATCTAAGGTTTAGAAGCATAACTATATAGAAAGTAGGAATAGAGAGACAAGAAAATGATATAACAAGCTCCTAACTCAGTCTGCGAAGCTAAGGCTGGCCGGAGAATATTTACATACAATATATACATCCTTTAGCCCAAAAAACATGTTTAAAAGCCCTAGTTCTCCATAAACCTCTAAGAGGTACAAAAGTAAAATAGTAATATACACAGAAGGAGAGTCAAATATTATATATATATCTCAAAATATCAAAAGTAGAGCCCCAAAATGATCCACTTCACAGTAGAACTCCAGACGCCTAGCGAGGTGCCACTTGACCTGCATCTGAAAAACAACAACATAGTATAGGGTGAGAACTGGAGGTTCTCAACATGGTAAAGGTGCCATGCACATAAGATATAAGGTCCTGGGAATCTTAGAGGCAATTGATAAGCGGATAATTTATACGCTTTTTGACATTGTTTTTAGGTAGTTTTTAGTAGGATCTAGCTACTTTTAGGGATGTTTTTATTAGTTTTTATGCAAAATTCACATTTCTAGACTTTACTATGAGTTTGTGTGTTTTTTAGTGATTTTAGGTATTTTCTGGCTGAAATTGAGGGACCTGAGCAAAAATTTGATAGAAGGCTGACAAAGGACTGTTGATGCTGTTGGATTCTGACCTCTCTGCACTCGAAATAGATTTTCTGGAGCTACAGAATTCTAAATGGTGCGTTCTCAACTGTGTTGGAAAGAAGACATCCAGGGCTTTCTAGCAATCTATAATAGTCCATACTTTGTTTGATTTTAGATGATGCGAACTGGCTTTCAACGCCAGTTCCATGCTGCATTCTGGAGTAAAATGCCAGAAACACGTCACAAACCAGAGCTAAACGCCAAACAGACGTTATAACTTGGCGTTTAATTCCAAGAGAATCCTCTGCACGTGTAAAACTCAAGCTCAGCCCAAGCACACAACAAAGTGGGCCCGGAAGTGGATTTCTACACTTAGACTTATTTCTGTAAACCCTAGTAACTAGTTTAGTATAAATAGAACTTTTTACTTTTGTATTAAGTGTCTCTGAGACCATTTTGTCTTTTGACCACCTCTTGGTTATTCTGGTTCCCTCTCTGGGGCCGAAGCCAATGAACACCATGATCACTTATGTATTTTCAACGGTGGAGTTTCTACACACCATAGATTAAGGTGTGGAGCTCTGCTGTACCTCGAGAATTAATGCAATTACTATTGTTCTTCTATTCAATTCAAGCTTATTCTTATTCTAAGATATTCGCTGCACTTCAACCTGATGGATATGATGATCTGTGACATTCATCATCATCTGTCCTTATGAACGCGTGCCTGACAACCACTCCCGTTCTACCTTAGATCGAGCGTTATCTCTTGGATTCTTTAATCAGAATCTTCATGGTATAAGCTAGAATTATTGGCGGCCATTCTTGAGAATCCGGAAAGTCTAAACCTTGTCTGTGGTATTCCGAGTAGGATTCAGGGATTGAATGACTGTGACGAACTTCAAACTCGCGATTGTTGGGTGTAGTGACAGACGCAAAAGAATCAATGGATTCTATTCCAACATGATCGAGAACCGACAGATGATCAGCCGTGTTGTGACAAGAGCATTTGGACCATTTTCACTGAGAGGATGGAAAGTAGCCATTGACAACGGTGACGCCCTACATACAGCTTGCCATGGAAAGGAGTAAGAATGATTGGATGAAAGCAGTAGGAAAGCAGAGATTCAGAAGGAACACAGCATCTTCATGCGCTTATCTGAAATTCCCACTAATGATTTACATAAGTATCTCTATCTTTATTTTATGCTTTATTTATCTTTATATTTGAAAACCATTATAACCATTTGAATTCGCCTAACTGAGATTTACAAGATGACCATAGCTTGCTTCATACCAACAATCTCCGTGGGATCGACCCTTACTCACGTAAGGTATTACTTGGATGACCCAGTGCACTTGCTGGTTAGTTGTGCGAAGTTGTAACAAAGTGTGATTCACGTTTGAGAGCTCCAAGTCTTTGGCACCATTGTTGATGAGCTCCTCTATGTCTCTTCCTTACCTTTGTTACTCCTCCCTCAGAGCTCTTTGATATTCTCTAATCTCATTGAGAATGGTGGAGTGCTCTTGGTGTTCCACCCTTAATTGGTTCATGTCATGACTCAATCCTTCTAGAGAAGTGTTGAGTTGTTCCCAATAGTTGTTTGGAGGAAAATGCATCCCTTGAGGCATCTCAGGGATTTCTTGATGATGAGCTTCTTCATGCGTCTCTTGAGATCCATGAATGGGCTCTCTTGTTTGCTCCATCCTCTTCTTAGTAATGGTCTTGTCCTCTTCAATGGGGATGTCTCCTTCTATGACAACTCCAGCTAAGTAGCATTGATGTCAAATGAGATGAGGAAAAGCTAGCCTTGCCAAGGTGGAGGGCTTTTTGGCTACTTTATAGAGTTCTAGATAGATGACTTCATGAACTTCTACTTCCTCTCCAATCATGATGCTATGGATCATGATGGCCCGATCCACAGTTACTTTGGATCGGTTGCTAGTAAGAATGATGGAGCGTTGGATGAACTCCAACCATCCTCTAGCCACATGCTTAAGGTCCAGTCTTCTCAATTGAACTGGCTTGCCTTTTGAGTCTCTTTTCCATTGAGCTCCTTCCACACATAAGTCCATAAAGACTTGGTCCAACCTTTGATCAAAGTTGACCCTTCTAGTGTAGGGGCGTGCATCTTCTTGCATCATAGGCAAGTTAAATGCCAACCTTACATTTTCTGAACTGAAATCTAAGCATTTCTCCCGAACCATTGTAAGATAATTCTTTGGATTCGGGTTCATACTTTGATCATGGTTCCTAGTGATCCATGCATTGGCATAGAACTCGTGAACCATTAAGATTCCGACTTGTTGAATGGGGTTGGTAAGAACTTCCCAACCTCTTCTTTGGATCTCATGTCGGATCTTTGGATACTCATTTTTCTGAGCATGAAAGGGACATCAAGGATCACCTTCTTCTTGGCCACAACTTCATAGAAGTTGTCTTGATGGGCTTTTGAGATGAATCTCTCCATCTCCCATGACTCGGAGGTGGAAGCGTTTGTCTTCCCCTTCCTCTTTCTAGAGGTTTCTTTGGCCTTAGGTGCCATAAATGGTTATGAAAAAATAAAAAAGCTATGATTTTACCACACCAAACTTAGAATGTTACTCGTCCTCAAGCAAAAAAAGAAAGAATAGATGAAGAAGAAGAAGATATGGATGAGAGGGAGAGATGTGTATTCGGCCAAGGGAGAGAAGAGAGGGTAGTGATGTGTGAAAATGAAGAAGGATTGAGGGGTTTATATAGTGGAGGGAGAGAGGTTATGGTTCAGTCATGTAGGATGGGTTTGGGTGGGGAAGAGATTTTGAATTTGAAGGTAGGTGGGGTTTATGGGGAATAGTGGATGGATGTGAGTGGTGAAGAGGTGATGGGGAAGATAGATTGAGGTGATTGGTGAAGGGTGTTTGGGGAAGAGTGTTATTTAATTGTGTGAAGAAGAGAGAAGATAGGTGGGGATCTTGTGGGGTCCACAGATCCTGAGGTGATCCTGTGGGGTCCACAGATCCTGAGGTGTCAAGGATTTCTCATCCCTGCACCCTTTAGGCGTGTAAAATGTCCTCTGTATGCAATCCTGGCGTTTAACACCAGACTGCAGCATGTTTTTGGCGTTAAATGCCACTTCCATGCTTGTTTTGGGCGTTCAATGCCAAGATGCAGCATGTTTCTGGCGTTGAACGCCACTTCCATGCTTGTTTCTGGCGTTTAACGCCAGCTCTTCTCAGGGTGTAATCCTGGTGTTTAAACGCCAGACTGCTGCTTGTTTCTGGCATTCAACGCCAGCTTCATGCTATGTTCTGGCGTTGAACGCCAGTGGTGCGCGAAATTGTGAACAATACTTTTCACAACTCTCATAATCCCCGGTCATGAACCCCAAAAACTTGGTAGCTCAATACCATGGCATTACACAACTTCGCACAACTAACCAGCAAGTGCACTGGGTCATCCAAGTAATAAACCTTACGCGAGTAAGGGTCGATCCCACGGAGATTGTTAGTATTGAAGCAAGCTATGGTCATCTTGTAAATCTTAGTCAGGCAAACTCAAATGGTAATGGTGATGAACGAAAATAACAAAAAGGTAAAGATAGAGATACTTATGTAATTCATTGGTAGGAACTTCAGATAAGCGCATGAAGATGCCTTCCCTTCCGTCTCTCTGCTTTCCTACTGTCTTCATCCAATCCTTCTTATTCCCTTTCCATGGCAAGCTTGTGTAGGGTTTCACCGTTGTCAATGGCTACCTCCCATCCTCTCAGTGAAAACGATTGCATATGCTCTGTCACAGCACGCGGAATTCAGCTGTCGGTTCTCGGTCAGACCGGAATAGAATCCATCGATTCTTTTGCGTCTGTCACTAACGCCCCGCCTGCTAGGCGTTTGAAGCACGTCACAGTCATTCAATCATTGAATCCTACTCAGAATACCACAGACAAGCTTAGACCTTCCGGATTCTCTTGAATGCCGCCATCAGTTCTTGCCTATACCACGAAGACTCTGATCTCACAGAATGGTTGGCTCGTTTGTCAGACGAGCACTCGGTTGTCAGGCGATCAACCATGCATCGTGCAATCAGGAATCCAAGAGATATTCACCCAATCGAAGGTAGAACGGAGGTGGTTGTCAGTCACACGTTCATAGGTGAGAATGATGATGAGTGTCACGGATCATCACATTCATCAAGTTGAAGAACAAGTGATATCTTAGAACAAGAACAAGTGGAATTGAATGGAAGAACAATAGTAATTGCATTAATACTCGAGGTACAGCAGAGCTCCACACCTTAATCTATGGTGTGTAGAAACTCCACCGTTGAAAATACATAAGAACAAGGTCTAGGCATGGCCGAATGGCCAGCCTCCCAATGATCTAAGATAGCATAAAAATGAAGATAGCTACCCCGATATATCAATACAATAGTAAAAGATCCTACTTATAGAAAACTAGTAGCCTAAGGTGTACAGAGATGAGTAAAAGACATAAAAATCCACTTCCGGGCCCACTTGGTGTGTGCTTGGGCTGAGCAACGAAGCATTTTCGTGTAGAGACTCTTCTTGGAGTTAAACGCCAGCTTTTATGCCAGTTTGGGCGTTTAACTCCCATTTTGGTGCCAGTTCCGGCGTTTAACGCTGGGATTTCTGAGGGTGACTTTGAACGCCGGTTTGGGCCATCAAATCTTGGGCAAAGTATGAACTATCATATATTGCTGGAAAGCCCAGGATGTCTACTTTTCAACGCCATTGAGAGCGCGCCAATTGGGCTTCTGTAGCTCCAGAAAATCCACTTCGAGTGCAGGGAGGTCAGAATCCAACAGCATCTGCAGTCCTTTTTAGTCTCTGAATCAGATTTTTGCTCAGGTCCCTCAATTTCAGCCAGAAAATACCTGAAATCACAGAAAAACACACAAACTCATAGTAAAGTCCAAAAAAGTGAATTTTAACTAAAAACTAATAAAAATATACTAAAAACTAACTAGATCATACTAAAAACATACTAAAAACAATGCCAAAAAGCATACAAATTATCCGCTCATCACAACACCAAACTTAAATTGTTGCTTGTCCTCAAGCAACTGAAAATCAAATAAGATAAAAAGAAGAGAATATGCAATGAATTCCAAAAACATCTATGAAGATCAGTATTAATTAGATGAGCGGGGCTTTTAGCTTTTTGCCTCTGAACAGTTTTGGCATCTCACTCTATCCTTTGAAATTCAGAATGATTGGCTTCTTTAGGAACTCAGAATCCAGATAGTGTTATTGATTCTCCTAGTAGAGTATGATGATTCTTGAACATAGCTACTTATTGAGTCTTGGCTGTGGCCCAAAGCACTCTGTCTTCCAGAATTACCACCGGATACATACATGCCACAGACACATAATTGGGTGAACCTTTTCAGATTGTGACTCAGCTTAGCTAGAGTCCCCAATTAGAGGTGTCCAGGGTTCTTAAGCACACTCTTATTTGCCTTGGATCACAACTCTTATTTCTCTATTTTTTTTTTCGTTTTCTTTTTCTTTTTCTCTTTTTTTTTCGATTTTTTTTCTTTTTTTTTTTTTGAATAGAAATGCTTTTTCTTGCTTCAAGAATCATTTTTATGATTTTTCAGATCCTCAGTAACATGTCTCCTTTTTCATCATTCTTTCAAGAGACAACATTCATGAACCACAAATTCAAAAGACATATGCACTGTTTAAGCATACATTCAGAGAACAAAAGTATTGCCACCACATCAAAATAATTAAACTGTTATAAAATTCAAAATTCATGCAATTCTTCCTTTTTCAATTAAGCACGTTTTTATTTAAGAAAGGTGATGGATTCATAGGACATTCATAACTTTAAGGCATAGACACTAAGACACTAATGATCACAAGACACAAACATGGATAAACATAAGCATAAAAATTCGAAAAACAGAAGAACAAAGAACAAGGAAATCAAAGAACGGGTCCACCTTAGTGATGGCGGCTCTTTCTTCCTCTTGAAGATCCTATGGAGTGCTTGAGCTCCTCAATGTCTCTTCCTTGTCTTTGTTGCTCCTCTCTCATGATTCTTTGATCTTCTCTAATTTCATGGAGGAGGATGGAATGTTCTTGGTGCTCCACCCTTAGTTGTCCCATGTTGGAACTCAATTCTCCTAGGGAGGTGTTAATTTGCTCCCAATAGTTTTGTGGAGGAAAGTGCATCCCTTGAGGCATCTCAGGGATTTGATGATGAGAGGGGTCTTTTGTTTGCTCCATCCTCTTCTTAGTGATGGGCTTGAGGTCATTCCTTCTTAGTTGACTTGGCTTCCCTTTCTCTTCCATTGAGCGCCCTCTTCACATATGTCTATGAGGACTTGGTCCAACCTTTGATCAAAGTTGACCCTTTTTGAGTTTAAAAGGGATCTTGGGGATCACCTTCTTCAAGGCCACGACTTCATAGAAGTGGTCTTGATGCACCCTTGAGATGAATCTCTCCATCTCCCATGACTCGGAGATGGAAGCTTTTGCCTTCCCTTTCCTCTTTCTAGAGGTTTCTCCGGCCTTGGATGCCATAAATGGTTATGGAAAAACAAAAAGCAATGCTTTTACCACACCAAACTTAAAATGTTTGCTCGTCCTCGAGCAAAAGAAGAAAGAAGAGAGTAGAAGAAGAAGAAATGATGAGAAAGGGAATGGCTTTGTATTCGGCCAAAAGGGGGGAGAAGTGGTGTTTAGGTTGTGTGGAAATGAAGGAGTGAAGGAGGGTTTAAATAGGAGAGGGGAAGGGTAGGTTTCGGTCACTTGAGGGTGGGTTTGGGTGGGAAAGTGGTTTGAATTTGAATGGTGGGGTAGGTGGGGTTTTATGAAGGATGGATGTGAGTGGTGAAGAGAAAGATGGGATTTGATAGGTGAGGGGTTTTTGGGGAAGAGGTGTTGAGGTGATTGGTGAAGAAGAGAGAGAGTGGTAGGGTAGGTGGGGATCCTGTGGGGTCCACAGATCCTGAGGTGTCAAGGAAAAGTCATCCCTGCACCAAATGGCATTCAAAATCACGTTTTGAGCCATTTCTGGCGTTAAACGCCGGGCTGGTGCCCATTTCTGGCGTTTAACGCCAGCATCTTGCCCCTTTCTGGCGTTTAACGCCAGTCTGGTGCCCCTTTCTGGCGTTAAACGCCCAGAATGGTGCCAGACTGGGCGTTAAACGCCCACCAGCTAACTTCACTGGCGTTTAAACGCCAGTGGGTGCGTCCTCCAGGGTGTGCTGTTTTTCTTTCTGTTTTTCATTCTGTTTTTGCTTTTTTCATGGATTTTGTGACTTCTTATGATCATCAACCTACAAAAGACATAAAATAATAAAAGAAAATAGTTAATTATAAAACATTGGGTTGCCTCCCAACAAGCGCTTCTTTATTGTCATTAGCTTGACAGAGGACTCTCATGGAGCCTCACAGATTCTCAGAGCCATGTTGGAACCTCCCAACACCAAACTTAGAGTTTGAATGTGGGGGTTCAACACCAAACTTAGAGTTTGGTTGTGGCCTCCCAACACCAAACTTAGAGTTTGACTGTGGGGGCTTTGTTTGGCTCTGTTTTGAGAGATGCTCTTCATGCTTCCTCTCCATGATGACAGAGGGATATCCTTGGGCCTTAAACACCAAGGACTCTTCATTCACTTGAATGATCAATTCTCCTCTATCAACATCAATTACAGCCTTTGCTGTGGCTAGGAAGGGTCTGCCAAGGATGATGGATTCATCCATGCACTTCCCAGTCTCTAGGACTATGAAATCAGTAGGGATGTAATGGTCATCAACTTTGACCAGAACATCCTCTACAAGTCCATAGGCTTGTTTTCTTGAGTTGTCTGCCATCTCTAGTGAGATTTTTGCAGCTTGCACCTCAAAGATCCCTAACTTCTCCATTACAGAGAGAGGCATGAGGTTTACACTTGACCCTAAGTCACACAAGGCCTTCTTGAAGGTCATGGTGCCTATGGTACAAGGTATTGAAAACATCCCAGGATCCTGTCTCTTTTGAGGCAGTTTCTGCCTAGACAAGTTATCCAGTTCTTTGGTGAGCAAAGGAGCTTCATCCTCCCAAGTCTCATTTCCAAATAACTTGTCATTCAGCTTCATGATTGCTCCAAGATATTTAGCAACTTGCTCTTCAGTGACATACTCATCCTCTTCAGAGGAAGAATACTCATCAGAGCTCATGAATGGCAGAAGTAAGTCCAATGGAATCTCTATGGTCTCATTTTGAGCCTCGGATTCCCATGGTTCCTTATTGGGGAACTCATTGGAGGTCAGTGGACGCCCAGTGAGGTCTTCCTCAGTGGCGTTCACTGCCTCTTCTTCATCCCAGAATTCGGCCATGTTGATGGCCTTGCACTCTCCTTTTGGATTTTCTTCTGTATTGCTTGGGAGAGTACTAGGAGGGAGTTCAGAAATTTTCTTGCTCAACTGACCCACTTGTCCTTCCAAATTTCTGATGGAGGACCTTGTTTCAGTCATGAAACTTTGAGTGGTTTTGATTAGATCAGAGACCATGGTTGCTAAGTCAGAAGTATTCTGCTTAGAGCTCTCTGTCTATTACTGAGAAGATGATGGAAAAGGCTTGCTATTGCTAAACCTGTTTCTTCCACCATTATTGTTATTGAAACCTTGTTGAGGTCTCTGTTGATCCTTCCATGAAAGATTTGGATGATTCCTCCATGAAGGATTGTAGGTGTTTCCATAGGGTTCTCCCATGTAATTCACCTCTTCCATTGAAGGGTTCTCAGGATCATAAGCTTCTTCCTCAGATGAAGCTTCCTTAGTACTGCTTGGTGCATTTTGCATTCCAGACAGACTTTGAGAAATCATATTGACTTGTTGAGTCAATATTTTGTTCTGAGCCAATATGGCTTTCAGAGTGTCAATCTCAAGAACTCCTTTCTTCTGACTAGTCCCATTGTTCACAGGATTTCTTTCAGAAGTGTACATGAATTGGTTATTTGCAACCATTTCAATCAGTTCTTGAGCTTCTGCAGGCATCTTCTTCAAATGAAGAGAGCCTCCAGCAGAGCTATCCAAAGACATCTTGGACAGTTCAGAGAGACCATCATAGAAAATACCTATGATGCTCCATTCAGAAAGCATGTCAGAGGGACACTTTCTGATTAATTGTTTGTATCTTTCCCAAGCTTCATAGAGGGATTCTCCTTCCTTCTGTCTGAAGGTTTGGACTTCCACTCTAAGCTTACTCAATTTTTGAGGTGGAAAGAACTTTGCCAAGAAGGCATTGACTAGCTTTTCCCAAGAGTCCAGGCTTTCTTTAGGTTGAGAGTCCAACCATGTTCTAGCTCTGTCTCTTACAGCAAAAGGGAATAGCATTAGTCTGTAGACCTCAGGGTCAACCCCATTAGTCTTGACAGTGTCACAGATTTGCAAGAATTCAGCTAAAAACTGATGAGGATCTTGGTGCGCGAAATTGTTAACAATACTTTTCACAACTCTCATAATCCCCGGTCATGAACCCCAAAAACTTGGTAGCTCAATACCATGGCATTACACAACTTCGCACAACTAACCAGCAAGTGCACTGGGTCGTCCAAGTAATAAACCTTACGCGAGTAAGGGTCGATCCCATGGAGATTGTTATTATTGAAGCAAGCTATGGTCATCTTGTAAATCTTAGTCAGGCAAACTCAAATGGTAATGGTGATGAACGAAAATAACAAAAAGGTAAAGATAGAGATACTTATGTAATTCATTGGTAGGAACTTCAGATAAGCGCATGAAGATGCCTTCCCTTCCGTCTCTCTGCTTTCCTACTGTCTTCATCCAATCCTTCTTATTCCTTTCCATGGCAAGCTTGTGTAGGGTTTCACCGTTGTCAATGGCTACCTCCCATCCTCTCAGTGAAAACGATTGCATATGCTCTGTCACAGCACGCGGAATTCAGCTGTCGGTTCTCGGTCAGGCCGGAATAGAATCCATCGATTCTTTTGCGTCTGTCACTAACGCCCCGCCTGCTAGGAGTTTGAAGCACGTCACAGTCATTCAATCATTGAATCCTACTCAGAATACCACAGACAAGGTTAGACCTTCCGGATTCTCTTGAATGCCGCCATCAGTTCTTGCCTATACCACGAAGACTCTGATCTCACGGAATGGTTGGCTCGTTTGTCAGACGAGCACTCGGTTGTCAAGCGATCAACCATGCATCGTGCAATCAGGAATCCAAGAGATATTCACCCAATCGAAGGTAGAACGGAGGTGGTTGTCAGTCACACGTTCATAGGTGAGAATGATGATGAGTGTCACGGATCATCACATTCATCAAGTTGAAGAACAAGTGATATCTTAGAACAAGAACAAGTGGAATTGAATGGAAGAACAATAGTAATTGCATTAATACTCGAGGTACAGCAGAGCTCCACACCTTAATCTATGGTGTGTAGAAACTCCACCGTTGAAAATACATAAGAACAAGGTCTAGGCATGGCCGAATGGCCAGCCTCCCAATGATCTAAGATAGCATAAAAATGAAGATAGCTACCCCGATATATCAATACAATAGTAAAAGGTCCTACTTATAGAAAACTAGTAGCCTAAGGTGTACAGAGATGAGTAAATGACATAAAAATCCACTTCCGGGCCCACTTGGTGTGTGCTTGGGCTGAGCAACGAAGCATTTTCGTGTAGAGACTCTTCTTGGAGTTAAACGCCAGCTTTTATGCCAGTTTGGGCGTTTAACTCCCATTTTGGTGCCAGTTCCGGCGTTTAACGCTGGGATTTCTGAGGGTGACTTTGAACGCCGGTTTGGGCCATCAAATCTTGGGCAAAGTATGGACTATCATATATTGCTGGAAAGCCCAGGATGTCTACTTTTCAACGCCGTTGAGAGCGCGCCAATTGGGCTTCTGTAGCTCCAGAAAATTTACTTCGAGTGCAGGGAGGTCAGAATCCAACAGCATCTGCAGTCCTTTTTAGTCTCTGAATCAGATTTTTGCTCAGGTCCCTCAATTTCAGCCAGAAAATACCTGAAATCACAGAAAAACACACAAACTCATAGTAAAGTCCAGAAAAGTGAATTTTAACTAAAAACTAATAAAAATATACTAAAAACTAACTAGATCATACTAAAAACATACTAAAAATAATGCCAAAAAGCATACAAATTATCCGCTCATCACAACACCAAACTTAAATTGTTGCTTGTCCTCAAGCAACTGAAAATCAAATAAGATAAAAAGAAGAGAATATGCAATGAATTCCAAAACATCTATGAAGATCAGTATTAATTAGATGAGCGGGGCTTTTAGCTTTTTGCCTCTGAACAGTTTTGGCATCTCACTCTATCCTTTGAAATTCAGAATGATTGGCTTTTTTAGGAACTCAGAATCCAGATAGTGTTATTGATTCTCCTAGTAGAGTATGATGATTCTTGAACATAGCTACTTATTGAGTCTTGGCTGTGGCCCAAAGCACTCTGTCTTCCAGTATTACCACCGGATACATACATGCCACAGACACATAATTGGGTGAACCTTTTCAGATTGTGACTCAGCTTTGCTAGAGTCCCCAATTAGAGGTGTCCAGGGTTCTTAAGCACACTCTTATTTGCCTTGGATCACAACTCTTATTTCTCTATTTTTTTTTCGTTTTCTTTTTCTTTTTCTCTTTTTTTCGATTTTTTTTTTGAATAGAAATGCTTTTTCTTGCTTCAAGAATCATTTTTATGATTTTTCAGATCCTCAGTAACATGTCTCCTTTTTCATCATTCTTTCAAGAGCCACAAATTCAAAATACATATGCACTGTTTAAGCATACATTCAGAGAACAAAAGTATTGCCACCACATCAAAATAATTAAACTGTTATAAAATTCAAAATTCATGCAATTCTTCCTTTTTCAATTAAGCACGTTTTTATTTAAGAAAGGTGATGGATTCATAGGACATTCATAACTTTAAGGCATAGACACTAAGACACTAATGATCACAAGACACAAACATGGATAAACATAAGCATAAAATTCAAAAAACAGAAGAACAAAGAACAAGGAAATCAAAGAACGGGTCCACCTTAGTGATGGCGGCTCTTTCTTCCTCTTAAAGATCCTATGGAGTGCTTGAGCTCCTCAATGTCTCTTCCTTGTCTTTGTTGCTCCTCTCTCATGATTCTTTGATCTTCTCTAATTTCATGGAGGAGGATGGAATGTTCTTGGTGCTCCACCCTTAGTTGTCCCATGTTGGAACTCAATTCTCCTAGGGAGGTGTTAATTTGTTCCCAATAGTTTTGTGGAGGAAAGTGCATCCCTTGAGGCATCTCAGGGATTTGATGATGAGATGGGTCTTTTGTTTGCTCCATCCTCTTCTTAGTGATGGGCTTGAGGTCATTCCTTCTTAGTTGACTTGGCTTCCCTTTCTCTTCCATTGAGCGCCCTCTTCACATATGTATATGAGGACTTTGTCCAACCTTTGATCAAAGTTGACCCTTTTTGAGTTTAAAAGGGATCTTGGGGATCACCTTCTTCAAGGCCACGACTTCATAGAAGTGGTCTTGATGCACCCTTGAGATGAATCTCTCCATCTCCCGTGACTCGGAGATGGAAGCTTTTGCCTTCCCTTTTCTCTTTCTAGAGGTTTCTCCGGCCTTGGATGCCATAAATGGTTATGGAAAAATAAAAATCAATGCTTTTACCACACCAAACTTAAAATGTTTGCTCGTCCTCGAGCAAAAGAAGAAAGAAGAGAGTAGAAGAAGAAGAAATGAGGAGAAAGGGAATGGCTTTGTATTCGGCCAAAAGGGGGGAAAAGTGGTGTTTAGGTTGTGTGGAAATGAAGGAGTGAAGGAGGGTTTAAATAGGAGAGGGGAAGGGTAGGTTTCGGTCACTTGAGGGTGGGTTTGGGTGGGAAAGTGGTTTGAATTTGAATGGTGGGGTAGGTGGGGTTTTATGAAGGATGGATGTGAGTGGTGAAGAGAAAGATGGGATTTGATAGGGGAGGGTTTTTGGGGAAGAGGTGTTGAGGTGATTGGTGAAGAAGAGAGAGAGTGGTAGGGTAGGTGGGGATCCTGTGGGGTCCACAGATCTTGAGGTGTCAAGGAAAAGTCATCCCTGCACCAAATGGCATTCAAAATCACGTTTTGAGCCATTTCTGGCGTTAAACGCCGGGCTGGTGCCATTTCTGGCGTTTAACGCCAGCATCTTGCCCCTTTCTGGTGTTTAACGCCAGTCTGGTGCCCCTTTCTGGCGTTAAACGCCCAGAATGGTGCCAGACTGGGCGTTAAACGCCCACCAGCTAACTTCACTGGCGTTTAAACGCCAGTGGGTGCGTCCTCCAGGGTGTGCTATTTTTCTTTCTGTTTTTCATTCTGTTTTTGCTTTTTTCATGGATTTTGTGACTTCTTATGATCATCAACCTACAAAAGACATAAAATAACAAAAGAAAATAGTTAATTATAAAACATTGGGTTGCCTCCCAACAAGCGCTTCTTTATTGTCATTAGCTTGACAGAGGACTCTCATGGAGCCTCACAGATTCTCAAAGCCATGTTGGAACCTCCCAACACCAAACTTAGAGTTTGAATGTGGGGGTTCAACACCAAACTTAGAGTTTGGTTGTGGCCTCCCAACACCAAACTTAGAGTTTGACTGTGGGGGCTTTGTTTGGCTCTGTTTTGAGAGATGCTCTTCATGCTTCCTTTCCATGATGACAGAGGGATATCCTTGGGCTTTAAACACCAAGGACTCTTCATTCACTTGAATGATCAACTCTCCTCTATCAACATCAATTACAGCCTTTGCTGTGGCTAGGAAGGGTCTGCCAAGGATGATGGATTCATCCATGCACTTCCCTGTCTCTAGGACTATGAAATCAGTAGGGATGTAATGGTCTTCAACTTTAACCAGAACATCCTCTACAAGTCCATGGGCTTGTTTTCTTGAATTGTCTGCCATCTCTAGTGAGATTTTTGCAGCTTGCACCTCAGAGATCCCTAACTTCTCCATTACAGAGAGAGGCATGAGGTTTACACTTGACCCTAAGTCACACAAGGCCTTCTTGAAGGTCATGGTGCCTATGGTACAAGGTATTGAAAACTTCCCAGGATCCTGTCTCTTTTGAGGCAGTTTCTGCCTAGACAAGTTATCCAGTTCTTTGGTGAGCAAAGGAGCTTCATCCTCCCAAGTCTCATTTCCAAATAACTTGTCATTCAACTTCATGATTGCTCCAAGATATTTAGCAACTTGCTCTTCAGTGACATACTCATCCTCTTCAGAGGAAGAATACTCATCAGAGCTCATGAATGGCAGAAGTAAGTCCAATGGAATCTCTATGGTCTCATTTTGAGCCTCGGATTCCCATGGTTCCTTATTGGGGAACTCATTGGAGGTCAGTGGACGCCCAGTGAGGTCTTCCTCAGTGGCGTTCACTGCCTCTTCTTCATCCCAGAATTCGGCCATGTTGATGGCCTTGCACTCTCCTTTTGGATTTTCTTCTGTATTGCTTGGGAGAGTACTATGAGGGAGTTCAGAAATTTTCTTGCTCAACTGACCCACTTGTCCTTCCAAATTTCTGATGGAGGACCTTGTTTCAGTCATGAAACTTTGAGTGGTTTTGATTAGATCAGAGACCATGGTTGCTAAGTCAGAAGTATTCTGCTTAGAGCTCTCTGTCTATTGCTGAGAAGATGATGGAAAATGCTTGCTATTGCTAAACCTGTTTCTTCCACCATTATTGTTATTGAAACCTTGTTGAGGTCTCTGTTGATCCTTCCATGAAAGATTTGGATGATTCCCCCATGAAGGATTGTAGGTGTTTCCATAGGGTTCTCCCATGTAATTCACCTCTTCCATTGAAGGGTTCTCAGGATCATAAGCTTCTTCCTCAGATGAAGCTTCCTTAGTACTGCTTGGTGCATTTTGCATTCCAGATAGACTTTGAGAAATCATATTGACTTGTTGAGTCAATATTTTGTTCTGAGCCAATATGGCTTTCAGAGTGTCAATCTCAAGAACTCCTTTCCTCTGACTAGTCCCATTGTTCACAGGATTTCTTTCAGAAGTGTACATGAATTGGTTATTTGCAACCATTTCAATCAGTTCTTGAGCTTCTGCAGGCGTCTTCTTCAAATGAAGAGAGCCTCCAGCAGAGCTATCCAAAGACATCTTGGACAGTTCAGAGAGACCATCATAGAAAATACCTATGATGCTCCATTCAGAAAGCATGTCAGAGGGACACTTTCTGATTAATTGTTTGTATCTTTCCCAAGCTTCATAGAGGGATTCTCCTTCCTTCTGTCTGAAGGTTTGGACTTCCACTCTAAGCTTACTCAATTTTTGAGGTGGAAAGAACTTTGCCAAGAAGGCATTGACTAGCTTTTCCCAAGAGTCCAGGCTTTCTTTAGGTTGAGAGTCCAACCATGTTCTAGCTCTGTCTCTTACAGCAAAAGGGAATAGCATTAGTCTGTAGACCTCAGGGTCAACCCCATTAGTCTTGACAGTGTCACAGATTTGCAAGAATTCAGCTAAAAACTGATGAGGATCTTCCAATGGAAGTCCATGGAACTTGCAATTCTGTTGCATTAGAGAAACTAATTGAGGCTTAAGCTCAAAGTTGTTTTCTCCAATGGCAGGGATAAAGATGCTTCTCCCATAGAAGTCGGGAGTAGGTGCAGTAAAGTCACCCAGCACCTTCCTTGCATTGTTGGCATTGTTGTTGTTTTCGGCTGCCATGTGTTCTTCTTCTTTGAAGAATTCGGTTAGGTGCTCTAAAGAGAGTTGTGCTTTGGCTTCTCTGAGCTTTCTCTTCAAGGTCCTTTCAGGTTCAGGATCAGCCTCAACAAGAATGCCTTTGTCTTTGCTCCTGCTCATAAGAAAGAGAAGAGAGAGATTCCTTGAAGTGTCAGAGGAAAAGAAGAGTAGAAGACAGAAGTAGAAAATTCGAACTTATCAAAGGAGATGGAGTTCGAATTTTGCATTAAGGGATAGTGTTTGTCCATAAATAGAAGGATGTGAGAAGGAGGGAAGTGATTTTCGAAAATTAAGTGGAAAATTTGAAAACATTTTTTTTTGAAAAACATTACTTAATTTTCGAAAATGAAAATGGAAAAGAAATCAAGTGATTTTTGAAAAAGATTTTGAAATTAGAAATCAAAAAGATTTGATTGAAAACTATTTTGAAAAAGATGTGGTTAAGAAGATATGATTAGTTTTAAAAAGATGTGATTGAGAAAATATGATTTGAAAAACATTTTAAAAAAAAAGATTTGATTTGAAAATAAAAAACTTGACTAACAAGAAAAGATATGATTCAAACATTAAACCTTTCTCAACAGAAAAGGTAACATACTTGAAATGTTGAATCAAATCATTAATTGATAGTAAGTATCTTTAAAAATGGAAAGAAATTGGTTTTGAAAAAGATTTGATTGAAAAATTGATTTGAAAAAGATTTGATTTTGAAAAAATTTGATTTGAAAACAAAATCTTCCCTTCTAGCCATCCTGGCGTTAAACGCCCAGAATGGTGCGCATTCTGGCGTTTAACGCCCAAAATGCTACCCTTTTGGGCGTTAAACGCCCAACCAGGTACCCTGGCTGGCGTTTAAACGCCAGTCTGTCCTTCTTCACTGGGCGTTTTGAACGCCCAACTTTTTCTGTGCAATTCCTCTGCTGTATGTTCTGAATCTTCAATTCTCTGTATTATTGACTTGAGAAGACACAAATTAAAAATATTTTTGGATTTTTAATAATAAGGAAAAATCAAAATGCAACAAGAATCAAATAACAATGCATGCAAGACACCAAACTTAGCAGTTTGTATACTACTGACACTAACAGGATGAAAATGCATATGAGACACACAAAACACTCAAGTCAATAGAATTCAAAGATTAGAGCAAGTAAATCGTCAAGAACATCTTGAAGATCACCAAGATACATGAATGAATGCATGCAATTGACACCAAACTTAAGATGAGACACTAGACTCAAACAAGAAATATTTTTGGATTTTATGATTTTTTTTAATTTTTTTTTGTGTTTTTCGAAAATTAAGTGGAAAAAGATATCAAAATTCTTAATGAGAATTCCAGGAATCAGTGCAATGCTAGCCTAAGACTCCGGTCCAGGAATTAGACATGGCTTCACAGCCAGCCAAGCTTTCAAAGAAAGTTTCGGTCCAAAACACTAGACATGGCCAAAGGCCAGCCAAGCCTTAGCAGATCACTGCTCCAAAAGCAAGATTGATAGAAATCAACAAGCTCTTGTGATGATAAGTTGAAATCTCGGTCCAATGAGATTAGACATGGCTTCTCAGCCAGCCAGACTTCAACAAATCATCATGAAACTCTAGAATTCATCTTCAAGAATTTCGAAAAAAAAATACCTAATCTAAGCAACAAGATGAACCGTCAGTTGTCCAAACTAGAACAATCTCTGGCAATAACGCCAAAAACTTGGTGTTGTTGCCGGATCTTGGCACTGATGTTACCAAAAGCTTGCTCAAAACTAGAACAATCCCCGGAAACGGCGCCAAAAACTTGGTGCACGAAATTGTGAACAATACTTTTCACAACTCTCATAATCCCCGGTCATGAACCCCAAAAACTTGGTAGCTCAATACCATGGCATTACACAACTTCGCACAACTAACCAGCAAGTGCACTGGGTCGTCCAAGTAATAAACCTTACGCGAGTAAGGGTCGATCCCACGGAGATTGTTAGTATTGAAGCAAGCTATGGTCATCTTGTAAATCTTAGTCAGGCAAACTCAAATGGTAATGGTGATGAACGAAAATAACAAAAAGGTAAAGATAGAGATACTTATGTAATTCATTGGTAGGAACTTCAGATAAGCGCATGAAGATGCCTTCCCTTCCGTCTCTCTGCTTTCCTACTGTCTTCATCCAATCCTTCTTATTCCTTTCCATGGCAAGCTTGTGTAGGGTTTCACCGTTGTCAATGGCTACCTCCCATCCTCTCAGTGAAAACGATTGTATATGCTCTGTCACAGCACGCGGAATTCAGCTGTCGGTTCTCGGTCAGACCGGAATAGAATCCATCGATTCTTTTGCGTCTGTCACTAACGCCCCGCCTGCTAGGAGTTTGAAGCACGTCACAGTCATTCAATCATTGAATCCTACTCAGAATACCACAGACAAGGTTAGACCTTCCGGATTCTCTTGAATGCCGCCATCAGTTCTTGCCTATACCACGAAGACTCTGATCTCACAGAATGGTTGGCTCGTTTGTCAGACGAGCACTCGGTTGTCAGGCGATCAACCATGCATTGTGCAATCCGGAATCCAAGAGATATTCACCCAATCGAAGGTAGAACGGAGGTGGTTGTCAGTCACACGTTCATAGGTGAGAATGATGATGAGTGTCACGGATCATCACATTCATCAAGTTGAAGAACAAGTGATATCTTAGAACAAGAACAAGTGGAATTGAATGGAAGAACAATAGTAATTGCATTAATACTCGAGGTACAGCAGAGCTCCACACCTTAATCTATGGTGTGTAGAAACTCCACCGTTGAAAATACATAAGAACAAGGTCTAGGCATGGCCGAACGGCCAGCCTCCCAATGATCTAAGATAGCATAAAAATGAAGATAGCTACCCCGATATATCAATACAATAGTAAAAGGTCCTACTTATAGAAAACTAGTAGCCTAAGGTGTACAGAGATGAGTAAAAGACATAAAAATCCACTTCCGGGCCCACTTGGTGTGTGCTTGGGCTGAGCAATGAAGCATTTTCGTGTAGAGACTCTTCTTGGAGTTAAACGCCAGCTTTTATGCCAGTTTGGGCGTTTAACTCCCATTTTGGTGCCAGTTCCGGCGTTTAACGCTGGGATTTCTGAGGGTGACTTTGAACGCCGGTTTGGGCCATCAAATCTTGGGCAAAGTATGGACTATCATATATTGCTGGAAAGCCCAGGATGTCTACTTTCCAACGCTGTTAAGAGCGCGCCAATTGGGCCTCGGTAGCTCCAGAAAATCCACTTCGAGTGCAGGGAGGTCAGAATCCAACAGCATCTGCAGTCCTTTTTAATCTCTGAATCAGATTTTTGCTCAGGTCCCTCAATTTCAGCCAGAAAATACCTGAAATCACAGAAAAACACACAAACTCATAGTAAAGTCCAGAAAAGTGAATTTTAACTAAAAACTAATAAAAATATACTAAAAACAAACTAGATCATACTAAAAACATACTAAAAACAATGCCAAAAAGCATACAAATTATCCGCTCATCAGATCTTCCAATGGAAGTCCATGGAACTTGCAATTCTGTTGCATTAGAGAAACTAATTGAGGCTTAAGCTCAAAGTTGTTTTCTCCAATGGCAGGGATAGAGATGCTTCTCCCATAGAAGTCGGGAGTAGGTGCAGTAAAGTCACCCAGCACCTTCCTTGCATTGTTGGCATTGTTGTTGTTTTCGGCTGCCATGTGTTCTTCTTCTTTGAAGAATTCGGTTAGGTGCTCTAAAGAGAGTTGTGCTTTGGCTTCTCTGAGCTTTCTCTTCAAGGTCCTTTCAGGTTCAGGATCAGCCTCAACAAGAATGCCTTTGTCTTTGCTCCTGCTCATAAGAAAGAGAAGAGAACAAGAAAATGTGGAATCCTCTATGTCACAGTATAGAGATTCCTTGAAGTGTCAGAGGAAAAGAAGAGTAGAAGACAGAAGTAGAAAATTCGAACTTATCAAAGGAGATGGAGTTCGAATTTTGCATTAAGGGATAGTGTTTGTCCATAAATAGAAGGATGTGAGAAGGAGGGAAGTGATTTTCGAAAATTAAGTGGAAAATTTGAAAACATTTTTTTTGAAAAACATTACTTAATTTTCGAAAATGAAAATGGAAAAAAATCAAGTGATTTTTGAAAAAGATTTTGAAATTAGAAATCAAAAAGATTTGATTGAAAACTATTTTGAAAAAGATGTGGTTAAGAAGATATGATTAGTTTTAAAAAGATGTGATTGAGAAAATATGATTTGAAAAACATTTTAAAAAGATTTGATTTGAAAATTAAAAACTTGACTAATCAAGAAAAGATATGATTCAAACATTAAACCTTTCTCAACAGAAAAGGTAACATACTTGAAATGTTGAATCAAATCATTAATTGATAGTAAGTATCTTTAAAAATGGAAAGAAATTTGTTTTGAAAAAGATTTGATTGAAAAATTGATTTGAAAAAGATTTGATTTTGAAAAGATTTTGAAAACTTAGAAAAAATTTGATTTGAAAACAAAATCTTCCCTTCTAGCCATCCTGGCGTTAAACGCCCAGAATGGTGCACATTCTGGCGTTTAACGCCCAAAATGCTACCCTTTTGGGCGTTAAACGCCCAACCAGGTACCCTGGCTGGCGTTTAAACGCCAGTCTGTCCTTCTTCACTGGGCGTTTTGAACGCCCAGCTTTTTCTGTGCAATTCCTCTGCTGTATGTTCTGAATCTTCAATTCTCTGTATTATTGACTTGAGAAGACACAAATTAAAAATATTTTTGGATTTTTAATAATAAGGAAAAATCAAAATGCAACAAGAATCAAATAACAATGCATGCAAGACACCAAACTTAGCAGTTTGTATACTACTGACACTAACAGGATGAAAATGCATATGAGACACACAAAACACTCAAGTCAATAGAATTCAAAGATTAGAGCAAGTAAATCGTCAAGAACATCTTGAAGATCACCAAGATACATGAATGAATGCATGCAATTGACACCAAACTTAAGATGAGACACTAGACTCAAACAAGAAATTTTTGGATTTTATGATTTTTTTAAATTTTTTTTTTGTGTTTTTCGAAAATTAAGTGGAAAAAGAAGTATCAAAATTCTTAATGAGAATTCCAGGAATCAGTGCAATGCTATTCTATGACTCCGGTCCAGGAATTAGACATGGCTTCACAGCCAGCCAAGCTTTCAAAGAAAGCTTCGGTCCAAAACACTAGACATGGCCAAAGGCCAGCCAAGCCTTAGCAGATCACTGCTCCAAAAGCAAGATTGATAGAAATCAACAAGCTCTTGTGATGATAAGTTGAAACCTCGGTCCAATGAGATTAGACATGGCTTCTCAGCCAGCCAGACTTCAACAAATCATTATGAAACTCTAGAATTCCCCTTCAAGATTTTCGAAAAAAAAATAAATACCTAATCTAAGCAACAAGATGAACCGTCAGTTGTCCAAACTAGAACAATCCCTGGCAATAACGCCAAAAACTTGGTGTTGTTGCCGGATCTTGGCACTGATGTTACCAAAAGCTTGCTCAAAACTAGAACAATCCCCGGCAACGGCGCCAAAAACTTGGGGCGCGAAATTGTGAACAATACTTTTCACAACTCTCATAATCCCCGGTCATGAACCCCAAAAACTTGGTAGCTCAATACCATGGCATTACACAACTTCGCACAACTAACCAGCAAGTGCACTGGGTCGTCCAAGTAATAAACCTTACGCGAGTAAGGGTCGATCCCACAGAGATTGTTAGTATTGAAGCAAGCTATGGTCATCTTGTAAATCTTAGTCAGGCAAACTCAAATGGTAATGGTGATGAACGAAAATAACAAAAAGGTAAAGATAGAGATACTTATGTAATTCATTGGTAGGAACTTCAGATAAGCGCATGAAGATGCCTTCCCTTTTGTCTCTCTGCTTTCCTACTGTCTTCATCCAATCCTTCTTATTCCTTTCCATGGCAAGCTTGTGTAGGGTTTCACCGTTGTCAATGGCTACCTCCCATCCTCTCAGTGAAAACGATTGCATATGCTCTGTCACAGCACGCGAAATTCAGCTGTCGGTTCTCGGTCAGGCCGGAATAGAATCCATCGATTCTTTTGCGTCTGTCACTAACGCCCCGCCTGCTAGGAGTTTGAAGCACGTCACAGTCATTCAATCATTGAATCCTACTCAGAATACCACAGACAAGGTTAGACCTTCCGGATTCTCTTGAATGCCGCCATCAGTTCTTGCCTATACCACGAAGACTCTGATCTCACGAAATCGTTGGCTCGTTTGTCAGACGAGCACTCGGTTGTCAGGCGATCAACCATGCATCGTGCAATCCGGAATCCAAGAGATATTCACCCAATCGAAGGTAGAACGGAGGTGGTTGTCAGTCACACGTTCATAGGTGAGAATGATGATGAGTGTCACGGATCATCACATTCATCAAGTTGAAGAACAAGTGATATCTTAGAACAAGAACAAGTGGAATTGAATGGAAGAACAATAGTAATTGCATTAATACTCGAGGTACAGCAGAGCTCCACACCTTAATCTATGGTGTGTAGAAACTCCACCGTTGAAAATACATAAGAACAAGGTCTAGGCATGGCCGAACGGCCAGCCTCCCAATGATCTAAGATAGCATAAAAATGAAGATAGCTACCCCGATATATCAATACAATAGTAAAAGGTCCTACTTATAGAAAACTAGTAGCCTAAGGTGTACAGAGATGAGTAAAAGACATAAAAATCCACTTCCGGGCCCACTTGGTGTGTGCTTGGGCTGAGCAATGAAGCATTTTCGTGTAGAGACTCTTCTTGGAGTTAAACGCCAGCTTTTATGCCAGTTTGGGCGTTTAACTCCCATTTTGGTGCCAGTTCCGGCGTTTAACGCTGGGATTTCTGAGGGTGACTTTGAACGCCGGTTTGGGCCATCAAATCTTGAGAAAAGTATGGACTATCATATATTGCTGGAAAGCCCAGGATGTCTACTTTTCAACGCCGTTGAGAGCGCGCCAATTGGGCTTCTGTAGCTCCAGAAAATCCACTTCGAGTGCAGGGAGGTCAGAATCCAACAGCATCTGCAGTCCTTTTTAGTCTCTGAATCAGATTTTTGCTCAGGTCCCTCAATTTCAGCCAGAAAATACCTGAAATCACAGAAAAACACACAAACTCATAGTAAAGTCCAGAAAAGTGAATTTTAACTAAAAACTAATAAAAATATACTAAAAACTAACTAGATCATACTAAAAACATACTAAAAACAATGCCAAAAAGCATACAAATTATCCGCTCATCAGCCAGCCAGATGCTCCTTACTGGCGTTTAAATGCCAGTAAGCTCTTCCTCCAAGGTGTGCTTTTTCTTCTGCTGTTTTTTATTTTGTTTTTAATTTTTACAATTATTTTGTGACTCCACATGATCATAAACCTAATAAAACATAAAAGAACAATAGAAATATGTATAAATAAAAATTGGGTTGCCTCCCAATAAGCACTTCTTTAATGTCAATAGCTTGACAGTGAGCTCTCATAGAGCTTCATAGATCATCAGAGTATTGTTGGGACCTCCCAACACCAAACTTAGAGTTTGAATGCGGGGGTTCAATGCCAAACTTAGAGTTTGGTTGTGGCCTCCCAACACCAAACTTAGAGTTTGATTGTGGGGGCTTTGTTTGACTCTGTATTGAGAGAAGCTTATCGTGCTTCTTTTCCATGTTTACAGAAGGATAACATTGAGCTTTAAACACAAGGTAGTCCCTATTCAATTGAAGGACTAACTCTCCTCTGTCAACATTAATCACAGCTCCTGCTGTGGCTAGGAAGGGTCTTCCAAGAATGATGGATTCATTCTCATCCTTTCCAGTGTCTAAGATTATGAAATCAGCAGGGATGTAAAGGCCTTTAACCTTTACCAACACGTCCTCTACCAATCCATAAGCTTGTTTTATTAACTTGTCTGCCATCTCTAATGAGATTCTTGCAACTTGTACTTCAAAGATCCCCAGCTTCTCCATTACAGAGAGTGGCATAAGATTTATACCTGACCCCAGGTCACACAGAGCCTTCTTAAAGGTCATGGTGCCTATGGTACAGGATATCAAGAATTTACCAGGATCTTATTTCTTTTGAGGTAGAGTTTGCTGAACCCATGTATCTAGTTCACTAATGAGCAATGGAGGTTCACCTTCCCAAGTCTCATTGCCAAACAACTTAGCATTCAGCTTCATGATGGCTCCTAGATATTGAGCAACTTACTCTTCATTTACATCTTCATTCTCTTCAGAGGAAGAATAGTTCTCAGAGCTCATGAATTGTAAAAGGAGGTTCAATGGAATCTCTATGATCTCTAAGTGAGCCTCAGATTCCTTAGGTTCCTCAGTTTGGAACTCCTTTTTGTTCAGAGGACATCCCAGGAGGTCTTCCTCACTGGGATTCACGTCGTTCTCTTCCTCTTTGGATTCGGCCATTGTGATTATGTCAATGGCCTTGCACTCTCTTTTTGGATTATCTTCTGTATTGCTTGGGAGAGTAGTAGGAGGGGTTTCAGTGATTTTCTTACTCAGCTGGCCCACTTGTGCCTCTAAATTTCTAATGGTCGACCTTGTTTCACTCATGAAACTTAAAGTGGCCTTAGATAGATCAAAGACTATGTTTGCTAAACTAGAGGGGCTCTGCTCAGAATTCTCTGTCTGTTGCTGAGAAGATGATGGAAAAGGCTTGCTATTGCTAAGCCTGTTTCTTCCAACATTATTAAAGCCTTGTTGGGGGCATTTGTTGATCCTTCCATGAGAAATTTGGATGGTTTCTCCATGAGGAATTATAGGTGTTCCCATAGGGTTCACCCATGTAATTCACCTCTGCCATTGCAGGGTTCTCAGGATCATAAGCTTCTTCTTCAGAAGATGCCCAGAAGATGCCTCTTTAGTATTGTTGGATGCATTTTACCATCCATTCAGACTCTGAGAAATCATGTTGACTTACTGAGTCAATATTTTGTTTTGAGCCAATATGGCATTCAGAGCATCAATTTCAAGAACTCTCCTCTTCTGAGGCGTCCCATTACTCACAGGATTCCTCTCAGAGGTGTACATGAATTGGTTATTAGCAACCATGTCAATGAGTTCCTGAGCTTCTGCAGGTGTTTTCTTCAGGTGAATAGATCCACCTGCAGAATGGTCCAATGACATCTTAGACAATTTAGTCAGACCATCATAGAATATATCCAGGATGGTCCATTCTGAAAGCATGTCAGAAGGACACTTTTTGGTCAACTGCTTGTATCTTTCCCCAGCTTCATAGAAGGATTCAGCTTTTAGGGAGGAAAGAACTTGGGCAAGAAGGCCGTGACCAGCTTATCCCAAGAGTTCAGGCTATCTTTAGGTTGAGAGTCCAACCATACTCTCTCTCTGTCTCTTACAGCAAAAGGGAAAAGTATAAGCCTGTAGACCTCGAGATCAACCCCATTGGTCTTAACAGTATCATAGATCTACAAGAATTTAGTTAAGAATTGAAAAGGATCTTCTGATGGAAGTCTATGAAAATTACAATTCTGCTGCATTAGAGAAACTAATTGAGGCTTTAGCTCAAAATTGTTTGCTCCAATGGTAGGGATTGAGATGCTTCTTCCATGTAATTTGGAATTTGGTGCAGTAAAGTCACTAAGCATCTTCCTTGCATTATTGTTGTTATTATTTTCGGCTGCCATCTCCTTTTCCTATTCAAAAAATTCTGTTGGGTCCTCTTCAGAGTACTGTACTTTAGCTGCTCTTAGCTTCCTCTTCAAGGTTCTTTTAGGTTCAGGATTAGCTTCAACAAGAATGCTTTTTTCCTTGTTCCTACTCATATGAAACAGAAGAAAACAAAGAAAGAAGAGGAATCCTCTATGTCACAGTATAGAGATTCCTTTATGTAAGTAGAAGAAATGAAGAAGAGAAAATTTCGAACACAGAAGAGAAGAGAGGGTTCGAATTTTGAGATGAAGAGAAGTGTTAGTAAATGAATAAATAAATAGAAAGAGATAAGAAGGAAGAATTTTTGAAAATTGTTTTGAAAAATGGTTAGTGATTTTCGAAAATTAAGAGAAGAAATAAAGTTAAAATTAAAATTAGAAACAATTAGTTAATTAAAAGAATTTTGAAAAAGAGTGAGGAATTTTCGAAAATTAGAGAGAGAAAAGTAGTTAGATAGTTTTGAAAAAGATAAGAAACAAACTAAAGTCAATTAGTTAGTTGAAAAAGATTTGAAAATCAATTTTGAAAGGATAAGAAGTTAGAAAAGATTTTTGAATTTGATTTTGAAAAAGATATGACTTGAAAAAGATATGATTAAAAAGATTTTTGAAAAAGATTTGATTTTTAAAATTAAAATTTGATTACTTGACTAACAAGAAACTAAAAGATATGATTCTAGAATTTAAAGATTGAACCTTTCTTAACAAGAAAGTAACAAACTTCAAATTTTTGAATCAATCACATTAATTGTTAGTAAAGTTTTTGAAAATTATGAAATAAAGATAAGAAAAAGATTTTGAAAGTCATAAAAAAAATTTCAAAAAATAATAAGCAAAATGAAAAAGATTTGATTTTTGAAAAAGATTTTAAAAAGATAGGATTTTTTAAAAAAAAATTGAAATCTTGACTTGACTAACAAGAAACAACTTATTTTAAAAAATTTTTACTAAGTCAACCCAAAGATTTTGAAAATTATGAGTAAAATAAGGAAAAGATATATTTTTTATTTTTGAATTTTTAATGATGAGAGAGAAAAAAGAAGAAAAGATGTCATATTTGTGTTTTTCTCTCTCTTTTTTGTAAACAGCAAGATTGACACAAGACATGAAAAATTAATATCAAAACACATAATGCATGCAAGAACACTTTGAATGTCAAGATGAACACCAAGAACACTTTGAAGATCAAGATGAACATCAAGACTCATTTTTGAAAAATTTTTAAGAAAAGAAAAACATGCAAGACACCAAACTTAGAAATTTTTCATGCTTAGACACTATGAATGCAAGAATGCATATGAAAAACAACAAAAGACACAAAACAAGAAAATATGAAGATCAAACAAGAAGATTTACCAAGAACAACTTGAAGATCATGAAGAATACTATGCATGAAATTTTCAAAAAATGCACAAATTTTTAAAACATGCAATTGACACCAAACTTAAAAATTGACTCTAGACTCAAACAAGAAATACAAAATATTTTTTATTTTTATGATTTTATAAATTTTTTTTGGATTTTTTGAAAATTATTTTTTTTGAAAAACGAAAACACAATAAAAAATTTTTGAAATATTTTTGAAAACTTTTTGAAAAGAAAATTACCTAATCTGAACAACAAGATGAACCGTCAGTTGTCCAAACTCGAACAATCCCCGGAAACGGCGCCAAAAACTTGGTGCACGTAAATTGTGATCATCAACAATGGCGCCAAAGACTTGGAGCTCTCAAACGTGAATCACACTTTGTCATAACTTCGCACAACTAACCAGCAAGTGCACTGGGTCGAATATAAAGATAAATAAAGCATAAAATAAAGATAGAGATACTTATGTAATTCATTGGTGGGAATTTCAGATAAGCGCATGAAGATGCTGTGTTCCTTCTGAATCTCTGCTTTCCTACTGCTTTCATCCAATTTTTCTTACTCCTTTCCATGGCAAGCTGTATGTAGGGCGTCACTGTTGTCAATGGCTACTTCCCATCCTCTCAGTGAAAATGGTCCAAATGCTCTTGTCACAGCACGACTAATCATCTATCGGTTCTCGATCATGTCGGAATAGAATCCATTGATTCTTTTGCGTCTGTCACTACACCCAACAATCGCGAGTTTGAAGCTCGTCACAGTCATTCAATCCCTGAATCCTACTCGGAATACCACAGACAAGGTTTAGAATTTTTGGATTCTCAAGAATGGCCGCCAATAATTCTAGCTTATACCACGAAGATTCTGATTAAAGAATCCCAGAGATACACGCTCGATCTAAGGTAGAACGGGAGTGGTTGTCAGGCACGCGTTCATAAGGACGGATGATGATGAGTGTCACGGATCATCATATCCATCAGGTTGAAGTGCATCAAATATCTTAGAATAAGAATAAGCTTAAATTGAATAGAAGAACAATAATAATTGCATCAATTCTCGAGGTACAGTAGAGCTCCACACCTTAATCTATGGTGTGTAGAAACTCCACCGTTGAAAATACATAAGTGATAATGGTGTTCATTGGCTTCGGCCCCAGAGAGGGAACCAGAATAACCAAGACGTGGTCAAAAGACAAAATGGTCTCAGAGACACTTAATACAATAGTAAAAAGTTCTATTTATACTAAACTAGCTACTAGGGTTTACAGAAATAAGTCTAAGTGTAAAAATCCACTTCCGAGGCCCACTTTGGTGTGTGCTTGGGCTGAGCTTGGGTTTTACACATGTAGAGGCTTCTCTTGGAGTTAAACGCCAAGTTGTAACGTCTGTTTGGCGTTTAACTCTGGTTTGTGACGTGTTTCTGGCATTTTACTCCAGAATGCAGCATGAAACTGGCGTTGAATGCCCGTTTGCGTCATCTAAACTCGAACAAAGTATGGATTATTATATATTGCTAGAAATCCCTGGATGTCTTCTTTCCAACGCAGTTGAAAACGCACCATTTAGAATTCTGTAGCTCCAGAAAATCCATTTCGAGTGCAGGGAGGTCAGAATCCAACAGCATCAGCAGTCCTTTGTCAGCCTTCTATCAGATTTTTGCTCAGGTCCCTCAATTTCAGCCAGAAAATACCTGAAATCACAGAAAAATACACAAACTCATAGTAAAGTCCAGAAATGTAAATTTTGCATAAAAACTAATAAAAACATCCCTAAAAGTAGCTAGATCCTACTAAAAACTACCTAAAAACAATGCCAAAAAGCGTATAAATTATCCGCTCATCAGCAATCCTAGAATGTCGATACTCATATTACAAAGCTTAAAGTACTAAACAAAAACCATAAAAGGTGGTCTTCTAGCACTACAAGAAAATGGAGCATTTGTAACAAAAAATTTGTATCAAATTTAAAATTGTTACAAATTATGTTTTTTTTTGTACAATAATTAGTTATTGTTACAAAATAAGAATATTTTGTAACAACAAAAAAATTTGTTACAAAATATTTCAATATTTTGTAACAATGTAATTTTTTTGTTACAAATTATGTTGGCTTTCAATATTTCAATATTTTGTAACAACAAAAGATCATATATTTGAAAAATTCAAAATATTTTGTAACAAAATATCTATTTATTTCAAAAGTTCTTGATATTTTGTAACAAAAAAATAATTTGTCACTAAATGCACTATTTTTGTAACAAGTTATTTATTTGTCACAAAATTCAAAAGTTTTTTGTAATTAATAAAAAATTTTATTTCAACATATTAAATGTAAGCCTTTGAATTTTTGAAAATTAACATAATGAGTTATTTATGATTTATTGTATTTATTTAAGATTTTATATTCAAAAATTTATTTTACTAAGAATATTTAACTCAAATTAATGATATTTTGAGTTTAAAATTATTTTAAAAATTAAATAATAAGTCATTTATTATTTATTATATTTATTCAAAATAAATTTTTAGAAATTTTTATATTAAACGTAGTATTTTCTTATTTATAATTTAAAATTTTAGTAATTAAAAAATATAAAAATTTTATATGATTTGATTTAAATATTTGAGATTTTTAAAATCAATACTTTAAGTTTTATGAATAAAAAAATTTAATTTGATTATCTCTAATTCTATCTTAATTATTGTTTATTTGAAAATAATTTGTAAATTAATAATAAAATGATATTTCAGGAATAATTAATTTAATTATCTCTAATTCTTAAAATTAGACTATTTATTTAAAACTAATTAAATAATATTTTTATATAATTATTATTAAATTAAAATTAATTTTCAATTACTATACTACTCTTATTTTATTATTTTCATAAAATATTTTATTAAAATTAATTAAACAAAGTTTTGATAGTTAAACTAAAAATTTTATTTAATTTTATAATTATTGAGCAATTTTTTATATTCAAATAATAAATTTTAGTAGTTTTAAAAGAATAAAAATTTTATATGATTTAGTTAAAATAACTGAAATTTTAGAATTTAATACTTTAATTTTATAAACAACGAAAATAAATTATATTATCACTAATTTTAAATTAAAATATTTAATTAAAAGCTAATTAACTAATTGATAATTAAATAATATTTTTAAAAAAATTTTAAGAGATTAAATTAAATTTTAAATTAATACAATATATCCTAATTTTATCTAACCCTAACCCTAACCCCCTTAACTCTAACATTTCCAAATTAAAACTTAAACCTAACCTAATTTCACAAAACATAAACGCATATACGTTTAGAAAGGGGCAGAAAAGAAATGGGAGAATCTAAGCAAGGGGAGCTCGAAGGGGGAAATCAGGGAACAAGAAAAAGAGGAGATGGAAGGAAGGAGACGACACCGACGGGTTGGGTGCTACCATCGCTGATAAACCACTATTTTATGGTTTATCTTGTGCTAATTTGGGTAGTTTTTTTTTATCCAACTCTTTACTCACTTATTCATATGATTTGCATGATTTTATAATTCCTTCCCAATTTTATTCCATGGTTGAAAACTTGCTTCATAGACATTTAAATTAAATATTTTTAATTTTTCTTGTACCATTCGATGTCGTGATCTGTGCGTTAAGTGTTTTCAGGCTTTATAGGGCAGGAATGGCTTAGAGGGTGGAGAGGAAGCTTGCAAAAATGGAAGGAACACAAGAAACTAAGGAGCTGAACGGCGAAGAACGATGCGTACGCGTACCTGACGCGTGCGCGCGGAAAGTGAGTTTGCACAATGATGCGTGCGCGTACCTGACGCGTACGCGTGACTTGCGAGAATGACCAGCGACGCGTATGTGTGCTCGACGCGTACGCGTGACATGCGCGACCTGCAGAAATCGCAGAAAATGCTGGGGGCGATTTTAGGCCGAGTTTGGACCCATTTTTTTGCCCAAAAACACAGATTAGAGCCAAGGGACAAGCAGAGACTCAACACATTCTCAGTACGCATAATTTTAGTTTTTTTTTTTGAATCTTAGAGAGAATTCTACTACTTCCTCTAGGTTTTCTTCACATTCATAGTTTTTAGAATTTTATTGATTTTGCTTTGGACATTGAGAAGAGTCATTACCTTCGTTGAAGCTTCGTTATTCTAGTTTGTTTCCCTATTCCTTCACTCTTTTACTACCCATTAACCCTGTTTGGATAAGTATGTTTATGATTTTGGGATTTATTAATGCAAATAACCATTTTTACTTTTAATTAATTTTTAGTTATTGTTTATCATGTCTTCCTTTTATTTCCTTCTTAATTCTGTGAAAGTTATATTCATGTTAATGGAGTAGTTTCCTAACTTGATTGGGAGTTGATTAAGAGGAGAACCTTGAATTGGAATACTCAAGTGTTAATCTTAATTGGGAGTTGTTGGCTTACTCTCTAGTCTCTGACTCTAATCCTTTCCTAAGGATTAGGACGCGAGCGATAGGGTTAGTTGGTTAGTTACTTGACTTTCCATTATTATATAAGGGATAACCAAGTAGAACAACAACCTTTATTTATTACACTTGGGAAAATTCAACAAGGATAGAACTTCCAATTAATCTCCTCCCGGTCCAGCCTTTTATTTGAATTATATAAATTCTCTCGTTAATTTCCGTTGCTTAAATTCACTATTATTTATTTTTCTGTTTCTCAAACTCAAAAATTTCTTGGAAAACCTCTTACCAATAAGCTGCACTCTTTTGTCAACTCGTTGGGAGACGACCTGGGATTTCTACTCCCAGTATTTTGTTCTTAATTTTGTGACAAATCTTTTCTAAATTGATAAGCGGATTTTTTTTGGTTAAGAATTGTACTTGCAACGCTGTTTTCTCTATAAATTCTTAATTGGCCAATTTTTACCACGTCAATTTTTGGCGCCGTTGCCGGGGAGTTGCAACAGTGTGCTAATTTATTGGTTGAAATTTATTTATTTGCATTCTATTTTATTTTATTCTATTACTATGAGTTGTATGTTTCTTTCATTGAATGACGCGTTCACTGCCTGATCCGAGCTTAACCACATTTGATCCTGAAATTGAAAGAACTCTTTCACGTATTAGGCGAGCTCGGCGCAGGCTAGCCTCTGAGGGTGGTGAAGTGGTTACTACCAACTCACCAATCTTATCTGAGAGCAAATCTGAAGTGCCATTTGAGGAGGAAACCAGCTCCTCTACTATTGATTCGGTTGATTCACGTGCAGGTAACATGGCGGAGCCCAGGAGGATCACTCTCCAGGAAGCTAGAGCTCCAGACTTTACACTGCAACCGTATCAAGTGCGTCACCCAAATCTGGCTGCAGATTTTGAACTGAAGACCGCACTAATCAACTTGATACCTAAGTTTCATGGCTTATGGTGCACGAAATTGTGATCACACTTTTCACAACTCCGCACAACTAACCAGCAAGTTTACTGGGTCATCCAAGTAATACCTTACGTGAGTAAGGGTCGATCCCACAGAGATTGTTGGCTTGAAGCAAGCATTGGTCATCTTGTAAATCTCAGTCAGGCGGATTCAAATGGTTATGAGGTATTGATAATTAAAAGATAGATAAGACGGAAAAATCTACTTCGAGTGAAGGGAGGTCAGAATCCAACAGCATCTGCAGTCCTTTCTCAGCCTCTGAATCAGATTTTTCCTCAGGTTCCTCAATTTCAGCCAGAAAATACCTGAAATTATAGAAAAACACACAAACTCATAGTAAAGTCCAGAAATGTGAATTTTGCATAAAACTAATAAAAATATACTAAAAAGAAACTAAAACATACTAAAAACTACATAAAAATAATGCCAAAAAGCGTATAAATTATCCGCTCATCGCAACACCAAACTTAAATTGTTGCTTGTCCCCAAGCAACTGAAAACAAAATAGGATAAAAAGAAGAGAATATACAATGAATCCCAAAATATCAATGAAGCTTAGTTCTAATTAGTTGAGCGGGACTTGTAGCTTTTTATTTCTGAACAGTTTTGGCATCTCACTTTATCCTTTGAAATTCAGAATGATTGGCATCTATAGGAACTCATAATTAAGATAGTGTTATTGATTCTCCTAATTCAGTATGTTGATTTGTTGAACACAACTACTTATGAGTCTTGGCCGTGACCCTAAGCATCTTGTTTTCCAGTATTACCACCGGATACATAAATGCCACAAACACATAACTGGGTGAACCTTTTCAGATTGTGACTCAGCTTTGCTAGAGTCCCCAGTTAGAGGTGTCCAGAGTTCTTAAGCACACTCTTTTGCTTTGGATCACGACTTTAACCACTCAATCTCAAGCTTTTCACTTGGACCTTCATGACACAAGCACATGGTTAGGGACAGCTTGATTTAGCCGCTTAGGCCAAGATTTAATTCCTTTGGGCCCTCCTATCCACTGATGTTCAAAGTCTTGGATCCTCTTTACCCTTGTCTTTTAATTTAAAGGGTTACTGGCTTTTTGCTCTTGCCTTTTGGTTTAAAGAGCTATTGGCTTTTCCTGCTTGCTTTTTCTTGCTTCAAGAATGAATTTTATGAATTTTCATATTATCAATAACATTTCTCTTTTTTTTATTATTCTTTCAAGAGCCAACAATTTTAACATTCATAAACTTTACTATAAAAAATATGCACTGTTCAAGCATTCATTCAGAAAACAAAAAGTATTGCCACCACATCAAAATAATTAAACTAATTTCAAGATAGAATTCGAAATTCATGTACTTCTTGTTCTTTTGCAATTAGAAACATTTTTCATTTAAGAAAGGTGAAGGATTCATGGGACATTCATAGCTTTAAGACATAGACACTAGACACTAATGATCATGTAATAAAGACACAAACATAGACAAAACATAAAGCATAAAAACTGAAAAATAGAAAAATAAGAACAAGGAAATTAAAGAACGGGTCCACCTTAGTGATGGCGGCTAGTTTTTCTTCTTGAAGATCCTATAGAGTGCTTGAGCTCCTTAATGTCTCTTCCTTGCCTTTGTTGCTCTTCCCTCATGGCTCTTTGGTCCTCTCTAATTTCATAGAGGATAATGGAGTGCTCTTGGTGCTCCATCCTTAGTTGCTCCATGTTGGAACTCAAATCCCCTAAAGAGGTGTTGAGTTGCTCCCAATCGTTTTGTGGAGGAAAATGCATCCCTTGAGGCATCTCAGGAATTTCTTGGTTAGGAATCTCCTCATACTTTTGTTGAGGTCCATGAGTGGGCTCTCTTGTTTGCTCCATCTTCTTTTTAGTGATGGACTTGTCCTCTTCAATGAGGATGTCTTCCTCTATGACAATTTCAGCTAAATTGCATAGGTGACAGATGAGATGAGGGAAGGCTAACCTTGCCAAAGTGGATGGCTTGTCAGCCATTTTGTATAGTTCTAGAGGTATGATCTCATGAACTTCTACTTCCTCTCTAATCATGATGCTATGGATCATGATAGCCCGATCCACAGTTACCTCGGATCGGTTGCTAGTAGGAATGATAGAGCGTTGGATGAACTCTAACCATCTTTTAGCCATGGGTTTGAGGTCAAGCCTTCTCAGTTGAACCGGCTTACCTTTGGAGTCTCTCTTCCATTGGGCTCCTTCCATACAGATGTCCATGAGGACTTGGTCCAACCTTTGATCAAAGTTGACCCTTCTTATGAAAAGATGAATATCTCCTTGCATCATTGGCAAATTGAATGCCAACTTTACATTTTTCGGACTGAAATCTAAGTATTTCCCTCGAATCATTGTGAGCCAATTCTTTGGATTTGGGTTCATACTTTGATCATGGTTCATAGTGATCCATGCATTAGCATAGAACTCTTGCACTATTAAGATTCCAACTTGTTGGATAGGGTTGGTGAGAGCTTCCCAACCTCTTCTCTGAATCTCTTGTCAGATCTCTGGATATTCGCCCTTTTTGAGCTTGAAGGGGACCTCGGGGATCAACTTTTTCTTGGCCACAACTTCATAGAAGTGGTCTTGACGGACCTTTGAGATGAACCTCTCCATCTTCCATGATTTAGAGGTGGAAGCTACTGTCTTCCCTTTCATCTTTCTAGAGGTTTCTCCAGCCTTAGGTGCCATTAATGGTTATTAAAACCAAAAAGCAAAGCTTTTTCCAATACCAAACTTAAAAGGTTTGCTCGTCCTCGAGCAAAAGAAGGAAGAAAGGAGTAGAAGAATAAGAAATAGAGGAGATGGAGGTGTGTGGTGAATTCGGCCAAGGGTGGTTAAGGTGTGTGTGATGTGTGAAGTTGAAGTTGGTATTTATAGGGTAAGGGAGAGAGGGTATCTGTGTGGAAAGGGTTGGGTTTGGGAGGAAATTGGTTTGAATTTGAGTGGATGAGGGTAGGTGGGTTGTATGATAGGAAATAATGGATAGATGTGAGTGGTGAAGAGGTTATGGGAAAGAGGGTAGGATTTAATAGGTGAATGGTGTTTGGGGAAGGGTGTTATGGGAAGGTGTGAAGAAGAGTGAGAATGAGTTGGGATAGGTATGGATCCTGTGGGGTCCACAGATCTTGAGGTGTCAAGGATTTCTCATCCCTGCACCTTTTTAGCGTTTAAACGCCCTTTGTGTGGCATTTCTGGCATTGAACGCCAGACTGCTGCCCATTTCTGGCGTTAAACGCCAGTCTAGCTGCCAGTTCTGGCGTTTAACGCCCAGAATGCTACCAGACTGGGCGTTAAACGCCTATTCTGCTACCCTTAGTGGCATTTAACGCCAGACACCCTTTTCTGGCGTTAAACACCAGTCTGTGCCATTTCTGGCGTTTAACACCCAGAATGGTGCCAGACTGGGTGTCAAACGCCCACTTTGCTAGCCTTACTGGCGTTTGAACGCCAGTAAACTCGTCCTCCAAGGTGTGCTGTTTTTTATTTTTGCTTTACTTCTGCATCTATTTTTGTAACTTCACATGATCATCAACCTAAAAAAGACATAGACTAACACTAGAAAATAAAAATGAGAAAGTGATTAATATAGATAAATAAGATTGGGTTGCCTCCCAATAAGCGCTTCTTTAATGTCAATAGCTTGACAGTGAGCTCTTACAGAGCTTCACAGATGCTCAGAGCATGATTGTGGCCTCCCAACACCAAACTTAGAAGTTGAGTGTGGGGACTCTATCTGACTCTGTATTGAGAGAAGCTTTTCATGCTTCTTCTCCATGTTTACAGAAGAAGATCCTTGAGTCTTAAACACAAGGTAGTCCTCATTCAATTAAAGGACTAACTCTCCTCTGTCCACATTAATCACAGCCCTTGCTGTGGCTAGGAAGGGTCTTCCAAGGATGATGGATTCATCCTCATCCTTTCCAGTGTCTAGGATTATGAAGTTAGCAGGGATGTAAAGGCCTTCAACCTTCACTAAGACATCCTCTACAAGTCCATAAGCCTATTTCATTGATTTTTCTGCCATCTCTAGTGAGATTCTTACAACTTGTACCTCAAAGATTCCTAGTTTCTCCATTACAGAGAGTGGCATGAGGTTGATACCTGACCCCAGGTCACGCAGAGCCTTTTCAAAGTTCATGGTGCCTATGGTGCAAGGTATTAAGAACTTTCCGGGATCCGATTTCTTTTGAGGCAATGTCTGCTGAATCCATGTATTCAGTTTATTGATGAGCAATGGAGGTTCATCTTCTCAAGTCTCATTACCAAATAACTTGGCATTCAGCTTCATGATTGCTCTTAGATACTGAGCAACTTGCTCTTCAACAGTGTCTTCATCCTCTTCAGAGGAAGAATATTCATCAGAGCTCATGAATGACAATAGTAAGTTCAATGGAATTTCTATGGTCTCTCTATGAGCCTCAGATTCCTCTGTTTCCTCAATAGGGAACTTATTATTGGTTAGTGGATGTCCCTTGAGGTCTTCCTCACTGGGAATCACTGCCTTTTCACTCTCTCCAGGTTCGGCCATTGTGGTTATAGTTATGGCCTTGCACGCTCTTTTGGGATTCTCTTCTGTATCTTTTACTCAGCTGACCCGCTTGTGCCTCCAAATTTCTGATGGAGGACTTTGTTTCATTCATGAAACTGAGAATGGCGTTAGATAGATCAGAGACTATGTTTGCTAAGCCAGAGAGGCTCTACTCAGAATTCTCTGTCTGATGCTGAAAAGATGATAGAAAAGGTTTGCTATTGCCAAACTTATTTCTCCCACCATTATTGTTGTTAAAGCCTTGTTGAGGCTTCTGTTGATCCTTTCATGAGAAATTTGGATGATTCCTACATGAAGGATTATAGGTGTTTCCATAGGATTCTCCCATGTAATTCACCTCTTCCATTGCAGAATTCTCAAGGTCATAAGCTTCTTCTTCAGAGGAGGCTTCTTTAGCACTGCCGGAAGCAACTTGCAATCCAATCAAACTCTGAGAAACCATATTGACTTGCTGAGTCAATATTTTATTCTGAGCCAATATGGCATTCAGAGTATCAATCTCAAGAACTCCTTTCTTCTGAGTCATCCCATTATTCACAGGATTTCTTTCAGAAGTATACATGAACTGGTTATTTGCAACCATCTCAATGAGTTCCTGGGCTTCTACAGGGTTTTTCAGATGAAGAGATCCACCAGTAGAATGGTCAAATGACATCTTAGATAATTCAGACAGACCAACATAGAATATAAATATGATGCTCCATTCTGGAAGCATGTCAGAAGGACACCTTTTGGTTAATTGCTTGTATCTTCCCAAGATTCATAGAGGGATTCACCTTCCTTCTGTTTGAAGGTTTGGACTTCCACTCTAAGCTTGCTCATCTTTTGAGGTGGAAAGAATTTGGTCAAGAAAGCATTGACCAACTTGTCCCAAGAGTTCATGCTTTCTCTAGGTTGTGAGTCCAACTATATCCTAGCTCTGTCTCTTACAACAAAGGGGAAAAGTATGAGTCTGTAGACCTCGGGATTAACCCCATTGGTCTTAACAGTATCACAGATTTGCAAGAATTCAGCTAAGAACTGATGAGGATCTTCTGATGGAAGTCCATGAAACTTGCAATTCTGCTGCATTAGAGAAACTAATTGAGGCTTAAGCTCAAAGTTGTTTGCTCCAATGGTAGGAATTGAGATGCTTCTTCCATAGAAGTTGGAAGTTGGTGCAGTATAGTCACCAAGCATCTTCCTTGCATCTCTAGCATTGTTGTTGGGTTCGGCTGCCATGTCTACTTCTTTTTCGAAATTCTCTGAAAGGTCCTCTCCGAAGTGTTGTGCTTTAGCTTCTCTTAGCTTCTTCTTCAGAGTCCTTTCAGGTTCAGGATCAACTTCAACAAGAATATTTTTATCCATGTTTCTGCTCATATGAAAAAGAAGAGAACAAAAGGGAGTAGTGGAATCCTCTATGTCATAGTATAGAGATTCCTTGAGGTGGCAGAGGAAAATGAATAGAAGAATGAGAAGAGAGAGGAGGTGAGTTCGAAAACTTTTTAGATGAGTGGAAGAGGAATGTCAGCAATTAAATAAAATAAATGGAAAGAGATGAGAGAGAAAGAGATTTGGAAAATTTTAAAAGAAATAACATAAAATTAGAATTTAAAACAATTAGTTAATTAAAAAGATTTTTGAAAAAGGGGTTAGTGATTTTCGAAAATTGGAAGTGGAAAAGTGGTTAGGTGGTTTTGAAAAAGATAAGAAACAGTAATTAGTTGAAAAAGATTTGAAAATAATTTTGAAAAGATAAGAAGTTAGAAAAAGATTTTGAAATCAAAATTTAAAAAGATATGATTGAAAAAGATTTGATTGAAAAAGATATGATTTTAAAAAGATATGATTGAAAAGATATGATTGAAGAAAATTTGATTTTTAAAAAGATATGATTGAAAAGATAAGGTTGAAAAAGATTTTATTCTTAAAAAAAATTATGGTTGAAAAGAAATTAAAAAGGGAATTAAAAAGATTTGATTTTTAAAATTGATGACTTGACTAACAAGAAACTAAAAGATCTGATTCTAAAATTCAAAGATTGAACCTTTCTTAACAAGAAAGTAACAAACTTGAAATTTTTCAATCAAAACATTAATTATTAGCAAGGATTTTTGAAAATGTGGAAAGATAAGATTTTAAAATTATGAATTAAAACATCAAAATTTGAAAAAAATTTGAATTTGAAACGAAATTACCTCCCCTGTGTCATCTTGGCGTTAAACGCCCAGGATGCTATCCATTCTGGCGTTTAACGCCTAGAATGCTACCTCTTTGGGTGTTTAACGCCCAGCCAGATACCCTGGCTGGTGTTTAACGCCAGAATTCCTTCCTTGCTGGTGGTTTTTCTAAACGCCCAGCTTTTTCTTTGTGATTCCTCTACTGTATGTTCTGAATCTTCATTTCTCTGTATTATTTACTTCAAAAGAGATATTTTTTATTTTTGAATTTTTAATGAAGAGAGAAAAACAACAAAATGAAATAAAACATAAAAATGCAAGATCAAAACAAGTAATGCATTCAAGGACACTTTGAATGTCAAGATGAACACCAAGAACACTTTGAAGATCATGATAAACATCAAGGACATATTTTTGAAAATTTTTAAGAAAAGAAAGATATGCAAGACACCAAACTTAGAAACTTTTAATGTTTAGACACTTTGGATTTGAAAATGCATATGAAAAATAGGAAAAGACACAAAACAGGAGAATTTAAAGATCAGAACAAGGAAAATCATCAAGAACAACTTGAAGATCAATGAAGAACACAATGCATGAATTTTTTTTGTTTTTTCGAAAACTTGAGAAAATTTGAAAACATGCAATTGACACTAAACTTAGAATTTCAAACTAGACTCAAACAAGAAACACAAAAAAATTTTTGGTTTTCATGATTTTATTAAAAAATTTTTGTATTTGTCGAAAATAAAAACAAAAAGCTTACACATAAAACAGAAATAATTGCATTAATTCATCGAGACGCTGCAGAGCTCCTCACCCCCAACAATGGAGTTTAGAGACTCATGCTGTCAAAGAGTATGTAATTCAGATCTGAAAATGTCATGAGGTACAAAGTAAGTCTCTAAAAGTTGTTTAAATAGTAAACTAGTAACCTAGGTTTACAGAATATGAGTAAACTAAGATAATTGGTGCATAAATCCACTTCTGGGGCCCACTTGGTGTGTGCTAGGGCTGAGACTTAAGCCTCTCACGTGCTTGGGCTGTTTCTGGAGTTGAACGCCAGGTTGTAACGTGTTTTGGGCGTTGAACTCCAACTTGTAACCTGTTTCTGGCGCTGGACGCCAGACTGCAGCATGGAACTGGCGTTGAACGCCAGTTTACGTCATCTATCTTTGCGCAAAGTATGGACTATTATATATTGTTGGAAAGCCCTAGATGTCTACTTTCCAACCCATTTGAGAGCGCGTCAATTGGACTTTTGTAGCTCCAAAAAATCCATTCCGAGTACAGGGAGGTCAGGATCCAACAGCATCAGCAGTCCTTTTTTAGCCTAACTCAGATTTTTGCTCAGCTCCCTCAATTTCAGCCAGAAAATATCTGAAATCACAAAAAAACACACAAACTCATATTAAAGTCCAGAAATATGATTTTTGCCTAAAAACTAATAATATTCTACTAAAAACTAATTAAAACATGCTAAAATCTACATGAAATTACCCCCAAAAAGCGTATAAAATATCCGCTCATCACAACACCAAACTTAAACTGTTGCTTGTCCCCAAGCAACTAGATGAACAAAATAGGATAAAAAGAATTTAAGGATTAATAAAATCTCCGAGTTTTAAGTGAAGCTCAGATTCTAATTTAGATGAGCGGGGCTAGTAGCTTTTTGTTTCTGAACAGTTTTGGCATCTCCCTTTATCCTTTGAAATTAAGAATGATTGGCATCCGTAGGAACTCAGGATTCCGATAGTATTATTGATTTTCCTAGTGTAGTATGTTGATTCTTGAACACAGTTACTTTATGAGTCTTGGCCGTGGCCCTAAGCACTTTGTTTTCCAGTATTACCACCGGATACATAAATGCCACAGACACATGACTGGGTGAACCTTTTCAGATTGTGACTCAGCTTTGCTAAAGTCCCCAGTTAGTGGTGTCCAGAGCTCTTAAGCACACTCTTTTTTCTTTGGATCACGACTTTAACAACTCAGCCTCAAGCTTTTCACTTGGACCTGCATGCCACAAGCACATGGTTAGGGACAACTTGATTTAGCCGCTTAGGCCTGGAATTACTTCCTTGGGCCCTCCTATCCACTGATGCTCAAAGCCTTGGATCCTTTTCACCCTTGCCTTTTAGTTTTAAGGGCTATTGGCTTTTTCTTTTTCTTGATCCAATGATTTCTTGTAAAAGTTTTTTTTTTCACTATTTTTTCTTGCTTCAAGAATCAAATTCATGAATTTTCAGATCATCAATAATATTTTTCGTGTTCCTCATTCTTTCAGGAGCCAACATTCGTAAAATTCAGGATAAAATATGCACTATTCAAGCATTCATTCAGAGAACAAAAAGTATTGCCACCACATATAATTAATTATAATTTTTATTATTAAGAACTCGAAAAATATAAATTACTTCTTTATTCTAAAAATCTACTATTTTATTCATGTCTGATGATGATGAGAAAAATAAATTATAACTTAGTTGGAAATAAAACCAGAATAGATATGCTAATTACTACTACTACTATTGTATAACTTCTAAGGTAGATTCATATAATAACACTATCACAGAGTTAAAGCTAAAATTAGAACTCAACAACCTGTATTTTGGGAAGTGGATGTTCCTCTAATTTGTGGGGTGCTTGGTCCTTCAAGGATTAATTTCTGGCGTTTCAGCTCCCTTAAGTTACGCCCTTGCTCTTCTTGTTCCCTAAGCAATTTGCAAAGCATGCTACTTTGATTGTTCTGTTCTTCCTTTATTTGGTTCATAGCTTCTTGCAACTTGGAAACAGATGCCTCAAGATGTTCCAAATATTCGAATTGAGGAAGTTCTGGGAGGAATTCTTGTGCTCTCCTCTTGATTGGATCATCTTGCAATTGTTGTCTTTCCATTGATAATTTAATAATTGGCTTCTCAACTGAGATGTACTCAGTTATCCCCATCCTCACTCCAGCATCTTTGCAGAGCATAGAAATTAAGCTTGGATAGGCCAACTTGGCATCTTTGGAGTTCTTGTTTGCTATTTTGTAGAGTTCACAAGAGATTAGTTGATGAACTTTTACTTCACTTCCTAACATGATGCAGTGAATCATCACTGCTCTTTTAACAGTAACTTCAGAACGGTTGGTGGTGGGCAATATAGAACGCCCAATAAAGTCCAGCCAGCCTCTGACAACTGGTTTGAGATCTTCTCTCTTGAGTTGATTTGGGATGCCAGTGGTGCTGGTGGTCCACCTGGCTCCAGGGATGCATATATCCTCTAGAATCTTGTCCAGGCCTTTGTTTACCCTCATCATTCTCCTATTAAAGGAGTCTGGATCATCTTTCAGTTGAGGAAGCTTAAAGATCTCCCTGATTTTGTCAGGATGGATGTGAACAATCTTTCCTCTGACTAAGGTCCGATGGTCATAGAGGGCAGCTCCAATTATTCTCTGCCTGTCTGTCTGCCATAGATTAGCATAGAACTCCTGAACCATGTTCCTTCCTACTTTTGTTTCAGGAATAGCTAGGATTTCCCAGTTCCTGTTTCGAATTTGTTCTTGGATCTCCGGATATTCATCTTCTTTCAGATCGAACTTGACTTCCGGGATCACTGATCTTAGACCCATTATTTTGTAGTAATGGTCTGAATGTTCTTTAGTCAAGAACTTCCCTTGATTCCAAAGTGGTTTTGGAATACTCTCTTTCTTGCCTCTTGGGGTGGGTTGTTTTCCTTTAGGGGCCATGATCAAAGTGAGTATGTTTTTGTGATCACGGATAAGCACACCAAACTTAGAGGTTTGCTTGTCCTCAAGCAAAAGAAAAGAAAGGAGAGGGATAGGAGGAGAGCAAGTATGGAATGAGGAATGATGAGAGGGGCGCTGAAATGGATATAAAGGGATGGGTGGGTTTTTCGAAATTAAGAGGAAGATATAAGATAAAAGATATGATTTATAAAAGATAAATATGATAAGAAAAAGATATAATTTAAAAAGATATGAATGATATTTAAAAATAAATCTGAATTTTTAATTTGAAAAAGATTTTAAAAGATAATTAAGTTTTGCAAAAAATGGAAAAAGAGTTGGATTGGATTGGAAAAAGGTTTATGTTTATGTATGAAGCTATATTATTTTTGAAAAAGGGATTTTAGAAATTAGGGTTCTTAGAAAACTATTTTGATTTGAAGGATGACATTTTGAAACATGTTTATGCAAGAAATCATGATTTGAAACATAAAACTTTAGAAAATTTGTAAAGAAAAACGAATTTTACCTCCTCCCCACCATCCTGGCATTAAACGCCCAAATGCTGCATGTTTTGGGCGTTTAACGCCCAATTGCTGCTTCTCCTGGGTGTTCAACGCCCAGCTGTTGCTTCTTTCTGGCGTTGAACGCCAGGAAGTCCTTTGTCACTGGGCGTTTTTCTGAACGCCCAGGACGCTGTCAATCTGGCGTTAAACGCCCAGAAGGTGCTTCTTTCTGGCGTTCAACGCCCAGAAGATGCTTCTTTCTGGCGTTTAACGCCCAGATGGCTACCCTTACAGGCGTTGAACGCCCAGTGGGTGCTTCTTTTGGGCGTTCAACGCCCAAAATGTTTCTTACTGGCTTTTTTTCGCCAGTGAACTTCCAAATTTCCCTGTAACTCTGTGAATTCAAGCAATTGATATTTTACCTTGAAGATACTTTGACATATACCTGAAAAAATCAATTTATTTAACAAAAACAAATAAAATTAAATTTTGTAAATGGCTGGGTTGCCTCCCAGCAAGCGCTTCTTTATTGTCATTAGCTGGACTATTACTGAGCTTTAATCAAGCCTCAGTTTTGAGCATTCTTGCTCAAAATTGCCTTCAAGATAATGTTTCACTCTCTGTCCATTAACAATGAACTTTTTATTAGAATCATTATCCTGAAGCTCTACGTATCCATATGGTGATACGCTTGTGATCACATATGGACCTCTCCACCGGGACTTCAATTTCCCGGGGAATAATTTGAGCCTAGAATTGAATAGCAGAACTTTCTGCCCCAGTTCAAAGACTCTGGATGACAATTTCTTATCATGCCATCTTTTTGCTTTCTCTTTGTATATTTTTGCATTCTCAAAAGCATTGAGTCTAAATTCCTCTAGCTCATTTAACTGGAGTAATCGTTTTTCTCCAGCTAACTTGGCATCAAGGTTCAGGAATCTGGTTGCCCAGTAGGCCTTATATTCCAGTTCCACTGGCAAGTGACATGCCTTTCCATACACAAGCTGGTATGGAGAGGTCCCTATAGGGGTCTTGAATGCTGTTCTGTATGCCCACAGAGTATCATCCAAGCTTCTTGCCCAATCCCTTCTACGGTTAATTACAGTCCGTTCCAGGATTCTTTTGAGTTCTCTATTTGAGACTTCAGCTTGCCCATTAGTCTGTGGGTGATATGGAGTGGCCACCCTGTGGCTAACTCCATAACGAACCAAAGCAGAATAGAGCTGTTTATTGCAGAAATGAGTGCCCCCATCACTGATTAGTACTCTAGGGGTGCCAAATCTGCTGGAGATGTGTTTCTGGAGGAATTTTAACACTGTCTTAGTGTCATTAGTGGGTGTAGCAATAGCTTCCACCCATTTGGATACATAATCCACTGCCACCAGAATGTAAGTGTTTGAGTATGATGGTGGGAAAGGCCCCATGAAATCAATACCCCATACATCAAACAACTCAATCTCTAAGATCCCTTGTTGAGGCATGGCATAACTGTGAGGCAGATTGCCAGATCTTTGGCAACTGTCACAATTAAGTACAAACACTCGGGAATCCTTATAGAGAGTAAGCTAGTAGAAGCCACATTGGAGAACTCTTGTAGCTGTTCGCTCACTTCCAAAATGTCCTCCATACTGTGATCCATGGCAGTGCCAGAGGATCTTCTGTGCTTCTTCTTTAGGCACACATCTACGGATTACTCCGTCTGCATATCTCTTGAAGAGATATGGCTCATCCCAACGATAATACTTTGCATCCGTGATCAGCTTCTTTGATTGCTGTCTACTGTATTCTTTGGGTATGAATCTTACTGCCTTGTAGTTTGCAATGTCTGCAAACCATGGCACTTCCTGGATGGCAAAGAGTTGCTCATCCGGAAAGTTTTCTGAAATCTCAGTAAGAGGGAGGGACGCCCCTTTTACTGGTTCTATTCGGGACAGGTGATCTGCTACCTGATTCTCCGTCCCTTTTCTGTCTCTTATTTCTATATGAAACTCTTGCAGGAGCAACACCCATCTTATGAGTCTGGGTTTTGAATCCTGCTTTGTGAGTAGATATTTAAGAGCGGCATGGTCAGTGTACACAATCACTTTTGATCCTACTAAATAGGATCTAAACTTGTCAATGGCGTAAACCACTGCAAGTAGCTCTTTTTCTGTGGTTGTGTAGTTCTTCTGTGCGTCATTTAGAACACGACTGGCATAGTAAATGACGTGCAGCAACTTGTCATGCCTTTGTCCCAACACTGCACCAATGGCATGGTCACTGGCATCACACATTAGTTCAAATGGCAATGTCCAGTTTGGTGCAGAAATGATTGGTGCTGTGACCAATTTAGCTTTCAGAGTTTCAAATGCCTGCAGACACTCCTTATCAAAGAAAAATGGTGTGTCAGCAGCTAGCAGGTTGCTCAGAGGTTTGGCGATTTTTGAAAAATCCTTTATAAACCTCCTAAAGAATCCTGCATGCCCCAGAAAGCTTCTGATTGCCTTAACATTGGCAGGTGGTGGTAATTTTTCAATTACCTCTACCTTAGCTTGATCCACCTTTATTCCTTTGTTCGAAATTTTGTGCCCAAGGACAATTCCTTCAGTCACCATAAAGTGACATTTCTCCCAGTTTAAAACTAGGTTAGTCTCTTGGCATCTCTTTAGAACAAGTGCTAGATGGTTAAGACAGGAGTTGAATGAGTCTCCAAATACTGAAAAGTCATCCATGAAGACTTCCAGAAATTTTTCCACCATATCAGAGAAAATTGAGAGCATGCACCTCTGAAAGGTTGCAGGTGCATTGCACAGGCCAAATGGCATCCTTCTGTATACAAATACTCCAGATGGACATGTGAATGTCATTTTCTCTTGATCCTGGGGATCTACTGCAATTTGATTATAACCTGAGTATCCATCCAGGAAGCAGTAGTATTCATGACCTGCTAGTCTTTCTAGCATCTGGTCTATGAATGGTAAAGGAAAATGATCATTTCTGGTGGCTGTATTGAGCCTTCTATAATCAATACACATACGCCACCCTGTAACTGTTCTTGTAGGAACCAGTTCATTTTTTTCATTATGAACCACTGTCATGCCTCCCTTCTTAGGGACGACTTGGATAGGGCTTACCCAGGGGCTGTCAGAAATAGGATAAATAATCCGAGCCTCTAATAATTTAGTGACCTCCTTCTGCACCACTTCCTTCATGGCTGGATTCAGCCGCCTTTATGGTTGGACCACTGGCTTGGTGTCACCCTCCAATAGGATCTTGTGCATGCATCTGGCTGGGCTAATGCCCTTAAGATCACTGATGGACCATCCAAGAGCTGTCTTATGTGTCCTTAGCACTTGAATTAGTGCTTCCTCTTCCTGTGGCTCTAAGGTAGAGCTTATGATTACAGGAAAGGTATCACCTTCTCCCAGAAATGCATATTTCAGGGATGGTGGTAATGGTTTGAGCTCGGGTTTGGGAGGTTTCTCCTCTTCCTGAGGGATTTTCAGAGGTTCTATTATTTTCTCTGGTTCCTCCAGATCAGGCTGAACATCTTTAAAGATATCCTCTAGCTCTGATTCGAGACTCTCAGCCATATTGACTTCTTTTACCAGAGAGTCAATAATATCAACGCTCATGCAGTCATTTTGGGTGTCCGGATGCTGCATGGCTTTGACAACATTCAACTTGAACTCATCCTCATTGACTCTCAGGGTTACTTCCCCTTTTTGAACATCAATGAGGGTTCGGCCAGTTGCTAGGAAAGGTCTTCCTAGAATGAGAGTTGCACTCTTGTGCTCCTCCATTTCCAGCACCACAAAGTCAGTGAGAAAGGCAAATGGCCCAACCTTGACAATCATATCTTCAATCACGCCTGATGGGTATTTAATGGAGCCATCAGCAAGTTGAAGACATATCCGGGTTGGTTTGACTTCTTCAGTCAAACCAAGCTTTGTGATAATAGATGCAGGTATTAGGTTGATACTTGCCCCAAGATCACACAGAGATTGCTTGGTACAATTACCCTCTAATGTGCATGGTATCATAAAGCTTCCGGGATCTTTAAGCTTCTCAGGTAAGCTTTTCAGAATGACTGCACTGCATTCTTCAGTGAGGTAAACTTTTTCAGTTTCCCTCCAATCCTTCTTATGACTTAAGATCTCTTTCATGAACTTAGCATAAGAGGGTATTTGCTCAAGTGCTTCTGTAAACGGAATCTTTATTTCAAGAGTCCTGAGATAGTCTGCAAAGTGGGCAAATTGCTTATCCTGTTTGGCTTGGCGGAGTTTTTGAGGATAAGGCATTTTGGCTTTGTATTCCTCAACCTTAGTTGCTGCAGGTTTATTGCCTGTAAAAGTGAGTTGGGAAGCCTTTTTAGAAGGGTTGTTATCAGCACTTGTATGTGTCTGATCCCCCACTGGCATTTGAATACCAGGGGTGGAAGCTGGAGTGGCGTTAGACGCCAGCTCCTTGCCTGTTTCTGGCGTCTGAACGCCAGAACTGTGCTCCCTTTGGGCGTTCAACGCCAACTCCTTGCTTGTTTCTGGCGTTGAACGCCAGGAATGAGCATGGTTTGGGCGTTCAGCACCAGCATTATTCCTCTCTGGGCTCTGATTGTCCTCAAAGGGATTTTGAGTAGCCATTTGTTCATTTCTTGGCTTCCTGCTGCTTTGAAGTGAGGTATTTAATGTTTTTCCACTTCTTAATTGAACTGCTTGGCATTCTTCTGTTATTTGTTTTGACAGTTGCTTTTCTGTTTGCTTTAACTGTACTTCCATATTCCTGTTAGCCATTCTTGTTTCTTGTAGTATTTCCTTGAATTCGGCTAGCTGCTGAGTTAGAAAATCCAGCTGCTGATTGAATTCAATCCAGCTGCTGATTGAATTCATTAGCCTGATCTACAGGACTGAGTTCAGCAGTTACTGTTTTAGCTTCTTCTTTCATGGAAGATTCACTACTTAGGTACAGATGCTGATTTCTGGCAACTGTATCAATAAGCTCTTGAGCTTCTTCAATTGTTTTTCTCATATGTATAGATCCACCAGCCGAGTGATCTAGAGAAATCTGAGCTTTTTCTGTAAGCCCATAGTAGAAGATGTCTAATTGCACCCACTTTGAAAACATTTCAGAGGGGCATTTTTTCAGCATCTCTCTGTATCTCTCCCAAGCATCATAAAGAGATTCATTGTCTCCTTGTTTGAAGCCTTGGATGCTCAGCCTTAGCTGTGTCATTCGTTTTGGAGGAAAATAGTGATTCAGAAATTTTCTGACAGCTGTTTCCATGTCTTTATGCTGTTCTTAGGTTGGTTATTTAACCACCTCTTAGCTTGATCTTTTACAGCAAATGGAAATAGTAATAATCTGTAGACATCCTGATCTACTTCCTTATCATGTACTGTGTTAGCAATTTGTAAAAATTGTGCTAGAAACTCTGTAGGTTCTTCATGTGGAAGACCGGAATACTGGCAGCTTTGCTGCACCATGATAATGAGCTGAGGATTCAACTCAAAGCTACTAGCTCCAATGGAGGGTATACAGATACTACTCCCACATGAAGCAGTAGTGGGGTTAGCATATGACCCCAGAGTCCTCCTGGACTGTTCATTTCCACTTAGTTCCATGATGGAGCAAGGGAGATGGTATGGATGTTGATATTGTCTATTTTATTATAAAAATAATTTTTGAAATAATAAAATAAAACAAAAACCGAAATAAAAATAAAATAAATAAAGAAAAAAAATTAAAATTTATAAAAAATTTGAAAAAGTTTATGAATATTTTCGAAAATTTGAGGAGAGAGAAAGGGGTTAGGATATTTTGAAAAATATATATATATATATATAAATTTTTTTTTAAAACTTAAAAAGATAAGAATTAAAAAATTTTGAAATTGAAATCTGAATTTTTATATAAAAATTTCAAAAATATAGTTTAAAATTAGTTAGAAAAGATATTTTTTTGAATTTTGAATTTTATGATGAAAGAGAAAAACACATAAAAGACACAAGACTTAAAATTTTTAGATCTAATGCTCCTTATTTTCGAAAATTTTGGAGGGAAAGTACCAAGGAACACCAAACTTAAAAATTTTAAGATCAAAACACAAGAAAGACTCAAGAACACTTTGAAGATTCACAAGAACACCAAGAACAAAAGAAAGAACACCAAACTTAAAATTTTTAGAAAACTACAATGAAATTTTCGAAAATTAAAGAGAGATTAACAAGAAAACACCAAACTTAAAGTTTGGTATAAGATTTAATCAAAGAAATTTTTTTTTTTTGAAAAAGGTTTTAAAAAGAAGATACCCAATTGCCAAGAACATAAGCCAACGCTCTAGCCAACTGAGCTAAAAATGTAATGTGTTTTAAAGATGTATTATTTTTATAGATAAGAATAAAAAAATTTTTTGAAAACTAATGTTTTGAAGAAGCACAAGAAAAACAAGAAAAGACACAGAACAAGACAAACCAAAAATCAAACAAGAAAATTGACGAGAACAATTTGAAGATCAAGGAAAAACAAAGAACACTAATTCGAAAATTTAAAGGAAAATATAAGATATGCAATTGACACCAAACTTAGAACAAGACACTAAACTCACAAAAAAATTAAAATTTGATAAAGAAAAATAATATTTTTGAAAAATTTTTGAAAAGGGAATAAAGGACTCAGAATTTAATGACTCTATAACAACAAAATTAAATTATTCCTAATCTTAAGCAACAAAATAAACCTTTAGTTGTTCAAACTCGAATAATCCCCGGCAACGGCGCCAAAAACTTGGTGCACGAAATTGCAATCACACTTTTGCAATCCGCACAACTAACCAGCAAGTGCACTGGGTCGTCCAAGTAATACCTTACGTGAGTAAGGGGTCGATCCCACGGAGATTATTGGTTTGAAGCAATCTATGTTTATTTTATTATTCTTAGTCAGGATATCAATTAAAATTATCAGTAGGAATTATTAGAAAAATAAAAGAGCGTGAAATAAATAATTGTTACTTTAATTATGGAGAGTATGTTGGAGTTTTGGAGATGCTTTGTCCTCTGAATTTCAACTCTTCCTTGAAATCCTTTTTCCACACGCAAGGCTCCTTCCATGGCAAGCTATATGTAGGGTGTCACCGTTGTCAATGGCTACTTCCCATCCTCTCAGTGAAAACGTTCCAAATGCTCTGTCACAGCACGGCTAATCATTTGTCGGTTCTCAATCAGGTTGGAATAGAATCCAATGATTCTTTTGCGTCTGTCACTAACGCCCAGCCTTCAGGAGTTTGAAGCTCGTCACAGTCATTCAATCCTCGAATCCTACTCGGACTACCACAGACAAGGTTTAGACTTTCCGGATTCTCTTGAATGCCGCCATCAGTCTAGCTTATACCACGAAGATTCTGATTAAGGAATCTAAGAGATACTCATTCAATCTAATGTAGAACGGAGGTAGTTGTCAGGCACACATTCATGGATTGAGGAAGGTGATGAGTGTCATGAATCATCACCTTCTCCATAATTAAGCGCGAGTGAACATCTTAGATAGGAACACGCATGTTTGAAAGGAAAACAGAAATAATTGCATTAATTCATCGAGACGCTGCAGAGCTCCTCACCCCCAACAATGGAGTTTAGAGACTCATGATGTCAAAGAGTATGTAATTCAGATCTGAAAATGTCATGAGGTACAAAGTAAGTCTCTAAAAGTTGTTTAAATAGTAAACTAGTAACCTAGGTTTGCAGAATATGAGTAAACTAAGATAATTAGTGCAGAAATCCACTTCTGGGGCCCACTTGGTGTGTGCTGGGGCTGAGACTTAAGCCTCTCACGTGCTTGGGCTGTTTCTAGAGTTGTACGCCAGGTTGTAACGTGTTTTGGGCATTGAACTCCAACTTGTAACCTGTTTCTGGCGTTGGACGCCAGACTGCAGCATGGAACTGGTGTTGAACGCCAGTTTACATCATTTATCTTTGCGCAAAGTATGGACTATTATATATTTCTGGAAAGCCCTAGATGTCTACTTTCCAACCCAATTGAGAGCGCGTCAATTGGACTCCTGTAGCTCCAAAAAATCCATTCCGAGTGCAGGGAGGTTAGGATCCAACAGCATCAGCAGTCCTTTTTCAGCCTAACTCAGATTTTTGCTCAGCTCCCTCAATTTCAGCCAGAAAATACCTGAAATCACAGAAAAACACACAAACTCATAGTAAAGTCTAGAAATATGATTTTTGCATAAAAACTAATAATATTCTACTAAAAACTAATTAAAACATGCTAAAATCTACATGAAATTACCCCCAAAAAGCGTATAAAATATCCGCTCATCAATTGCCAATAACGTTGCAATTCTTCCCTTGTCCTGGCATTATCGCTAGCGTTGATGAGCTAACGTTGCCCCTGGTGTTAGTGTGCCTAACGTGGCCACTAACGCTACCATCCTTCTTGGTCTAGCATTATTGCTGGCGTAGTGGGCTAACTTTGCCACTAACACCAGAAACCTCCTTGAAGCTGGCGTTAATCTTAGCATTAGTGTGCTAACTTGGCCACTAATGCCACCAATCCTCCCTTGGCCCTCGTTGTTGCTGGCGTTGGTGTGCCTAATGTGGACACTAACGCTGCCATGTTCTCTGCTTCTTCTCTGCCTATCATCAATCAAACAAGTGCATCAAAGCTTTGCTATAATCACAAGATAATGCATCATTCATTGCATCAAGTGATTCTTGCATAAATCTCATGAAAATGATTATAATTCACTAATGTTTGATGAATTAAGACATGCATAAGTGACTCATCCAAATGCTTGCTTATTGATGAAGATAATGCATGAAACTAACCTAAAACATGCTAAAAATGGCTTGTGATACTAGTCAAGATGCCCCGGCATCATACAACCCCCTCTCTTTGACTTTGGCATGTCGTACGCGTTCACGTTCCGAGTTACACCTAGTTGGAGATCGTTCCTCCTTTTCTTGTCCTCTTTTCTTGGTAGGACCACGCCACGATATCTCTCACTCGAATTCTCCGCACGCATATGAGTCCGACTTGGACCTTGCGTAGCAATTTCCTATTTCCGCACCTTAGACTGAGCCCATCGAGTCCAACGACCTTCTGGAGTTCGTGGCAGCAGCTATGGAGATCGACCCTTTGGATGATTTATCTGTCTTAAATGATGAGTCGGAAGAGGACACTGAGTTTGATTAGGAGCCACCTCCCAAGGGTTTTGGACCGCCTTCCAGGAGGATGTTCAGAGGTCACTCCAGAGTTAGGTACGACGGATCTTCTACTCCCTTTTGATGATCAGTAGTATTAATTTCTCCTTACTTTTGTAGTGCTTTTAGAGGGATAGGACTTCTTAGTAATTCGGTTCCAGTTTAGGAAACCCGTGTGAGGGTTGGGACTGACTTCCTCTTTTGTATTTGTATATATAACTTGGTGTAGTGTTTGGCTTTTGATAGATGACATGTATCTCCAAATTTAACTCATGTGTATATTTGTATATATGTATATATGACATTTTCTGTTACCATGTATTTATTTGTGGCATAATTTTGAGAATTAACTTTGTGAACAACTAAATGATTTTTTATAATTAGTAAGTTAATCACGTTGAACCGATAAAAATTTATATTAACATTTGCTTATAAAATCCGAATCTAGAAATCAAGTAGATCCTTACAATAAATAATATATAATTAAATATTTGATATTGATCATAAAGTGTTAAAAATTGGAGTGTTACAAACATGTTATTATAGACTAAATTTTTTGGTGTACGAAAACGAGATTGAATAGTACTAAAACCGACGATCCCATTGCCATTTCTATTACACCTTCCTCCATCTAATTAGTGTCTCTCAAATCTCTCATCCCGCCTATAGAAGTGCATAATTATATTAAATTAAATTGCAATATAAAATGCTTGTACATACAATATATCAAATTTGATTTAATCTTATATAAGTATGCGAAATTTGAATATGATTCTTTGTTGCCATTTCAATTATTTGGATAAGACCGTGAAGTGTTTTGTTTTCACAAGTATTATATCGTTTTCTTATTCTTGGTAAAAGAAAAATTATAAAGAACGATGAAACTCTATAGTTGTCAATTTACACATTACCAAGAGCCAAAGTAGCATACAAATTGGCGAAATTTGTCAGTTCTCATACATGTTTTATTGGTTACAATAATGTCCAATAATGATAATTTAATTTGATCATTAGTGAATAATCAAATTTTATAAATATAATCCAATTAGCTGCCTACGCTAATTATTTAAAAAAAAATGGCAAAAGGAATGAAGAATATTCCTTGAAATCTTCAAGAACACGCACATGCCGACATATGTATGCATAAGTTGAGAAGCATGATAAAATTCTAGCAACTCTTGACCTTCTAATAGTTATATGCAAGGGTACAGATGAAGCTTGGAATAACTGAAAAAGGTTCCAATCAACGGTCGAGATTTCACAGGATATTCACTCAGCATATATGTCATTGTCCAACTGCTACCTGGATTAGTAGTGTGGCTTAAAAAATTGTTTCCGTTGAAGTGCCAACTTATTAAATTAAAAAAACTACTATACTTCTTACGAAGAAATTTGTGTTTAAATACATACAATGACTTGATTGTTTTAGTTTGTGCGTCTTGAATTAAAAAATTAATATTAATATTAAGGCATGTATGCATATTAAAACAAAAATCACCTTTAAATTATTGGTAACAAGAGCAATTCGAATAGTAAATTTCATTTCATTTTCATTTTAAATTTACAAAATACTAAATTAATATTTATAGGACTATTTCAAGGGTTGCCTGAAATATTAATTTGGGTCTGGACGTGAGATCTAAACTCCTTGTGGGGTAGTGTCTGACTTGTTCCAGTACCGAAGTGTTGCCGTCCGAGTTTTTCATAGGAGGTGGGGATGGTACTTGGAAGAGACTCCGATACTTAAGTTAGCAAGGGCTTTACGCAGGTTTTTAGTAGATTAGAACGTGAATATACCTAAGGAATGTCAGTGTATTTATAGTAGAGCTGTTAACCACCTTTGTTGGAGTAGTTCCACCTTTATTGTTGGATATCCGTTCACTTTATCTTAAGAGTTTGTTAGGATCTATCTTTTAGAAAGACAGAGATAGTAGGAGAGATTCGAAGAGGCAGTTACTTGTAAGAGCTTATCCGATCTCTTTCACCATGTCCGACCTCTTTAAGAGGTCGGATATGTGATGAAGGTCATCCCTTTTAGGTGGGCCTTTCTTCCTTATTAGGTCTGACTTTATGTTTTGAGTCAGGGTATGAATAGTGCCCCTGCATGCTTCTGGATGTTAACTTTCCATAGGCGTTGAGAACGCTCCATTTGAACTTCTGTAACTCCAGAAAAGCTTTTTCGAGTGCAAAGAGCTCAGATCCGGACAGCATCTGCAGTACTTTCTCTGTCTCTGATTCCAACTTTCACTCTAACTCCTCAATTTCAGTTAGAAAATATCTGAAATTGTATAAAAACACACAAACTCAAAGTAGAATACAAAAATATGAATTTTACACTAAAACCTACAAAAACTTAATAAAACTTAAACAAAACATACTAAAAACTATATGAAAATGATGCCAAAAAGGGTATAAAATATCCGCTCATCAAGGACATTTAACATCCAGAATGGTATGCAAAAAATGGGTGTTTAACGCCAGTAAAAGGGTGGCTCATACTTCTCATAGGGCGCTAAACGGAGTTTGGCACCGCCCAGTTTCAAAACAAATGAGAGAGAGTTTTAAATTTAAATTTTTTCCCCTTCTATCACTATTATCTTCTTTTGCATTAATTTTATTTTTTCTCATTCGTGTGCTTTTTATGTCCCTCCCCATTTTCAGTTTTTCTTTGCTTGAGGCAAATTTTTAAGTTTGGTGTTACAGAGCGAGCTCTCTATTTATATTATCATCATTGGCACCAAAGGGAGGTGAATCATCTTCACCGAGGAGCACAGCCTGAGGAGTAAGATAGCCTCCAAGACTGAGGTAGTTGACTTTCATTATCTTCTGCCTATTTTATTTTTTATTTCTTAGTATCTTATTTTATCTCCTGTTTTATGTTTGAAAGCCTTTGCATGATCAGTAGTGGTACTTTCTTATTTTTTTAGTTTAGTTATTTACTTTGTTCTTTTACGTTTATATTTGAAAAAAAATTGTTTCATGTATTACTCACTAAACTTGAAAAATCGAAAGAAAAAGAAAAGAAATAGTAAAAATGCATGAGGCTTGAGTTATATATTATGAGTTACTCTAATTGCTTTGATGTGGTAGGATTATCTTCAATTCTAAATGTGTGAATGAATAATGCATATTTGATATTGAAGTTAAGAATATTTGTTCTTGAGGTACAAGAACTTAGAGAAGTATTATGAATTCTCTAACCAAGTAAGACATTGATCCTTGAAGCAAAATAAACAGCAAAAAGAAAAGAAAGTAATAAGAAAAAAAAATAAAAAAGAAAGGTCCAAGGCTCTGTGCATCAATGGTTAGGAGGGTCAACATTGATCTAAATCTCAAAAGAGTGATTTTTCCTAACCATATACTTTTGATGGAATGTGTCAAGTAATCTGTAACACCCTAATTACCCTAAGCCTTACCTCTAGCCGTAAAGCAAAGGTAATCAAAGGTTACGACAATTCTAAGGCTTATACATATTTATATAGAAGGAAATAATATATTCTAGAAGCCCGATGAAGGATTAAGTTCAAAGACAGAATTACAAAAGCGCGAAACGTTCACCTGAAGCTAACACATAAGATACAAGGTATAGATACAAAAGAATAAAACATATATAGATATAAGAATATAATAATCATAGGGAACTAGCCGCAGCTTGCGGAGTTTAAGCCAACTAGTACAAACCAAAAAAAAAATACAGAGTTTTAGAGTTAAAACAGCTTATACAACTTATCTCTCAAGTAAGCCTCTAAGGCCATAAAGATAATTATACAAAGAGATGTGAGAGTAACTATAACAAAGTAAAATAGAAATAAACCAGGGAGGAACCATACTCCGCTCTGTCACCATACCCGCAATCTCACCGAAGTGGATTTGTAACCTGCGTCTGAAAAATAACAATAACATATGGTATAAGAACCAAAGGTTTTCAGTATGGTAACAGTGTCCAATATGTAAGATGTAAGGCTCTGGGACACCGAAGGCAATCCTAGAACTTCACATCGCATACGGATATTCAAGCTTAGAATAAAAATAAATAAATATAGAACTGACACCATATACTGGGTTATCTAAACTTAGGGGGATTCTAACTAATACTAATCACACTGTTGTATCCCACAGCCTTCGTCATCCTAACCTCTGTGCGATCCCATCGCCACCGCCTACCTAACCTCCTCAGCACCAAACAAACACATGTAATGCAAGCAAAGAAAACACAAGTAGTATTCATATATATAACAAGTAATTCAATAAGCAAGTAGGCATATTATACAATTAGGCAAACTCAAGTAATCAAAGCAAACAAGCATATAGAAGATGCATATGATGAATGTCTGTCCTATTGGCTGTGATATCACATGTCGGTTATAGTGCCAAACCCGACAGAAAATCCGGGCGGCAACTCCTGGATTAGTCTCTCTGTTGCGCATACTCAGGAGGAATAATTCCGAGGGATAAGTGCCTTACCACCTTCTTCTTTCAGAGGGAAACGTTTCGAGGGAGAGTGCTCTACCACCTTTCTCTAGATGCCACATTATTCCATGGGTTAGTGCCCTACCACCTTGCAACCAGAGAAAAACCCATGCTCAGGAGGAAAATTCTGAGGGAGAATGCCCTACCACCTTCTCCTTTCAGAGGGAAAACATTCCGAGAGAGAGTGCCCTACCACCTTCCTCTTGAGCGATAAACATGAGTGAGCAACCCAGTTTCAAGCCTCACATTCGAACGTAGGCGGGAGACTACCACAGCCCCCTACGACGGATAACAATGCATATCATAATCATGTATTCAATCTCAGAGGCCACTCCTCATAGCACACTTCCACTCATACTCATTTCATCAACCATAATCATTCATTTCCAAGTTTTCAATTCATCACAACTATCATCAATTCATAACTTTCCATTCCGAACTCACTAGTTCGTCAATTTTTCAATTCATATACCATTCTTCTTTCGCACTCCACCAAACCCATCCTCAGTACACCAGAAATCTAAGCCTCCGTTCTCTAACTTTTTAAACCAATACCAAACCAAACCTCCTAGGACCTTTTCCATGTTTTAATCCCCAAAAATAAGCCTAAGATTCTTATTCAGGTGTCACAGAAGTATACAAGCTTGTTGGGAAGGTGAAATAGTTTAAAAACAAGGTTTTAGTTGAAAAACAGGGCATGTGCATACCCACAGGGGTGTGAGTGCGCATGCTAGAGAGATTTTCAAAACGTGTGCACGCATAGAGGTGTGCAGACTCACAAGTGCAAAAATTTTCAAACTCTGTTCGCTTGCACAAGGCGTGCTAGCGCCCTCAGCAGAGTGCACCTTCCAACATGTGCGTGCGCACAAGGGTGTGCTTACGCACAGCTTGCAGAACTTCGTTAGTTATGTGCGCGCACAAGTTGTGCTAGCGCTCTAAATAGAAAACCTTCCCCTGTGTGTGCATACGCACAAGGCTGTGCATGTGCACAGGTTCAAAAAATCACAGGGGTGTGCGTGCACACAAGGCTGTGCGTGCGCACATACTAGAAATCACAAAATTCTGCAACTTTACAGAATTTCAGATTTTGACACCAAACTTTGAATGCTCATAACTTACTCTACAAAACTCCAAATTTTATAAACTTTATATCAATTTGAAGATTTCGCAATGGACTTTAATTATAAACCAATTTCAACAAATTTGGAAAACTGAGGCACAAGTTATGACCCATCAAAGTTCACTAAAAACCAGTTTTTACCAAAAACCTCAAAACCTCAATTTTTAACCAACTCTCAATCCAAAATCACATATTCCACATTTAAAATAGTCCCAAATTACCTAATTCATATTCATATACCTTTTCTTCTATCCATAACTTAGCAACACATAAAATCATCAATTCCATATACCAAATTCTACTTGTAAGCTCCACTCTCAACAATTTACATCACAAAATATCATTCCACCATCCTTTACCAACATCAATAAACCCCATCAATCATTAACAATCCTCAAAAATCACCATTATCCAATTATCCATTATTTCACACTAAAACCCTTTCTCATCCAACACACTTAACAATCACCATTTTACCACTTTCAATTCATTAACATCCAACTCATTCATTCTAAATATCAATAATCAATAATCAATATTATTTAACAACATCAACAATATTTCTCATCCAAATTTATCACGCATCATACATCAACAACATCATTCCACAACTTCAACAATATCAATTCATCATACATCACCAACCAACCAAATTCAATAATCACTACAAATCCTCATCAATTCTAACAATCATCACCAAATTATATCTAACATTAACCAATATCATAATACATCATTAACACTAATAATCCTCAACAATTATCATCATCATATATCTACCACAAACAACCACATATCCAATTCAATCCTATCCTATGGGCCACTAGCCTAAGTGTCCAGAAATATTAGATATTACATAAATAAAACTGAAATCATACCTTGGCCAATTCCCAATATGCACAAACCACTACTTTGAGTCCAAACAAGCTTCCAAGACTCACCAACTATCAAACCATACACATAACATACCAAGAATCAACACCATGGCTAACCACAACATCAAACCATAAGAGTTTGAAGAAACTTACCTTACTCAATGTAATTAGGGGTAAAATCCAACAATTACCCACTACTAGAGATCACCTAAACAACCAAAATCACAAAATCAACTCAAAAACCAAACCCAAAAATGCAGAAAAGTTAGGGCATGAAACTTAAGCTTGGGTTTCAAAATCTTACCAAACAAATCTAGATAAAAACGAAGAGCTCATCGAGAGCTTCACGTGGCCGCAAATGGCTCGTCAATTAGAGCTCCGTAGCTCAAGTTATGGCTCCCGAAAGATGGAGGTGAATAGTAAAACTCCTCTTCTTCTCTCTTCTCCTTACCAGCGCCCCTTTCTTATTTTGGGGAGGAAATGAGCTGAAAAGCTCATTTAATGAGCTTATATATGTTGGACCTTGAGCCCGGTTTGGATCCGGTCCAACATGTTAGCGTTTTTAGGTCCGTTCGGCCCATTTTGAGCCAAAACCTTTAAGATTAGTGTCCAGTTTTCAATTCTAAATTATTTTTTATCTTTTCAAAACAATAAATCAATTTTCAAAATCTTATTTTCCAAAATACGCGGTACTGGATAGACTAGAGCCGGTACTGCCAACTTAAGCGCCAATATGCATTTTTACAAAAATCTTTCGAAAAAGATACATTTTCCAACTCAGAAAAATTCACTGAAATTAAATTTCACCTTTTTATTTTCAAATTAAAACTTCTAAATTTTGAATCTATCTCGGATACTTAAAATTTATTTTATTAAAACGGTTTTACGGGAAAACTCCGGTTCTTACATAATCCTTGAGACAAAACACTAAGAGTCGTGACCAAATGCAATTACAGAGTATGCCAAAGGCTCTAGGCACCAATGACTGAAAGGAATTAAAAGAAAAATTAGAACTCAATGAGTTCCTCAATTAAGTACTTGTGGTGTTCTTATATCAAGTTAAGCTTGAGAATAAAAAACTTAGAGTCACAGTTAGGCTCAAGGTGCAAAGTACCAAAAGAAAAAGATAAGAAAAGTTGTGTTCAAGGATCGTCAAAAACTTGAAGAGAAAGAGAGTTCATAACATCATCCGGGTTCTAGTGTTGAGAAACATCAATACTTCTGAGCTTTAAAGGATAGTGAGATGCCAAACCTATTTAGAATTATAGTGTCATTAGCCCCACTTAGTGATAAGACAAGAGCTTAAATGAACAGTCAAGTCTCGGGCATTTTTCTCCTCTTTTCTCAGTCCTATATTATTTTAGTTGCTTGAGGACAAGCAATAATTTAAGTTTGGTGTTGTGATGTGTGAGCATCTTGTACCTTTTTCCCCTTATTTTCTAGTCAAATTTAGTTAGAATTTAGTAAGTTTAATTATATTTTAGTGTTAAAATCCACTTTGGATGCTACTTTGAGTTGTTTTGGTATTTTTATTATTTCAGGTGAAATTCAGACAAATTTGGCAGAGTTTTGTGCGAAAACAAAGGAAGAAAGTGGATGTTGTCAACGCCGACCTCCTTGCATTCCAACGAGCATAATTTGAGCTACAAAGGTCCAATTGATGTGGTTTTAATGGCGATGGAAAGCCAAATTTCAGAGATTTGCAACTATATATAATAGTTCATACTTTTCTTTAGGAATCACTACCATATAGGGCACTAAACGGCGAGCCTGGCATTTAACATCCAGGAAGGACAGAACCAGTGCCCAAGCATTGTCAATTCTGGCGCTGAATGCCACCAGAGCGGCACCAAATGCCTACAAAATCCCCAGACCCAAATAAATCTTCGTAATTAATGAAGATTTAAAGACACCAAGTTTAAATTACAAGGAGGATCATTACTTAGAGAGTCATTAAGAAAAGATTTAATTTGCTTAGTTTTGATTTTGTTTTGATTTAATTTGAATTTGAATTCTAGGTTTAGTCTTAGAGGTTCTACTATAAATAGGGGACTTTCTTCCTCCCCAAAGACACGCCTCCCGGAGGGGATATTCCCCCTTCCGCACGTTTGTCAAAATCCTAGTTTCTCTGTAAGTCATGAGCAACTAAACCTCTTGGTTAAGGTTAGGAGCTCTGTTTATTTCTATGGATTAAGACTATTGCTTTTATATTTTAATTAATGTATTGATTCAATTTAAAGGATTGTTTTCGTTCTAAATATTATGAATTTGGGTGGAACGAGAGTATGACCCTTATTCTACTTGAGTTCTTGTGGTTCTCGAGAGAGTTATCTTGCTTGAACAATAGCTTGAAAACAAATTCCTCCTAAATTTCTAATTGCATGAACTAATTGGGATATGTGACATATAATCCTATTAGCTTTGGGTAATTAGGGTTTTTGTGGCCATAAACTAGATTTTAAACTTAACCCTCTAATTGAAATCAAGTGACCACGAGAGTGGCAGTTAATGAAGGTTAGAGGAGGCTAAATCACTAAGAGATTAGGATTTAGACATTTACAGTTTGGCATGGAATGAATCATACAGTGTTAAAATAGTTGGTAAAAACTTTTAATCCGGAAGGATAAACATCTCCGAAACCTTAACTATTTTCTCGCACTGTTTTACACCAAACCTTTTTATCTGCTTTATTTACTTTCTTATTTACTGTTTCATGTGAATTGCAACCTTTAAAATCCTTTTCTATTTGCCTAACTAAGTGCAATTAGATAGCCATTGTTGCTCATTCTAACAATCCTCATGAGATCAACCCTCACACACCTGAGGTATTACTTGGATGATCCGGTGCACTTGCCGGTTAAGGTGTGCGAAATCCTAATTCACGCACCAGCTACTATCCACCCTTATCTTCTTTGATCAGAGTTGAAGCTATAGATCGGCTCACCACTTCTAGGTAAAGGATGAATGGATGATTTCTTCTCTTGTTATAGGTCGTGTAAGTATGAAGGGTTATCCCAAGAAGGCTTTGAAGTCTTAAAAGGCTTGCTCACAATCTAAGGTCCACTCAAATTGCTTCCCCTTTCTGAGAATTAAGTAAAGGGGTAGTGATTTCAGTGCTGGCTCTGCTAGAAATCTTGATAGTGCTACCAACCTTCCATTTAGTAGTTGAACTTCTTTAAGACAAGTCGGGCTCTTCATATCTAGTATGGCGCTGCACTTGTTTGGGTTTACTTCTATACCTCTTTGAGTTAGTGATGAGCGGATATTTTATATGCTTTTTGGCATTATTTACATATAGTTTTTAGCATGTTTTGTTTACTTTTTATTAAGTTTTTATAGGTTTTAGTGTTAAATTCACATTTTTGGATTCTACTATGAGTTTTTTTTAACAATTTCAGGTGTTTTTTGGATGAAATTGAGGAGTTAGAGTAAAAGTCTGATTAAGAGACAGAGAAAGCACTGCAGGTGCTGTCCGGATCTGACCTCCTTACACTCGGAAGAGCTTTTCTGGAGCTACAGAAGTTCAAATGGAGCATTCTCAATGGCTATGGAAATATGACTTCCAGAGTTTTTCAGTAATATATAATAGTTTATTCTTTGCTTCAGATTAAAAGGTCCAAAACTGGCGTCCAACGCCAGCCTCCTGCCCCTTTTCAGGCGTCCAGCGCCCAAGGAGAAGAGACCAGCATCCAAATGCCAAAAGAGGACCCCCTAGCCAGCGTTCAACGCCCTAGAAGCCTCATAGCATGTATATGTCATCAAAGCTCAGCCCAACACTCAGTAAGTGGGCCCCTGAAGTGGATTTTAGTACTGAAAAGACTGTTTTACCCTTATTAGTCATTAGTTTAGTATTTAAAGTAGGAGATCACTCTTTGTTAAGGATCTTCGGCCACTTTTACACCATATTTTTGTTTATGCATGTATTTTCTATCAATATGAGTTTTTAAACCTCCTAGGTTGAGGGAAGGAGCCCTGCTGAGTTCTATGAATTAATAAAAATATTATTGTTTCTCTTCAATCTGTGTTTGATCAATTCTAAGATGTATATTTGTTCTTCAACATGGTGAATGAGATGATCCGTGATAATCAGCTCCGTTCATCACACCAAGACCACGTGCCTGACAACCACCCCTATCTACTTGGGTTCGTGTGAATATGTGACTGAAAAGTAAGATCCACCAGCTTGATTATACATCTCTCAAATGGCTAATCCATGACTTCGTTAGGGACTTTTTGAGACATCAGTTCAGCCGATTTACGGGGAGATTAAGGTATCTGTGGTAGAGGCTAGAACCCAAAGGAGCAGCATTCTTTGATCCAGAAGATTCAACCTTGTCTGTGGCATTTTGAGTAGGATCACCAAAGAGAATGAACTGTTAGAGCTTCACCCTCGTTTAGATTGGATGACCGCGGCCATATGCGTTTGATCCGAGGCAGAGGAGATTGATGATCGCGGCCATATGGCTTTAATCACATACAGCCTGCCATAGAAGAAATCATTTACAATTGAAGGAGACAGTAAGACCAGAGTTAATTCAGAAAGACAAGGCAACTCCAATCCTTAACCATCTTCTTATCTCTGATTCCTTTCAAATTCACAAAGTATTTTATACACTTTTATTTCTTTTATGCTTTTAACTAAATTCAAACCAACAACTTCTTGATTCGCTTGACTAAGACCAGCAAGATAACTATAGCTTACTTCAAGCCATAATCCTCGTGGGATCGACCCTAACTCACTCAGGTATTACATGGACGATCCAGTGTACTTGCTAGTACAGTTGTATAAAGTATGGGGATTCGTGCATCAGTTAGCATGAAGCCTAAAAATTTTCTCGCCTCTACTATGAAGGTGCATTTTGAGGGGGTTTAGCCTCATCTCATGCCTCCTTATGGTAGAAAATACCTCAGAAAGATCGGACAAAAGTGCCAAGTTGACCTTGGTTTTAACAAGCATGTCATCTACATATACCTCCATAAGTTTTCTTAAGTGGAAGGAAAATACCTTGTTCATCGGTCTCTGGTTTGTGGCTCCGGTATTTTTTAATCCAAAAGGCATTACCACATAGCAATAGTTAGCTTTTGGAGTTATGAACGAGGTCTTCTCTTGGTCCGGCTTATGCATCGGAATTTGGTTGTATCCCGAATAGGTATCCATGAAGGATAGGTATCTATAGCCGGAAGCTAAGTCGACCAGGGCGTCGATGCTGGGAAGAGGCTATGGATCTTTAAGACAAGCCTTATTGAGGTTGTGTAATCGACATACATCCTCCATTTTTCGTTTTGTTTCTTTACCAAAACTACATTGGCTAGCCACAATGGATACTTTACCTCTCTTATGAATCCTGCTTCTATTAAAGCTTGAACTTGTTCATCCACGATCTATGTCCTTTCAGGCTCGAGTTTTGTCGCTTTTGCTGGATAGGTCTGGAACCTGGGTAGACAGCGAATTTGTGGGACATCAAGTCGGGATCTATGCCAATCATGTTAGAGGCTTTCCAAGCAAAGAGGTCGGCATTCCTCCTTAGAAGGTCAATGAGTTGCTTTTTCATACCTACTTTGAGGTTAGCCCTTATATTCGTTGTTTTTTTAGGGTGATCTCCAATTTTCACTTCTTCTACTTTCCCTCCAGGTTGGGGATGCAATTCCTCCTGAGTTTGAACACCTCCAAGTTTGATGATATTGACTTTTTTTCCCCATGACCGCCTTTTAAATTAAGACTTTCATTGTAGCACTTACGTGCTAGTTTTTGATCTCGCTTTATGGTGGCAATCCCCTCTGCTATGAGAAACTTCATGCATAGGTGGGTGTAGAGACAACAGCTGCAAGTCAGTTCAAGGTAGTTTGACCTATTAAGGCATTATATGCTGAAGTGACGTCAGCCACGATATAGTTGATACTCAATGTCTTTGACTTTGCACCCTTTCCAAAAGTGGTGTATAGAGAAATGTATTCGAGAGGTTAGATCGGCGTGTCCCCTAGTTTGAAGAGACTATCCAGGTATGCTTTTAGATTCTTTTCTTTTAGTCTGAATGTGTTAAAAGCGGGTTTAAATAGTATATCCGCCGAGCTACCCTAATCTATTAGTGTTTTATGGAGGTTTGCATTGGCAAGGATCATAGTTATTACCACGGGTTCATCATAGTCAGGTGTTACTCCTTGAGCATCTTCTTTAGTGAACGAGATTGTTGGCAAGTTAGGAGATCTGCTATCTTCCTCGACTTGGTACACTTTTTTAAGATGCCTTTTTCGTGATGATTTAGATATTCCTCCTCCAGCAAATCCCCCATTAATCATGTGTATGTTTCGCTCGAGAGTTTGAGGTGGACATTCTTGTCGTACTCTTTCTTCATCTCTCTTTCTCTTCCTCTGGTCGTCCGGCCTATCTGGCAAGTACCTGTCTAGTCCGCCTTCTTTGGCCAACTTTTCTATGACATTCTTTAAATTATAACAGTCTTGGTAGAAAAGCCATAGATTTTGTGGTACTCACAATATTTTGTCCGGCTTCCTACCTCTTTATGTTTAATTGGACAAGGAGGTGAAGCTTCTCGGTATGACATTTCTCTCTGTAAACATTTACAAGAGAGACTCGGAAGGAAGTGTAGTTATGATATCTTCGATGTTTCTCCGGGTTGTACTCTTCCTTCTTCTTAGCTTCTTTATCTTTTTTCGGAGATGGATAAGGCAGGCTGGATCTCGGAAGTAGTTCTCTCAATTGTGAGTTCTTTTCCATGTTGATATACTTCTCTGCCTGTTCTTGTACTTCACACAAGGAAGCTGGATATCGCTTGGATATGGATTGAGAAAACGGCCATTCCTTAAGGCTATTAACCAATCCCATTATCACTGCTTTAGTAGGTAGGTTTTGAATCACCAAGCATGCTTTTTTTAAATCTTTCCATGTAATCTCGGAGCGTTTCTCCTGCCTCTTGCATAACTCCTAGCAAGCTTGGTGCGTGTCTTACCTTATCCTTTTGAATCGAGAATCTTGTCAGAAACTTCCTTACCAGGTCGTCAAAACAAGTCACCGACCTAGGCGGTAAGTTGTCGAACCACTTCATCGCAGCTTTGGTCAAAGTCGTTGGGAATACTTTGAAACGGGTAGCATCAGAGGCGTCGGCTAGATACATCTGAATTTTGAAGTTGCTGAGATCGTGCCTCGGGTCGTTCGTTCCATAGTAGAGATCCATGTCATGAGTTTTGAAATTCCTTCGAACTTTAGCCCGCACGATCTCTTCCATGAACGGATCCTTACCCCTTAAAGGGCTTTCTTCCCGATTTGCTCAATTTCTCCATTTTCGGAGATCAACTTCCGATCTTAAGAGCTTTTCTTCTAGCTCCCTTCGTCGTTGCACCTCCCTTCGATGTTCCCGTTCTGCTTTCCATTGGCGTTCAGCTTCTTGCTCAAGATGTTCTAGTCGTCCACAGTGGCCATGGATTAAACCTAATATCTCTGTTGGGTGTAGAGGTTCTTCATCTTCTGATGGGTGTACCGCTGATTAAATTTGTCTTGGCTAGGGATTTTTTGATGTCCCTTTTCCATGGGGACTGTGTGTTCTTTCCCATGGTGGAGGTATTGCAAGTGTGAGATAGATCATCACGGTGAAGCGCTTGTTCTGATTCAGATGCCGTGTGTCCGTCTTCGTAGTGGTTATCCATCATTGTCAAGGGTTGAATCCTAGGTCCCTGACAACGACGTCAATGTTCTGAGGGTTACCTGAAACGTTAATTTGGGTCTGGATGTGAGGTCCAAACTCGTTGTGGGGTAGCCTCTGACTTGTTCTAATGCCGAGGTGCCGTCATCTGAGTTCCTCGTGAGGAGGTGGGAGATGGTACCTGCAAGAGACTCCGATGCTTAAGCTAGCAAGGACTTTAGGCAGGTTTTTAGTAGATTAGAACGTAAATATATCTGAGTAGTATCACTGTATTTATAGTAAAGCTGTTAACCACCTTTGTGGAATAGTTTCACCTTTATTGGTGGATATCCGTTCTCTTTATCTTGGGAGTTTACTAGGATTTATCTTTTAGGAAGATAGAGATAGTAGGAGTGATTCGAAAAAGCAGTTACTTGTAAGCGCTTATTTGATTTCTTTCACCTTGTCCGACCTCTTAAAAGAGGTCGGGTATGTGGTAAAGGTTACCCTTTTTATGTGAGTCTTTCTTTCTTATTGGATCTAACTTTATATTTTGTGTCAGAGTATGAACAAGAACTATATGTCATAAATAATAATTTAAATTAAATACAAAATTTATGATTTTAATATTTAATTTTAATTTATTTTAAATTTTTATATTATTTTTAATTATTCTATCATGATAATTTATACAAATAACAAAATTTTTAGTTTTTTATTAAAATGATATTTTTTTTAAATGAAATCAATTTTATTTTATCTATTAATTTTAATATAAATTTTAAATTAATTTATTTTTTTATAAGTATAAAAAATAATATTTTAAAAATAGTTTATTGGAGTTAATCTAATAGTTTCGTAATTAAATTAAATTAAATCAAATGTAAAAGAAAAAAAGTGACATGCATCGTACCTAACGTTATTTAATCAGTATCTTGTATGAGTGTAGAAGAATAGAAAGAGAATATACCTTTTTAATTAATTAATTAATGAAGTAAAATTATTTCGCCACATTACCTCTTTGTGAGAGTGAAGATGATAATAATTAGATACGATTTCCAATTAGGTGCAGGTGATGACTTGTCCAGTTTAGGAACCATATAAACACAAGAAAGCACCATTCTTTTGGAGTGTTATTATTAATTTATTATATATTTTGTTTCTTTTTATAAGGTAGTGCTTATCCCTTTAGTTCCAAGTTCTAACCCAACCTACCCTTTATAGAAAAGACACGCGTCGTTTTGGTAAGTGCCGTTGATGGTTACCTTTCCTGACCACTGCATGAGGAATTAGGGTTAGCCTCACTAATTACATATATATAAAAAAATTGATATTGATTTTTTCATCCTTTTATTTTAAATTAAAGAGTGAATGTAGTTTCGGATCATTGACTATTTGTCTCAAAAATAAACCATCTTTTTATAATTCAAAAAATCTTTAATTATAACGTAATCATTCAAATAACTAAAGTAACTCATATAAAATAGTGACCTATTAATATGTCAAAAATCGTTTAGACTATGAATAAAAATTATTTAGACAATTAGACTAATTATTTAAATAGTTAAGAATTGATCAAAATTTTTGAATTATTAAAAATATTTTATTCTTTAGACAGATAATTAGGAACCAAAAGCATATTTACCCTGAATTAAACTAAAACCGAGTGCAAAAGTATTACCGGACACATTTCCATATATCATGGAAGCAGTTTTGTTGTTCTAGTTACCTAGCTATTATTGTTTAATAGTAATGTCTAAAAATGAAATATTCAAAATCAAAACGCAAAATGTTGACTTTTTCTCTTCAATGATTGTTTTTTATTCAAACATATAGCGTAGTCTAACCCTAAAAAGCATACATTGTTAAGGAATCACAAGATAGGACTGCATATTAATAAAATGAACGAAATACGTAACCTATGGAGGTTTTTATTAACGAGAAGCGATATATATCCTAAGATTTAAATCTCTAAAATAAAGAAAATGGTAAAATAAGATTGTAAATATGTATTTACTTTAAATTATAAAATGTTAAAACTTCAGACATAATAAAAATTGCAAATTTAATAATAATTAATCTTTTACTTTATTATTTGATCAATTTTTTATTTTGAAAAAAAAAATTCATATCACAAATATATTTCTTGTCCAAATTAAAATTGTAGACATTGAGGACGTGGCTCATGACATATATGTATGACTCATTTCTCTCTTCTTTGATCTTAACAAAAAAATGCTTTACATTATTATTCATATAATTGAAACATATGTTGATTTTTTAAAGATTTTTTTGTTCCCTATTTTGATATATAAGTAAGATATTTTTGTTCTTGATGGAGTACTATTAAGGAAAGATACTCATTTCTTTCAAGAATAGTTGGGTTTGCTTTTTCTATTAAAAAAAAAAAATCTGACCATGTAGTTTTGTCACGTTTGCCACTTTATTTGTTCTATAATCATTATTTTGTTAATAAAATAGTATCAGTTTGTTTGCTCTATTATTAACTATTTTGATAACTGGATAAAAAAAAAAGAAGAAATTAGTATGTCTGATGAGTTTCTAATATTTATGACTTCCTACCATTTTTCTGAATTCTTTTCTTGATTTATGGTATCTGATCTCTCTATTCTGAATTATCAAATAAAATATTGCGAATGAAGAAAAAACTAAAAGTAAAAAACAAATCAATCATTGGACAAATACCATACCAACTAATCGATTCTTTAAAAAAAAAAAAAAAAAAACAACTCCCTAAACAATCGTAGGACTTTATACTTCAATAATTAATGGAACTCTAAACTAGATTAAAAATTAAAACTTACACTATAATTATGTTAGTGTTCTTTGATTGTTTCAAACATGATCAAAAACATTTTAATAATAATAACGATGAAAATAGCAAGCTCCAAAAGAGGGCGTTACTTTATTTTCTTTTCCTACCTTCGTTGTATCCAAACCAGCCTAGAGAACCAAAGGTGTTGACTATTGAGTGATCCAAATTATTGATGGTTTTTGTTTCTTTTATTTTATTTTATTTTGTTTTCTATCCTGTGTAGTGTGGTGAACACGTAGAAGGCACGTTCCCAACCCCATTAGCTTTTATTCTTTTTTTTTTTTTCCTGCAAAGGAGTGGCGTCATTATTGATGATTTGCTAAAAATTCATTCGTTTATTTTTCTTAAAAGAAAAAATTATAAAGTTGTGAGGATTTTTTTTTATTTTACAATTTTCTTAGGAAATGGAATATTTAAAGTTATTTTTTCTTCCAACAAATAAATGGAATTAAAAATGATTATCATATGCTCTTTGTTTCTCCGAAATATTTGAAGTCTCCTATGATAAGTTAATAAGTTAATAACCAATTAATTAACAAAATAAGAAACACTTCTAATCTAATCACATGCTTCCAAGTCAGACGCTAAATTAAATATGCAAGTGGAATGCTTTTTATAATTAGTAACACTAAAAGGAAGCTTTGATGATTTTCCAAATCCTTCTTTTCCTTGGGAGATTGTGGCATATGTACCAATTAATAATGGTATAATAATAATACGGTAATAATGGTAGAAAAATAAAAAAATAGTCAAAATTTGTAGCATTTATTTATTAATTATTATAATAATTAATAAATATTAAATAAAACAAATTCTGACTGTTTTCGATTAATTATTTTTTGTTATCAAATATTTTTTATAATAATAATATCTATGGATTTAAGATTTCAAAAAACTTGATTGATGACTTAATGATAATGAAATATATTTTGATAGAAAAATTTATCTCAAAAGTTTAAACTATTAAGAAGAGACAATATAATGGTTATATTTCTAACATTTTTTCTAATCTTTTTGGGTTTATTTAATGATATTATGTTATGAAACCATTCATCCAAAAAATTTAAACTGATAAAAGGAGATAACATAAATAATTATGTTTCTATTATTCTATTTTTTATTTATTATTATATAATCACTTTTTAACATTTTTTGAGTAATTTTAAACATGCATTAAAAAACAGTGAAAATAATGTCAATTTTAAAGTTAATCAGACCATTTATTTTTTGTGTGATTTTTCATATTATTCCTCATTTTCGTCATTTTATTTTTCATAGAATTTTCTATTAAAGGTAATTTGGAAATGGAAAAGTATTGGTGGCCAACCCTTACTTAAGAAATTTTAGCCAATAAATTATAAGTGCACGCATTAACATTCTTATAATCCCAGTTATTAAATGAATATAACTCATGCGCCCTTTATATCAAAATTTCACTTAAACCATTTTGCATTCATTATTTCAATTGATACTATCTTTTGTCCAATCAATCCTCGTAGTACTAATAATAATAATAATAATAATAATAATAATAATGATGATGATGATGATGATGGTGATGATGATGATGATGTACCATTGATTAGTCAATCTCCTTGTTTTCTTATTGATGGAGTATTTCCACCTCCGGTAATTATTAGCTTCACTATTTTCTTCCTTTTTATACAATTATTGTAATTATTTAAAAACCCTTTCTAAAATGAATCCAGCAATACATTTTAAAAACGATAGATGGAATAGTTATTTCAAAGGTGATAAGAAGAAAAAAATAAAAGAAATTAGATCCTTCAAAGAACTTTAAAATAATAAGGTGAAAGGAAAATTGCTACTCTTCAATCATTTGTTTTAATTTAGTTGCAAGTGGATTGCATTTTGCCTAATGATGATTCAATTTAAGGATGATGTTCCTTATTTTGACACTTTATAAATGATATAATCGTTATTTAAAATATCAAATTGTATGCTCTACTATTTTCTATTTAAATTATTCGTATGAAAAATCTAATACCTAAATTCATTCCACTTTGTTTAATTTATCTACTATACATAAGGACATGCAATATGCCAATAATATTCTATGGGTGACTTGAATGCGACCCAATCTGGATAAACACGCGGAACATCAGCGTTAGTTCAAAGTTCAAAGAATAGTACCCAAAAAACAAAAATATTATGTATTCGTACACCAGTTATTAATATATTTATATATAAATATATAATTTAATTTATTTTTAATATATATTTTATATTAATAATTAATTTTAATATATATTTAATATAATTAAATAAAAAAAGAAAAAAATCAGCAAGGCTATTAGATATATGAAGGAGTTCCCATACATATATATGTGTGTGTGTGTGTGTGTGTGTGTGTGTGTGTGTGTGTGTGTGTGTGTGTGTGTGTGTGTGTGTGTGTGTGTGTGTGTGTGTGTGTGTGTGTGTGTGTGTGTGTGTGTTTAAAATATATTAAATTTATACACTAAAAATATTTATAATTTTTTTATAATACAGTTAAAAATTAAAATAAATAATTATTTAATATTTAAAAATAATAACAAATTATCAATATTTATTATTTATTATTAATTAATTTTTTAGTTTAATTTCTTTAATTTAAAAAATTTAATAATATATTTTATTTTATATTTTAAATATTAATAATAAAAAATAATAAATTTTGATGATATATTTTATTTTATATGAAGATAAAGATATATATGATTTTTAATAATTGGAGCATGCATAAATAAGAAGGCATAAGGTGACGCACATAGAAAAAGTCGTAGCAGGAACCAATGAAATCCATGCACCTAAATCAGAAACGACAAGAAACCTCAAAGATAAAAGGGGCATTCATCTCATTGCAAACATTTCAAACACCTTGATATCTCTTCAACCCTTATCTTCAATTCATCCCCATCCTCTATCTCTTGTTGTGTCCCCACTATAATTAATGGAGGGTAGTAGAAGAAGCTCAAATTCTGAACTCCCGCCTGGGTTTCGGTTTCACCCAACTGATGAAGAACTAATCGTTCACTACCTTTGTAACCAAGCCACTTCAAAGCCTTGCCCTGCTTCCGTCATCCCTGAAGTTGATATCTATAAGTTTGATCCATGGGAATTACCCGGTACATATAATTATTCTCCTTAATTTATTAGCCTAGTCTCTCTGGTTGTTTTAATTAATTCTTGTGATTTCAGATAAAACAAGCTTTGGAGAGAACGAATGGTACTTCTTTAGCCCAAGGGATAGGAAGTACCCAAATGGGGTGAGGCCTAATAGGGCAACGGTTTCAGGGTATTGGAAGGCCACTGGTACGGACAAAGCAATCTATAGTGGGTCTAAGCATGTTGGGGTCAAGAAAGCTTTGGTCTTTTACAAGGGTAGGCCCCCAAAGGGTATCAAGACTGATTGGATCATGCATGAGTATAGATTGGTTGGATCAAGAAGGCAACCCACTAAACAAATTGGATCCATGAGGGTAACCCCTTTTCGCTCTTTTCTGACCAAAACACAAAATAAAAAATATTATTATACAAAGATAGAAATATTGTCTCTGCTAATAAATTTGGGTTGATGAAATACAATACTTCATGATTTTCTATTTGTATGATATTTTGATGTGTTGGATTAAGTGGAAGCTTACCCTTTTGGATGTGTCATCATCAGCTAGATGACTGGGTGTTATGCAGGATCTACAAGAAGAGGAGCATAGCAAAATCAATGTTGGAGCCTAAAGAGGAATTCCCAACAATGCCCCAAATCAATCATCATCTAACATCATCATCAAATGATGGGAATGATAATAATGATGATGAGCAAGAAATGATGATGAAATTCCCAAGGACATGTTCCCTTACACATCTCTTGGAAATGGACTACTTGGGCCCAATATCACAAATACTCTCTGATGGATCATATAACTCAACCTTTGATTTTCAACTAAACAGTGCCAATGTTGGCAACATGATTATGGACCCTTTTGTGAAACAACCTCAGATCCTTGAAATCCCTAACAAAAATAATCCTAACAATCCTTATTATGATGTGGATTCAGGGAAGAACAACCTAGTGAAACAGAATAGCACCATAAACCCTACTATATTTGTGAACCAATTCTTTGATCATAGTGGTAGTTAACAGTTAATTTTATTATTAAAAAAAAAAAAGAAATTGGATTATTGTTAGACATGGCGATGAAGCGTCACCAATTAGAACAACCATGAAGATTCTTTGTAGAAAACAAAATTTATATTACATCATCATCACATAATGGATTCTCAGTGGTATCAAATCTGATTAGCTCACATGGACTTTATTATTTTATATATATATGGACAAGCTGCTTAGTGGCTTTTTAAAATTAAACAAATAAATTAGGATTCTTGATTATGATAATTTCAATGTTCAAACCCAAATGCTTATCTCATCCGTTTTATGGTTAAGCCACCAACTTCCTTTACATCATTCGTGCACATTATTACAATGATTTAATTTATTTTGACCAAGGACAATACGGTTAGCGAGTCCCCAACTATAAGTCAATAATTGAATAAGCTGAAATAATCAAGAGAAATACTTACACGATTTTAAAACATATTTCATTGATGCGTATTTTTAAGAACTTTTTATAATTATATTTTTTTAAATATACTTTTTAAACATTTTGGAGCATGTACTAAATATGTTTTAAGACGGAATATATAGATATTTATCATGAAACGAAGTCTTTTTTCTTTTTCAAAAAAATTAAATATAGTTGAATTGAATATTGTTGCTGGTTTGTGAGTAGTGTTGCTTATCCAAAATGATGACGGCAGTGTTGATAAAATCGGTGACTAATAACACTAAACCGTGGGAAAGCAATGTGGATGACGTGCTATATATATAATAAAGAAAATAGGCATGCGCATGGGCTCAAATAGTTTTAGATATAGATTAAAGAATTAACTAGTTACCAATAATCCTTGTATTTGCTTAGTCATGGAAAGTGCTACTCAATATAAACAAATATAGATTCTAAAACGGATTAATCGTTTGAAATTTTTAATGAATATATATACATGCTTTTACTTTTAGGCCTATTTAATTTTGGATAAATTTTTTAAATAATTTTTTTTAAAAAATATTTAAAATATAAATACTTTTATTAATAATAATTTATAAATAACTTATTTTGTATTTAAATTTTTAATTAATTTAAATAATAATTTTGTATTTATTTTAAAGTTGTAGTATTTGGATAAATGGCTTAAAAAATATAATTTTTTATAACAAAGAGAATGGATATTAAAATAATGATGATAATAAATATCTTTTAAAATTAAATGTTAATTTTATATAACTAAATTATTGTGTAAAAATGGTAGTAAAGAGTCAATCTATCTAGTTAGTAGATAAAATATTACGTAAAAATAGTGGTAGAATGTTAATATTTTCAACAAAAATAAAAAATATTTTTTACAGAATCAAAAATAAAAATGAGTACAATAGTCTTTTTTATTTTAAAGTCAAATTTTTATAATAAAAATAATAAAATAATTTTTTTTAAAAAAAGGTCATATTTTTTATTTTTTTAAAAACTTTTAATTAATTTTTAAAAAATTAAAAATATTTTTAAAAATAGTACTAAACATACATTATATAATTTTTCATAATTCAAAAAAAAAAAAACTTTTTACTACTTTCCAAACCCCTTAATAATCTTGTTGAATGCTAGAAGTTGTTGACTTCTTGGGATGTATGTTCGGTCCATGACACGAAACAGGTGAGAAGAAGCATTGTTTTGACTTTTGACTTACATACAAATTCATGTAAGTATATATATAATTTTTAACATTACCAGTTATTGAAATTCTAGCGGCCTAATCTCCGAACGGACAAGGTATTGGATATTCGCTGCAAATAGATTTCTTTTATTATTCACGTTTAAATTATTTTATTTAAATTTTTAATATTTTAAAATTGTTATTCTGTTATTTGTAATTTGTTAATAGAATTGAAGTAGTATAACATATAACATTAAGATAATTTTAAAATATTAAAAATTTTAGTTGAATAAAACTATTGGAAATAAAAATGATATATTATTTTTTAAAAAATCACCAAACTATTCGAGTTGGACATTTCGCGTACGCAGACACTGCACGTATATGCGAGCTATTAAAAATGTAACCTTTGCATATGTAAACTTTAACAAGCGACGCAAGTAACCCATTCCGGTTGGGCATCTCGCGTATGCGAGCAGGGGTTGTGTATGCGACCACCCCTTTTTCAACAGCATGCGTACGCGAGGCAGGGACTTGCGTATGCGAGACCCCAGTTTTGCTAAAAAGATAATTTTTTTTTATTTTCAAGGGTTTTCTAACTTTTCAAACTTTCTTAAGTTGCAGTTTAAGAGTAATATTTTGTAGTTAGACCTAAGAACTAATAGAGGAGAATTAGTGACTTAAATAGGTGAATTTTACATGAATTTAGAAGACGGAACCTTATGTTTCTGGAGTACCGAGGAAGGATTTGTTGAGTGAGATGGCGGAGTACTGTAATGGCAATTAAGGTAATGAGTTGTGAAAATTATGAATTGATGATGGTTGAGACGAGTCTAGGACTCGGAGTGGAATAATGGATTACTGATGTACTGAAAAAAATAATTTATGAAAACCACTGCTATATTATTTTATACTGAGACTGTTGAGATGCTATGCGCCTAGCAAGGATGATGGTTAATCTCGCTTGTTGAGGTCGTGGTGGTGGCGTAAGGATGGTGGTTAATCCCGCTTACATTGTGATGTGAGGTCTGTGCCAGAGTATCCCGCTCGCATCCTTTCGGATCACAAGAGTGTGCAGGCACTATATCCTGGACTGTGTGCCGGGCACAATATCCTAGGGGGTTCCAATTTATTCGTGACCGAAAGGCGACATCTCCATGGAAATGTGTTGGATTGGCAGTTGAACCAACAATGTGATATCACAGCCAAATAGGACAGGCATTCATCATGTGCATATTCTATCTGTTTGCTTGCTTTGCTGACTTGAGTTGTTTGCCTAATTGTATAACATGATTACTTACTTTTTGAATTTCTTGATATACATGTTATACTTGTGCTTTACTTGCATTGTTATTTCTTGTGTTTTCTACTGGGATTGAGGAGGTTCGAAAGCAGTGGCGATGGGACCGCATGGCGATTAGGCTGGCGAAGGCTATGGGACATCGGAGAATTACTAGAGTAGAAATCCACTAAGTTAGATTTTCTTATTTCATTATAGTTTTAATGTTATGGTTTTAAACTTTAGTAATGCTTAAGTTTGAATCTCATAATTGATATGAAGTTCTAGGATTGCCTCTGGCATCCCGGAGTCTTATATTTTACATTGCTAGGCACTATTACCATATTGAGACATTCGGTTCTCATTCCATACTTTGTTGTTTTTCAGATGTAGGTCGCAATCCACCTCGGTGAGTTGTGTGATAGTGACAGAGCGGAAGATCTTTATCTCATTTTAGAGTTATTTTGGTTATTTTGATTAGTTCTCTCTCTCTTTTATATTTATATTTGTCTTAGAGGCTTACTTTGAGAGAAATATTGTATATGTTGTTTTACTTTTCAAAATTCTGTATTGTCTGTATATAACTAACCGGCTTAAACTTCGCGGATTGTGGCTAGTACTTTATGACTATTGATAAATCCACATTTCATGGTATTTATTTGCTCTAATTGGGTGGATTTTATCAACTTTTCCTAATTTATTCAATGAAATAGTATGGTGTTGAAAATTCTTCCTAAATTATGCTTAAAAGTGAAAACATGCTTTTTAGGCCCTTATTTGCTAAATTTTATTCACTTTAATTCCCTTTGATGCCTTGATGTATTTGTTGAGTGATTTAAGATTTTAAAGGCAAATATGGATTGAAGAAGTGAGGAAGGAAAGCATGCAAAATGGGAGAATTCAAGAAATGAAGGATTTGTAAAGCTGTCAATCCTGACCTCTTGGTACTAAAGTGATCATAACTTGAGCTATAGAGATCCAAATGAAGCGGTTTCAACAGCATTAGAAAGCTAACATCCAGGGCTTCAAAATGATATGCATATTGTGTGCGTATACACGAGTCAAGATTTAGCAAGTGTGCATACGCACAAGTCCTGGTGTAACAATCCAGACCACCCGCTAGCACGATATTGTCCGCTTTGGCACACAAGGCCTCACACATTGCCCTCCATTCTAGGAGCCGAGTAGCCTTGGGCCTTGGAAAGTGAAACGAAGCATGCCTTATAAGGGTGTGGATACCTTTTCCTAGCATGACGCGTTTTGACGTGTGAGTGTGGGGGGCTTCGGCTATCATTCCTATCGTCAAAGGCAAAACTGTGAGGCCTTGTGTGCAAAAACGGACAATAGCGAGCTAGCGTGTGGTCTGGGCTGTTACAGATAGTATCAGAGGCAGAACCCGGATCGATGTGCTAGCGAGGGCACTGGGCTCCCTTAGGGGGGATGGATTGTAAAGTCCCACATTGGTTGGGGAGGGGAACGAAGCATACCTTATAAGGGTGTGGATACCTCTCCCAAGCATGACGCGTTTTGACGAGTGAGTGTGGGGGGTTTCGGCTATCATTCCTATCGTCAAAGGCAAAACCGTGAGGCCTTGTGTGCTAAAGCAGACAATATCGTGCTAGTGGGTGGTCTGGGCTACTACAAATGGTATCAGAGCTGGAACCCGGATCGATGTGCCAACGAGGGCGCTGGACTGCGTTAGGGGGTGGATTGTAAGGTCCCACATCGGTTGGGGAGGGGAACGAAGCATGCCTTATAAGGGTGTGGATACCTCTCCCTAGCATGACGCGTTTTGACAAGTGAGTGTAGGGGGCTTCGGCTATCATCCCTATCGTCAAAGGCAAAACCGTGAGGCCTTGTGTGCCAAAGCGGACAATATCGTGCTAGCGGGTGGTCTGGTCTGTTACACCTGGCACGTGACTTCATTAATTGCAAATCACTGGTAGCAATTTTTGGGCCTCCAGAATCCAATCCCAACTCATTTCTGAAGCTATTTCAAGCAGAATTCAAGAGGAAACAAGGGGGAGCGATTAGGTTTAGGTTTTATCATGTTGTAGGTCATTTTCTAGAGAGAGAAGTTCTCCCTTATCTCTAAAAATTAGGGTTATTAGTTTAATTTCTCTTTAATTTCTCTTTTTAATTCTTGTTTTCATCTAGTTTCTTTTACCTTTCTTTGTTCTATTGCCTTAATTTTCTTAGTTTATCTTGTTAATTTTTCATTTTTGTTACTTTTTATGTTGATGAACCTTTGTTTCCATTTTATTTAATGCAATTTATATTTTCATGTCATTGTTGCTCTCTTTAATTGTTGGTTATTAATTTCTTGCATTTGGTAGCTCTAGAGTTTATTTTTATTGCAATTTAATATGTTTTTATTTTCATGCACACCAAGTTTTTGATAAAATGCTTGGCTTAGTTTTAATGTAGTTTTTCTCCACTCTTGGCTTGGAATTGAGGACTTTGGTGACCTTGATTCATTGATGTCCATTCTTGATTGATATATTAGAGTAGTTAGTTGATTTGGTTTCCATTAACGCTAGTCTTTCACTAAGTTAATTAATGAGTTGGCTAGGACATATGGATTGAGATCAATTATACCTATTTGCCTTATTCTCGATGCTAAGGTTGACTAAGTAGGATTAACTCTTCATAATTGTTTCGAGGTTTACCTGAAACTATAGGTCGATCTCGGACGAGATCTTCTGTACTGGTCGGAGCTGTTGTGTCCGACTTGTTGATGGTGGCTGGAGCCGCCGTGTCCAACTTGTTGGACTTGGTGGTGGTGCTGATCCTTCGTCCCGGAGGGTGGGGGTACCTGCAAGGGACTCCTATGCTTAAGTTAGCAAGGGTATTAAGCAGGTATTGAGTAGAATCAGAGTATGAGTTATACCTGGGTGCTCCAGTGTATTTATAATAGTGAGGAGTGACCTCTCTGGAGATAAGATAGTTATCTTATCTTATCTTATCTTATCTTTGAGTGAAGTCATCTTATCTTTAGGGGAACCGCCTTTATCTTTCTGGGCTTTGGCTGCCTTTAGATTGGGCTGTGTTCCTTCATTTTGGGCCTGCTTTGGGCTCCTTTGGCGATTTGGCCGGGCTCTTTGAGAAGAGGTCGGGCATTGATAAACCCCATTTGTAGGGTTTATCTTGTAGTGATTTTTGGGGATTTTATCACCTTTTACCCACATTTATTCAACGAAATAGCATGGTTTTGTATATTCTCCTTTAATTGTGCTTGAATGTGAAAACATGCTTTTTAGGTCTTAAAATAGCTAAATTTAATTCACCTTGATTCTATTAGATGCCTTGATATGTTTGTTAAGTAATTTCAGAATTAGGAGGCAGAGATTGGATCAAAGGGAATGGAGAAAAAGCATGTAGAAATGAAGAACGCATGAAGAAATGAAAGAATCGCAAAAGCTGTCAAGTCGACCTCTTTGTACTTAATTGACCATAACTTGAGCTACAGAGATCCAAATTATACGGTTCCAGTTGGGTTGGAAAGCTAATATTCGGGGCTTCGAAACGATATAAGATTTGCCATAGTTGCATCGCGCATAGGGGCGCGCACGCGCACGGTACGCGGACGCGCCGATGGTGGCACATGACCCACTTAATGCAAGACGTGGCCAGCGATTTTAGAAGCCTTGTGGGCCCAATCCAACTCATTTCTGATGCTATTTAAGCCAAGGATTGAAGAGGAATCAACATACTTTTGATCATTAATCATAGTTTAGTTTTAGAAGTAGTTAGAACTAGTTTTTAGAGAGAGAAGCTCTCACTTCTCTCTAGGATTAGGATTAGGATTAGGTTTAGTTCTTAGATCTAGGTTTTAATATTTGCTTCCTTCCACTTCTATCTCTCAACTTTTTGTTGCTACATTCATCTTCTTCTACTCTTTTGTTGTAATTTCCTTTAGGTTGTTCTTATATTTTGTTGTAGATCTAGTATTGTTCCTTCTACTTTCTTCCAATTCAATAAAAGGTAATTCATAATAAATGTGTTTCTTTTAATTGTTGTTAATTCATTGCAATAAATGTTGTTAGATTCTATTCATGTTGTCAATTTGCTTTGCTTTTCTTTTGTGCCTTCCAAGTGTTTGATGAAATGCTTGGTTGGATTTTAGTGTAGGTTTTGTTCCTCTTGGCCTAGGTAGAGTAATTAGTGACTCTTGAGTAATCTAATTCTTTTGTTGGTTGATAATTAGAAGTTGCTAATTGATTTGAATGCCTCTAAAGCTAGTCTTTCCTTTAGGAGTTGATTAGGACTTGAGGAATCAAATTGATTCATCCACTTGACTTTTCTCCATGGTTAGAGGTTAACTAAGTGGGAGCAATGAACAATTCTCATCACAATTGAGGAGGATAACTAGGATAGGACTTCTAGTTCTCATATCTTGCCAAGAGCTTTGTTAGTTGTTAGTTTATTTCCTTTGCCATTTATATTTCTTGTATAAAATCTCAAAAACCCCAAAATAACTCACAACCAATAACAAGACACTTTATTGTAAGTCCTAGGGAGAACGACCCGAGGTTCCAATACTTCGGTTTATAAATTTTAAGGGTTTGTACTAGTGACAAACAACTTTTTGTATGAAAGGATTATTGTTTGGTTTAGGAACTATACTTTACAATGAGAATTCATTAGTGAAATTCTAAACCGTCAAAAATCCAATCCTCAAAATGGTGCCAGGAGGCAAAGATTGGATTAAAGGGAATGGAGAAAAAGCATGTAGAAATGGAGAACTCATGAAGAAATGAAAGAATCGCAAAAGCTGTCAAGCCGACCTCTTTGTACTTAATTGACCATAACTTGAGCTATAGAGATCCAAATGATGCGGTTTTAGTTGGGTTGGAAAACTAACATCCGGGGCTTCGAAACGATATAAGATTTGCTATAGTTGCATCACGCATAGGGGCGCGCACGCGCACGGTAAGCGGACGCGCCGATGGTGGCACATGACCCACTTAATGCAACACGTGGCCAGTGATTTTAGAAGCCTTGTGGGCCCAATCCAACTCATTTCTGATGCTATTTAAGCCAAGGATTGAAGAGAAATCAACATACTTTTGATCATTAATCATAGTTTAGTTTTAGAAGTAGTTAGAACTAGTTTTTAGAGAGAGAAGCTCTCACTTCTCTCTAGGATTAGGATTATGATTAGGTTTAGTTCTTAGATCTAGGTTTTAATCTTTGCTTCCTTCCACTTCTATCTCTCAACTTTTTGTTGCTACATTCATCTTCTTCTATTCTTTTGTTGTAATTTCCTTTATGTTGTTCTTATATTTTGTTGTAGATCTAGTATTGTTCCTTCTACTTTCTTCCAATTCAATAAAAGGTAATTCATAATAAATGTGTTTCTTTTAATTGTTGTTGTTAATTACTTTCAATAATTGTTGTTAGATTTCATTCTTGTTGTCAATTTACTATGCTTTTCTTTGGTGCCTTCCAAGTGTTTGATGAAATGCTTGGTTGGATTTTAGTATAGATTTTGTTCCTCTTGGCTTTGGTAGAGTGATTAGTGACTCTTGAGTTATCTAATTCCTTTGTTGGTTGATAATTAGAGATTGCTAATTGATTTGAATGCCTCTAAAGCTAGTCATTCCTTTAGGAGTTGATTAGGACTTGAGGAATCAAATTGATTCATCCACTTGACTTTCCTCCATGGTTAGAGGTTAACTAAGTGGGAGCAATGAACAATTCTCATCACAATTGAGGAGAATAACTAGGATAGGACTTCTAGTTCTCATATCTTGCCAAGAGCTTTGTTAGTTGTTAGTTTATTTCCTTTGCCATTTATATTTCTTGTATAAAATCTCAAAAATCCCAAAATAACTCACAACCAATAACAAGACACTTTATTGTAAGTCCTAGGGAGAACGACCCGAGGTTCCAATACTTCAGTTTATAAATTTTAGGGGTTTGTACTAGTGACAAACAACTTTTTGTATGAAAGGATTATTGTTTGGTTTAGGAACTATACTTTACAACGAGAATTCATTAGTGAAATTCTAAACCGTCAAAAATCCAATCATCAAAATGGCGCCGTTGCCGGGGATTTGCAATGGTGTTATGTTATTGGTTATTGTACATATGTGAATAGTATAAATAGTTTGTCTTTTGCTTGTTTACTAGATTTTGTTAGTTTTATTTTGTTTTTCCATAATGTATTCTCACTTTGGCTATGAGTTTGGCTCTAATTGTGTTGTAGGGAATGTGAATTTCAATGCTAACATGTACCAAGGATGGAACACTCCAAGATGGGAGGAGCCTCAAGGAATTGATCATTCCTATTGGCATCAACCTCCGGACACTTATAGGTATAATTCTCATCCTAATGCATGTCAATTCAATGGTTATGGTGACTCCTTTTATGACAATCAACCACCACCTTATGCCTATGAATTTTATCCTCAACATGATGCTCAACCATACTCACAAGCTCCTTTCTACCAAGTACCTTTATGTGACCCTTATCCATCATATAACCAATCACCCATACCACATCCTTGTGATCATTATGAGCAAGAACCTTTAGAACCACCACAACCCTATCAAGATTACTACCATGAACCACCTCAACACTCACCATCTCCATACCCTTACCAAGAAGAACCACCTTCCTACTATGAACCCTCTCTCCAAAATGATGAACCCTTTTATCTACCCCAAGCCCCAATAGATGATTCTCTTACCTTGCTACTTCAAGGACAAGCGGATATGCGAAGGAACACCTTAGAGTTTGTGACTAACTTGACCAAGGTAGTGCATACTTTAGCCTACAAATGTTTGAACACTCAAGGTGCTTCCATAGCCACATATGGAGAATCAATTGAAGAGCGTAGCATGAAGGAGAGATTGGAAACTCCGGTGGGGGATGTGGGATGCTATTTTGTGTTGGAACAATTGGAGGAGCCTATGATCATTGAAGAAAAAGAAGAGGTGGTTGAAGATTTAGGAGATGTTGAAAGTCCATGGGAATGTAGCATCATGGAGCACTCTTCCAAGAAGCTTGATATTGATGTTGAGGAGGGTGCGCAACCTCCAAGGCATATCATCGTTGGAGACTTGGAAGAGGCCTATCAAGAGATGGATTCAATCATGGATGAATTTCTCTCTACAATGGAACCCTCTCCCATCAGACATGAAGTTGAAATTATAGAAGAGTGTGCACAACCTCCCATACCCTTGGTGAGCAATGAGAAAGAGAGCTACCAAGAGGAAAACGTTGGCATGGTGTATATCGAAATTGAAGAATATGAAGAGGTTGACCAAGAAATGGATTTATTCATCAATGAATTTCTATCCAAAATTGAATCACCTCCCATTAGGCAAGAAATCAAAGTTCTTGAAGTCAACACCAAGCCATGTGATAAAAGGGGAAAGGTTGAAATCGAGGAAGCTCGCAAAGAGTTGGAAATACACAAAGAAGAGCACAAGGAAGTAAACATTGCATTGTCTAAGTGTGGGGAGGTCTCCCTTCCCGAGTCACCATCCAACACAACATTCAAGTGGGTAAAATTTTTATCTCTAAGCTTTAATTTCTCACTTGAATATGGTTTGATTGAAACGGATGGACAACTTAGCTCTCTTTGTGGAATTAAAAGCAAGAATGAGTTGTGTAGTGGTTGCAAGTTAGGAATTAGGCTCATTAAGGTCAAAGCTTCAAGGTATAGGAACGATGATTGGAAGAATGCCACTTTACAAGGGTCTTGACCGAAGGCTTGGTATGTTAAAGAGAATTCTATATGTCAACCACCCAGAAAGAGAGAGTATGAAGACCAAATCGAAGACGGGTGCGAAAACAAGATATGGGATCCCGGTTCGCTATGTGAAGACCAACTATGGGGACTCATATCTTGGGTTGAACTTTGCCCAAGCTTGGTGAAGACGGTTGGAAATTCTGTCAACCAATTGAGAGGCAAAGATCCTTGGAGATTCAAGGATGAGTACAAACATAAGCCACCATGACAATGAGCCCCTCAAAATGTCCAACTTAAGGACTTAAACAAAAATTGCTAGGTGGGAGACACCCCACCATGGTAAACTCTGTCCATTCTCTTTTAGTTTTGTTTAATAAGTGATTTGAGTTGCCATTGTAGGTAGATTTTCATTTCATATTGATTTGTTTGTGAAGATTGGTAGTTAGTATGTTATATTCACTAGTAGTAGATGAATAAATCCTAAAATCAAATTGCATTTTTGTGAATTGTATGATATTTGATTGAATAAAGAAGAGTTGTAGGCATTATAGGGAGCTCTTGGGTATTTTTTTCTGCTTTTTAGGCAAAAAAAAAGGGGCATCGGCGCGCTAGCACGCTGTGCGCGCGCGCGGATTGCACTTCTGCAACTTCTAGTAGAAAAACCAGAGAGTTGTGCACGCTTTGTGCTAGCATTGTGCTGGGAGCACAACCTCATCCACGCATAAGCGCACTGTGTGCGCGCGCGCGGATTGTCTCTGCTGCATCCACGCGTAAGCGCGCGCGCGGATTTGCTCCCTGCTTTTTTCCTTCCTCCTTTCTCCTTCTTTCCTCTTCTCTTCTTCTTTCTTTCTAATTTTTTCTTCTTCTTCCTCTCTTAGAAAATTTTTTTCTTTTAATATAAATGAAACTTTTTTTTAATAAAAAAAAAATAATAATATAATAATAAATAAATAAAATACTAAAAAAACAAAAAAAATAAAAATTTTTTTTTCTCTTTTCCTCCATTTTCTTTTATTGCATTTGCTTATTTTCATTCATTGCATTTTAATTTTGTTTTTTCTACCTTGTTCTCATTTTATTTTCTAAGTTTTCCATTTTAATAATGGTGTTGAACTTTCCTACTCAATTGTTGAGACTTTCTTACATTATTTTGGTGCTTCTTGACTTGTTTGATATTGTTGGGTGATGAAACTTTTGAATCAATGCTTCATCTTGTATGACTCTTGTGTCTTTGTGCATTGATATGACCTCATATTGTCTTTCATGACCCATTTCTTCTCATTTAAACTTGATGCTCAATATACTCTTCATGCTTTAACTTTACTCTTGCATCGAGCTTAATGATATGCCTTAGCTTACATTGTTTTCTCACTCACATGCTTAGCTAACATGTAGTAGAAAATCATACTCTTATTTGGCATTAGCCCCTGCCTATGTTCTAATTGCCTTGATATCTTTGTTATAGGCTTAATTTTCTTTCCTTTTCTTTCCTTTTAGGTTGGCCACCAGAAAGAAAAAAAAGAAAAAATTTCTAAATGGGGCAACAAACAAGTCATCCGCACAACCTTTTGAAGGAGCTCATCAATTGTAGCAACCCATCCACCTTGCTCTTCTTTGCATGCACCGAGGACGGTGCAATCTTCAAGTGTGGGGAGGTCGTTCGACCGATCTCCATGGGTAAAAATTTCCTTTTCAACACCAAATTTTTTATTTTCTTTGTTAGATTAGCTATTGCATTGCATGATAGGCATGTTAGTTAGAATTTGTACATATTTTTTACCACCTCTTTCTTATTAGGACTACTTGGTTAGGGTGATGATTTTCTTTCCAAGAAACTGTTTTAGCGCACCCTACCAATTTGAAAAAGAAAATTTGTGGAACTTGCTTGAAAAAATTTATTTTGGAACATGATTTTTGAGCTAAGAACACAAGCTTGTGAGATTTGAGCCTAATTGTGTGGTTACATCTTATAACCACTTATTTTTCCTTCTTGTGTGCATTATTCTCTTCCTATGGTTGTAATCTTTGATTTGTTTGATTCTTTATGTCCATTATTTTATGTATTCATGCATTTATATGATTGAGGCCATTGTTTCATTAGCTCACTTACCCAAATAGCCTACCTTTTACTCTCCATTGTAACCAATTTTGAGCCTACGCTTAACTCACTTATTCTCAATTTTAGCACATTACAAGCCTTAAAGTGAAAAACAATAAATGTCCTTTATTTGGATCATTGATTAGCTTAGGCTAGTATGTGTGAGCATCATTCAAGTGTGGGAAACTTGGGAGGGACATTGGTTGAGGTAAAAGGATGTGTTTTGTCTTGTACTCTTATATTTGGGAATTGGGTACATGCTCATGTATTGATCAATTGTAAAACCTTATGCATTGATGCTCTTGTATATAGGAAGAAAGAAAAAAACAAAAGAAAAAGAAAAGAAAAAAAAAAGAAAAATAATATGGAAAAGGAAAGAAAAAATATAGAAAAAAGAAAAGAAAAAAATAGAAAAAGAAAGAAATAAAAAGGGGACAAAATGCCCCAAAAGTAAAGTCCAATAAAGATCAACGCATAAGTGTTGTGAAATGAAAAGGGATACATGAGTATGTAAAAAAGTGAGAAATGGGTAGTTATGTTAGAACTCAATTGTATAGGATGTCATAGGTTAGGTGGGAAGTTTAAGCTTATCAAAGATTCAAATTTTAAGCTCACTTGACCAACTATGCACCCTATCTTGACCCTAGCCCCATTACAACCTAAAGAAAAGACCTCATGATACTTGTATGCATGCATGAAATATATGTTGAGTGTTAGAAGAAAAACAAATCTTAGAAAGCATGATTACGGGAGAATTGAGAGAATCAACCCTATACACTTGAGCGACTAGAGTGCAAACACTTCCGGTGAGGGTTTGATGCTCAATTCCGTGATTCCCAGCTTTCATAAGTTTTCTTCTTGCAAGTCTATTTGAACTTCAATTTTTATATTTGAATTGGTAGGATTCATGAATCGTTATATGATCTTGACCCTACTTGTGCATGTATGACTTGGAGGATTGATTTATTTTTAACCAAGTAGGTAAAACCATTTTGCATTTAGTTGCATCCATTTAGATAATTGCATATATTTTAGGTTGCATAAAGTTTATTTACATTGAATAAATGTTGATACCCTTTGTTTCTCTCTTGGCTTAAACATGAGGACATGCTTGGTTTAAGTGTGGGGAGGTTGATAAACCCCATTTGTAGGGTTTATCTTGTAGTGATTTTTGGAGATTTTATCACCTTTTATCCACATTTATTCAACGAAATAGCATGGTTTTGTATATTCTCCTTTAATTGTGCTTGAATGTGAAAACATGCTTTTTAGGTCTTAAAATAGCTAAATTTAATTCACCTTGATTCTATTAGATGCCTTGATATGTTTGTTAAGTAATTTCAGAATTAGGAGGCAAAGATTGGATCAAAGGGAATGGAGAAAAAGCATGTAGAAATGGAGAACTCATGAAGAAATGAAAGAATCGCAAAAGCTGTCAAGCCGACCTCTTTGTACTTAATTGACCATAACTTGAGCTACAGAGGTCCAAATGATGCGGTTCCAGTTGGGTTGGAAAGCTAACATCCGGGGCTTCGAAATGAAATACGATTTGCCATATTTGCATCGCGCATAGGGGCGCGCACGCGCATGGTACACGGACGCACCGATGGTGGCACATGACCCACTTAATGCAACACGTGGCCAGCGATTTTAGAAGCCTTGTGGGCCCGATCCAACTCATTTCTGATGCTATTTAAGCCAAGGATTGAAGAGGAATCAACATACTTTTGATCATTAATCATAGTTTAGTTTTAGAAGTAGTTAGAACTAGTTTTTAGAGAGAGAAGCTCTCACTTCTCTCTAGGATTAGGATTAGGTTTAGTTCTTAGATCTAGGTTTTAATCTTTGCTTCCTTCCACTTCTATCTCTCAATTCTTTGTTTCTACATTCATCTTCTTCTATTCTTTTGTTGTAATTTCCTTTATGTTGTTCTTATATTTTGTTGTAGATCTAGTATTGTTCCTTCTACTTTCTTCCAATTCAATAAAAGGTAATTCATAATAAATGTGTTTCTTTTAATTGTTGTTGTTAATTCCTTTCAATAATTGTTGTTAGATTTCATTCTTGTTGTCAATTTACTATGCTTTTCTTTGGTGCCTTCCAAGTGTTTGATGAAATGCTTGGTTGGATTTTAGTATAGATTTTGTTCCTCTTGGCTTTGGTAGAGTGATTAGTGACTCTTGAATTATCTAATTTCTTGTTGATTGATAATTAGAGATTGCTAATTGATTTGAATGCCTCTAAAGCTAGTCATTCCTTTAGGAGTTGATTAGGACTTGAGGAATCAAATTGATTCATCCACTTGACTTTCCTCTATGGTTAGAGGTTAACTAAGTGGGAGCAATGAACAATTCTCATCACAATTGAGGAGAATAACTAGGATAGGACTTCTAGTTCTCATATCTTGCCAAGAGCTTTGTTAGTTGTTAGTTTATTTCTTTTGCCATTTATATTTCTTGTATAAAATCTCAAAAACCCCAAAATAACTCACAACCAATAACAAGACACTTTATTGTAAGTCCTAGGGAGAACGACCCGAGGTTCCAATACTTCGGTTTATAAATTTTAGGAGTTTGTACTAGTGACAAAATCCAATCATCAGGCAAAAAATTACTAATTTCACATAATATCTTAGTATAATTAATAAAATTATTCTCCATATCATTTAACTATAGTTAATAAAATTAATATAACAAAATTACTCATTTCTAACATATATATATATATATAAAATCAAATTACTCATTTAGAGTTTAGGATTTAGGATTCAGAAACTCCAACTCTAAACCTCCAATTTCAACTTTCAATCTCTAACTTCTAAACTCCAAATCTCAAACCCTAAACTCTCGTAGTTAGTGTTTTACTTTTTTTAAAAAATAAGATAAATATATTTTGTTACAATCAAACTAATATTTGAAAAGTTTTATAAATATCTATATAATATTTTAATTTTATCAATTAAAATATTTTTAATATTTTTTAAAAATTATTTTGGTTTTTTTTACAAAATCTAATAAAAGAAAGACAAAAAAAGAGTGATATTTGTATATACAAAATACGAATAATATTTGGATATATAAAATATATCTTTTTTTAAGGTAAGATGTTCTGAAAAATTAATAATATTTTGAGTAACTTAATTAATTATAGTAATATATATGTTAAAAATTAGTGATTTTATTACGTTAATTTTATTAATCATAGTTAAATGATATCAAAAATAATTTTATTAATTATAGTAAGATGTCATGTGAAATTAGTAATTTTTTAGAATAATTTTATGTATTATATTAATATAATTTAGAAAATTAGTTATTTTTTAGTAATTTTATTAATTAAAGAAATATGATTTGAGAAATTAGTAAATTTTTAAAATAATTTTATTAATTATATTAATATGATATGAGAAATTAATAATTTTGTTAAATTAGTTTTATTAACTATAGTAATATGTTATGAAAAATTATTAATTATGTAGAGTACTCATTATAGTAAGATATTATAAAAATTAGCACAGATAGAGAATACATAGAAAGTACGGAGAATACACACAAAAGAATTCAAGAAGATAACAAGAAAAAGAAGAAGAAGTCTTATATTACACAAGTAAAGATCTCATAAACCCTAAATCTTAAATTTTAAATTAGTAATTTTTAGAATAATTTGATTAATTATATATATATATAAATTAAAAATTGGTAATTTTGTTATATTAATTTTATTAATCTTAGAAAGATTTTATATGAAATTAGTAATTTTTTCGAGTAATTTTATAGGTTTTAGTAATATGATTTAAGAAATTAGTTATTTTTTTAGTAATTTTATTAATTATAATAATATAATCTAAGAAATTAATCTTTTTTAAAATAATCTTATTAATTATGTTAATATGATATGAGAAATTAATTATTAAGTTAAATTAATTTTATTAATTATAGTAATACGTCATAAAAAATTATTAATTACATAGAGTATGAAATTAGTATTTTTTATTAATTTTATTAAATAATTGATAGGTATTATCGCTAACTTGAAAAATAAATCGAAAATGAAAAGAAAATATATGTAAAAAGTTCTAAGGTTCAAATAATAGGATGGAATATATCGAGAATAAGAAAAAGAAAAAAAAAACCCTAAACCTTAAAGGTGTGTGGTTCAAGTATTACTTTGTTACAAAGATTCTATTCTCATGGGAATTAAAGATATCCAAGGGGAAGGTGAGAATTGAAATGATGGTATTTTGATTCCCGGGAATCAAACTTGCTTAAGAATAGCTTTTCAAACTTTGAACCAAACATGGGAATATGATATTCCCATCTTAAAATTCCTAGAAATTATTTATAATTCCTCCAACCACACACATCCTAAGTCTTAAACCCTAAACTCTAAATTATTAATTTATAAAGTAACTTGATTTATTATAATAATATATAATAAAAATTAGTGATTTGTTACATTAATTTTATTAATTATAGTTAAATGATATGGAGAATAATTTTATTTATTATATAATAAGATGTTATGTGAAATTAGTAATTTTTTAGAATAATTTTATAACTTATAGTAATATGATTTAGGAAATTAGTTATTTTTTTAGTAGTTTTATTAACTATAGTAATACAATATGAGAAATTACTATAATTTTAAAGTAATTTTCTTAATCATAACAATATAATATGAAAAATTAATAATGGTTAAATTAATTTAATTAATTATTTAGAGTATAGTAATATACTATAAAAAAAATTAGTATTTTTTAGATTAATTTTATTAAATTAATTACTTATATTTCTGATAATTTTATTAATTATAGTAATATAATCTGATAAATTAGTAAATTTTTAAAATAATTTTATAAATTATAATAATATGATATGAAAAATTAGTAATTACTAAATTAATTTTATTAATTATAATTGTCATAAAAATTAATTAATTATTTAAAAACGCCGAATCTTGTTTTAGGCTTTGACAAAATATTCGACAACACAGTTGAGAAAAATACGAGTGGTGTGGCCATGGCGGATTAACAGGACGATGCAGAACATTTTAGAACAAAAAGCTCTCAAATGGGTCTTCGCTAGTGGTAATGGTGGCGTCAGGCAAAACCACATGCACTCAATGCTCTGTTCTCATAATTTCCACTGACCCAGCTCATAATTTGAGCGATGCTTTTCAACAGTGATTCACAAAAACTCCAACTTTAGTCAATGACTTTACCAATCTCTATGCTATAGAAGTAGATCTCACTATTGAGTATGAGGATGTGGGCACTTTTAAAGGGATGGACGATACGAGTCATGCAATTTTCGGCAGAGTGTGGACAGTGACTTCGGACGTGCCGGAGAAGACGGTGCCAAAGCCACTATGGCTAAGTGGGGAAGAGAAGGAGTTGGTAGCGCGAAAGAGCGAGTAGGAGAGGCGGTGGGGAGAGTTGAGTCGTTGTTGATGGTGGAGATAATAGAAGGGGCGGAAGCTTGCGGCGACAAAGGAAGGAGAAGAAGAAAATTTAGAGAAGAAAGTTAGCAGCTTTTAATAATTGAGTGAAATGTATTCATTTAAAAAAAATAAAAAAATTATCCCTCTATTTTATGTGTAATTAGAAAAAAAAACCCATAAAAATAAATATTTTGATTTTGATACTTTTTGACTGACTGGTGCACCAAAGATTACCTTAGCGTTTCCGTGTGCAAACTACTTCTGCGTACTGAATCCGTGCACGGGATACTTATCACAAGTGACAAAGTATTTATGAACCAAATGAAATAATAAAAGAATGACTCAAAATTAAGGGGGAAAAACTTACCAACTCATACTGAAAGCTATGTACAAGAGCTAACTTTAAAGAAACCTCCTTCATGGAAAGGTGTTGTAATCCCTGGAAATGCAGTTCATCGGTACAGCAAAAATAAGGAATTGAAAAAACACTTTTTTTGGTTAAATAAATTGATTCGTTCTTCTTAAATATTATAAGAAAAGAGCGAAAAAGAACAGGCATGTCAAAAGACTTGGCCTGCTAATATACAGTGTTAATATTATTTTTTCAAGGTAATTAAGAGTTAACTTTAACTACTTGGAATATAGAAATTATTTTAATAATTGTTTAAATATAAATAATTTGAAAATTCATTTAATTGATCAGAATGAATAAACAAATAAGCTTTTGTTGTTCCCGCAGCTGGAACACTTTATTTTACAATTATGACATACATAGCAGAATATAAACAAAAAATTAATGGCAAAGGACATCAGATCCGATTCTCATGTACTAGCTTATCGGATCTTCTGTACCCTTTTCCATTTTAGGGTTATGTTGCCTATTTTGTTCCAATATTTCATTTTTCTTTTTTCTTTCTTGGTGTATTGTCATTATTGTACTCAGTGGCGGATCCACGGGGGACCTAAGGTGGCCATGGTCCCCCCCAAATTTTTTTTAAAAAAATAGTAAATAGTAATAATTAATAATATTAAATTTTTTTATATATAATATTAAAAAAATATAACTTACAAAATTTTATAAATTAAAAAAACTAAAAACTGCATTATGTATTAGATATTTGAATTATTGTTGTTCTTGTTAACAAATAGCCCATTCTAATAATTAATAAAAATGGTTCTATTATACTAGCCCAAGCCCATACTATTAATTAAAGTAACCCTAGTACATTTTTCAAATATTTGTTTCAAACTATCATAGGCATAGCGCCACTTTTCTCTCTCTTTTAGTGATTCCCAAACTTTTGGTCTTCTACTCTTCTCATTCTAATTTTCTTTCCATACCAAAACAAGACATATGAAGAAAAACCATTGAAGAGAAGTGAACAACAAAATATTAACCATTAAATGCACAACAAAGATTCAAAGAGGTATATTTCAATTTTTTTTAAGTTAATGACAATGTCAAGTATTATTTACATTATTTATTTAAAATAATTAATTTATTTTTTTTATAATGGACAGTGTTCAAAGATTGAAGTGAGGACAAAACTCAATAGAATTATTTTTTTGTGAGACTTGGAACAAAAAATAATCAGGTAAATCAATAACTTTATTTTTGGTTATTATATTTTTGTGTTTCTAAAATTATTTGTTATTGCTCAATAGGTTTAATATTTTTTTTAAGAAAATAATATATATGCAATTATTTTTGTTTTTTTTTTGTTAGATAGTTCAAGTTAAGTTAAAAATGTCAAAGATGAAAACAATTCACTCATTTTTCAAGAGAAAAGAGAGAATATATGATGAACAAAATTCAGCTTCAGATTCTTTGAGTAATGTTCAAAATATTATTGAACAACCTGTGACACAACTTGTTGAGCAAGATATTCAACCCCCTGCTTCCAAAATAGCAAGGACTGAAATAGATCAAGTTAATATTGATACATTGATGCGTGATCCCGGAAAGCGTCCGCAAATTTGGAATTATCCTATCAATCAACAAGATGAAATCCGTAGAGCATACATAAAGTTTGGACCATATCAATTTATTATGGATGAGTACCCTCTTTCTGGTCTAGAAAGTCATCCTCGTCGTTTCAAAGCTCATTGGTTTAAGAGTTTTTCTTGGCTAGAATATTCGCCAGAAGTGGATGCTGCATTTTGTCTTCCATGCTATTTATTTTCTAGAAAATCAAGTCCATTCACATCAGGAGGATTTCGCAATTGGAAAAAAGTGAATAATGGAAAGGATTGTGCATTTTTATCTCATGTGGGTAAATCTCTTAATTCTCCTCATAATATTGCTGTTAAGTCTTGTAAAGATTTGCTTAATCAATTATGTCACATTGACAAAGTATTGGCTAAGCAAAGCTCACAACAAGTTTTAAGCAATAGATTGCGTCTTAAAGCCTCTATTGATACTGTCAAATGGTTAACGTTTCAAGCTTGTGCTTTTAGGGGACATGACGAGAGTCATGAGTCTCAGAATCGAGGAAATTTTCTTGAAATGTTAAAATTATTAGCTTCTTACAATAAAGAAGTGGATGCAGTTGTTTTGGATAATGCTCCTCAAAATGCAATATACACATCACCTTCTATTCAAAAGGAAATTCTACATGTTTTTGCTAGAAAGGTGCAAAATGAAATTCGCAATGAGATTGGTAATGCAAAGTTTTGTTTGATTGTTGATGAAGCTAGAGATGAATCTAGAAGACAACAAATGGCACTTGTTGTTAGATTTGTTGATAAGCATGGATTTGTCAAAGAAAGGCTAATAGATGTTGTTCATGTCAAAGATACTACTTCTGCTACTCTAAAACAAGAGATTTGTTCTGCATTATCTCATCACAATCTCAACATTCAAAATGTTCGAGGTCAAGGGTATGACGGAGCTAGTAATATGCGTGGAGAGTGGAAAGGGTTACAAGCTTTAATTATTCAAGAATGTCCTTATGCATATTATGTTCATTGCTTTGCTCATCAATTACAGCTAGCTCTTGTTGCTGCGGCTAAAGAAGTTGTTGATGTTCATGCTTTTTTCCAAAGTTTGAGTAATATTATCAATGTTGTGTGCTCTTCTTGCAAACGCAATGATGAATTACGATCTGCTTATGCAACTGAAATTTCCCATTTAGTTGCAACTAATCAAATTGAAACAGGAAGAGGAGCAAATCAAATTGGCACATTAAAAAGATCAGGAGATACCAGGTGGAGCTCTCACTTCAACTCAATTTGTAGCCTTTTACGTATGTTTGGAGCAACAACTTCAGTTCTGGAAGATTTGGCTACTAATGGATCTACATATTCTCAACGTGGTGATGCTACTTATGCTCTTAAATCTTTATTATCATTTGATTTTGTTTTCATTTTGCATATGATGAAAGAAATCATGGGAATCACTGATAAACTTTGTCAAGCATTGCAACAAAAATCTCAAGACATTTTGAATGCTATGCATCTGGTTTCTAGTACAAAGTCATTGATTCAACAGTTAAGAGATAGTAGTTGGGGAGCACTTTTGGAGAAAGTTAGTTCTTTCTGCAATGATCATGCTATTCAGATACCTGATATGGGTGCTTCTTTTAGTGACATAATTCGGTCTCGTCGTAAAAAGGATGTTGTCACTGTTGAACACCACTATCGTGTTGACATTTTTACTAGCGTGATAGATTTTCAATTGAAAGAGCTAAATAGTAGATTTAGTGAGCAAGCAACCGAGCTCCTCATACTGAGTACATCTCTAGATCCTAAAGATGCTTTCAAGTTATTCAGTGTTTGCAACATATGCAATCTTGTAAAGAATTTCTATTCTTTAGATTTTTCTGAGCAAGAAAAGATTCAATTGGATTATGAGTTACAACATTATGAACTTGATGTGGTTAAAGCTCCAGATTTTCAGAATTTGTCTACTCTTGCTGAATTGTGTCAAAAATTGACAGAGACAGGAAAATCAAATATATATCCTTTAATTGATAGATTAATTCGTCTTGTTTTGACTCTTCCTGTGACAACAGCAACAACTGAACGAGCCTTTTCAGCTATGAAGATTATTAAAACAAGGGTTCGAAACAAGATGGAAGATGAATTTTTAGCAGATTGTATGATTGTATATATTGAAAAGGAAATTGCTTCAAAATTCACTTCAGAGATGATAATTGATGATTTTAGTTCCATGAAGCATCGTCGAGCAAGTTTAAAAATATCAAAATCTTAAAGTATGTAGTTGAACATTGACTTTTATATAATATAATTATTTTTTTGATATATATGCTACAAATCATATTTTGTTAATTTTTTGTTATATTTTATATTTAATTGGCCCCCCTCTTATGAAATTTCTGGTTCCGCCATTGATTGTACTACTCTGATCATCTGCAACCACCCTACATAACACACTACATGCATGCTAGCTGTTCAAAACAAAAGAGAAGACTAGCCAACTAGTGATGAGTTTGTTGAGAAATTAATCTGTTATTTAAAAACAAGAAAATAAAAGGAAATGACTAACCAACTCCTTTTTTTTCACTATGCTTTCTAGTTAAGTTGCATTTAAACTCCTTTAATATTTTTCTTATTTTTTCTCATTTTCTTTCTTTCTTTCTTCCTTCCCAGAACTTTACAGGAGAGACTATGAATATTTGCATTGATATCTTATAGACTTATACTACCATTTGCCGCTTCTCATCACTACCCGTCTCTCTCTCTCTCTCTCTCTCTCTCTCTCTCTCTCTCTCTCTCTCTCTCTCTCTCTCTCTCTCTCTCTCTCTCTCTCTCTAAAGAGATGTAAACTTGTTTCTTGCTTCAATCTTATGCATCCTATTTTTCAAAAAAGAAAAAGAAAATAGAAAATAAACATTTTATAACTAGTTGTGTTTTCCTTCTTTTCCCCTACTTAGGCAGAGAAAAGTAGCTTTTGTGTCTTGGGTTTTTAATGAAATTAGAAAAGAAACAAACACATGCAGATATAATTACTAGTACAAATATATATATATATATATATAGTTGGTAGACAGGATCCCTTTCTTGTTTGTTTCTTTCTTTCTCTGTCAATTGTGATTGAGCAACAATATATAATATTCATAGTGTTTTATATATAGACCTAGTTTCCAATTTCCATATCCATGGCGATTCATCAACAACGTGAACACACTAGTGTTGTCAGTTTCTTCAAGATCATTTGTCGTTGGCATATTCTAGATGAGAAGATTGTAAGTTCTTATTCCTTTTACTTATGTAGTCATGTTATATTTATAATTTTATATATTATATACCTCTTGTTAGTTACGATTTTTTTTTATAACCAAATTCAATTCAACTTTCTCTGTCTCTCTTTCTCTTTTTTTATAGTCATTCATGCTCAGTTTTTAGTTCAGAAAAGATTATGAACTATGATTAACTATCACTTGCTTTATATGCTGAATTATTGGTGGTTATGTTTAAAAATTGTTTGGTTATTACTTCTTTTTTCTTTCTTTGAGGATATGTATTCAGTGATATTTGAATGAATAGAGTAAAAAAAAAGTGATAAACTTATTTGCTTACAAGAAAAAAAAAGCTAAGGTGATTTTATATATGACTGTGCATAAAGTTACTTCTTAGGGAAAAAAATAATAAAATTTGCCTGTCCTTCTAAAAATACATTATTCTCAGTCGTCAAACCGTTTGGAAAAATTCCAGATTTAGCATTTATCCGATACAAATACGAGTAGTAGAATAGTTGATTTTGTTGTTCTTCAATTGACAGAAGCTTCCAACGGAATTCACAAACAAGTGTGGATTGAAACTACCAAATCCAGTTATTCTGAAAGTTGTAGATGGCAACCAAAAGAAAGTGCATTGGACCAAAATTAATGGTTCCATTTGGTTTATTGGGAAGGAATGGAAAGAGTTTCTTGAGAACTACTCTGTCTCACACGGCCACCTTTTGTTGTTCAAATATTGTCTTGTGGCTTCATGTTTTGGGGTCCAAATATTTGACAGCACCACTCTTGAAATTGACTACCCTTACCATGAACTCAACTATGATGATTATGAAGATTATTATGAGGATGATGATGATGAAGATGTTGTTGATGTTGTGAAGCTTCAATATGATCAATATCAATTGAAAGGTATATTACTAATATCATGATTTTCTATTCATATATTTTATATATCAAGCTATAATTTTATGCAATATTCTAGAGTTTTACAAATTTTTATCTTTCAAAATATATGTTTTTACATTTTTGTTCTTGGTTTTTTAGTTAAATATTGACATATGTTATACTAATATTTACTTTGTTGCATTGGGTTTTAAAAGTATTCAATAAAATAAACTAATAATGGGGTACCAAAATAAAAATTTTAAAATATTTATAGACCAAATCAACCAAAAAAATCTGTAGATATCAAAATAGAAAAACATATTTTTTAGCTGCAATTAAAAGAATATATTTAAGTTTATATTTAATTATTATTACCAGTAACATGACAATACCCTTTAACTGAAATACTAATACGTAGATAAAAGTGAGAGTATTGCTGATGCTATAAGAAGTGACAGACTAGAGAGAAAAGATAGCAACCCCAGTTTCGAGGTTGTCATGCAGGATTCATATATCAATGGGGGAAGATGCATGGTAAGTAATCAATATATTTTTCAGTTTTGTTTTATTTTAATTTTTTTTCTTCTTAATTTATATTTTTTATGTTGTTTCTTCTTAAAAAAAAAATTCTAACTCCATCTCTGAATTGTGTCTTACAACCATCAATTTTTTTTATTAAATTATACATAAATTTTAGTTTAATCTCTCTTTTTAAATTTTTTATTTTAGTCTTTGTTAATTGTAAATTGTTTTTCTGTCCATTCGTGATAGTTAATCAAACTCTGCTCTTGATGGTCATATTATTAAAAATAATCAAAATTAATTTTTTTTTCTTTTTGTTATTGTACTACTGAGGTGCTAACATATCACCATTATATTTTTTTGAATAAATAATAATTTAGGCCGTACCATCTAATTTTGCAAGGGAGTACATGAAAGAAGGAGGATACCTACTAAGAGTGGCGGATGGGAGGACATGGAAAGTGATGTACAAGACTTGGAGTGGAGATGGGATGCCTTGCAAGAAGTGCAAACTGCAAAAGGGTTGGGCCAAGTTTAGCCAAGGAAACAAGTTAGAGAAGGATGATGTCTGTGTCTTTGAGCTGGTTAATAACAATTGCAATGGTAGTTGCTCCACCATCATACCAACCTTCAATGTTCTAATCCACCGTAACCACATCGGTAGCAGTTATTGATCATGCCTAAGCTAGTTTATTATGTATGTAGTTTAATTTGTTCTTGTCTTGTGTTAGTTGTGACTAGATTGTGTGTTATGACTTATTATATATGTTACTATTATTATAATGGTTTGGTGGTTTTTATTTTGCATGCATGTATTGACAAGACTATATTATGTTTAAATTATTAATTATTAGTGAATTTAATTTTATGTTATTATTAATATATACAATGTGTATGTATTAATTACTATATAGGACTAGCTAGCTAGCTAGCCAGAGGGATTTACCAAAGAAGGAAAAAACAAACAAAAGCAGCAGCAAAAGAGTAAAAAGTTGAATAACCATAAACTGACAATGGAAATAACGGGGTCAAAGATATTATTTTGGTAGAAGAAAATCGGATCATGTAATAATTATGTTGGAGGATATGAAAGAAGGAAGAAAGAAAGGAGAGGACATTGTGAAAGAGGACTATTAATTTCAGTTCAATTTTATTTAGTTATCAATATCAATTTATAGACTGCAAACACATTTTTCCGAGGGAGACGTTCAATGTATAACAAAGCAAACTATGAAAGTTTAGTATAAGCATTTTCTTCTTATTATATTTTCTAATAAATAGATATGTATCAAAGCAAAATATGATCGATCAAAGTCCTAATTAAAATTAAATCCACACTATACTTCTGATTTTTTTTTTTTTTTTTATCTCAGGTAGTAAAGCGAAAGAAATGTAAATGGAAAATGGAATCCTAGGCTCAAATAAAATATATAATAGAGCTAATATTAATATATTCAATGATTATGTGGAAGAGTATATTAGTAACTTCCGTTTGGAATCATGGAGTGTGATAACTGATAGATATAGAAGAATGTTTTAGTTTAAACAAAAATTATTTTTAATAACAATAATATAATAATGAGTAAATAACTATTTTTAGTTTCGAAAGATTTAAGCGCAGATAAATCTATTCATAATAAAATAAAATTAACGTAGTATCTATGAAAGATAGATTCTAATTGACAAAACTAACCAAAATCTAAAAACTTATTTAAAATTTTAAATTATCCTTTCTAACATTTTACCATTAATCCACACAACTTTTTTCTTCTCCTTTCATCGTCACGGTAACACCCACTCCTGTCACCAGTACCAAACACATGATCACTACCATTATACCTTCTCAACTGAGAATTCTTTGCTGTACCAACTATTCTAGAGACAAAACTTGTTAACAATGGTGAACTGAGATTCTACAAGTCCTGTGTTGTCTCCTTCACCTTCCACCTCCACTTCCACCACCATCTCTTCAACCTCAACTACTTCAAATTCTTCGTCTTCCACTTCTTCTAGAAGGTTCCCTTTTCTTTTGTTCTCTCGTTTCATGGGGAGGCATTCTTGCCTCCGATCAGCAAGGTGAAGGCCTCCGCCATCGCCATGCCGCCTGCTTAGCTTCTGGCAACTCCAAGAAGGCCGCTGCAACTCCTGAGCGGTGGAGGTCAACTCCTGTGAGAGGAGATCAAGGAAAAAAATTCAAGTCCCGGAGATCAACACCAATGGCATGGTCAGATTTGAAACTCGAACTTAGGTCCAAATAGACTCTATAAGAGTGTGAATTGCACTGTTGGAAATGAGGCAGAAAAAGTGGTGCATGCATTGCAGCAATCGATAGTTTTGGATGGTGGTGGTAGTAGAAGATTTTCTCACTTCTTTCTTTTCGTTGTTTCTACAAGTGGAGTTGACAACAATACTTGTTGAAGAGATGGTGTTGCACTTTTCTGCTACACTCCTTACTTAATTGAAGGGTGACTTCTGCGGTATCATAGGATTCAGTAGCTAAGGATGATTAAATTTTGACCGGCCAATCTCGTAATGACATGTGGAAGAAAAAAATTTTCAATTTTAATGTTGCAGCACAAGTACGACAACTGATAAGTAAATTACTGCAAAGATATTTGGGAATTTTCCAACTAAAAATATATTTTTGTTATATGAGCCTTAATCTAACGGACCAAACATGAAATAGAAAAATAGTTAGATATCTAAAAATATTAGAAAATAAAAAAAATATAATTTTTAAAAATACAATATAAACTAATATGGTAGAAATTATTTTTTATATAAAATACACATTGGTGTATCTGCTGAATATTGAGGAGGGAGGTATTTTGCCGCTTTGTGGATGTCAGGTTTAACACGCCGAGGACGTGGTGATAGAGCCCGTAGGTGTTGTGAGAGTTTCCTGCCAACACGCAGGAGGTGTAGTGATGTAGCGGATAGAGATAGGTGGCAGTGCTCTGCCAATTCGCGGGGGCGTGTTGCCTTGGAGTCCATAAAACGTTGCAGGATTTTCGCTTGCTTCTGAGGATGAAGTAGCTACAGGGGGGAGGGGGTACATGCTTGTCTACATGCACGAGACAACGCCCCACCCTGGTAACCAGCGACGAAGCAATATTATTTGATAAACTCCAATTTGTGGTTAATCTTGTGCTTAAGTTAGGGATTATCAACTTATTCCATATTTATTCAATAAAATAGCATGATTTTGTAATTCTCCCTAATTTTGTGCTTAAGAGTGAAAACATGTTTTTTAGGCCTTAAAATAGCTAAATCTAATTCACTTTAATTCCATTCGATGCCTTGATATGTTTGTTGAGTGATTTCAGGCTTATAAGGCAAAGATTGGATGGAAGAAGTGAAAAGAAAAGCATGCAAAATGGAAAATTCATAAAGAAATGAGCATTTGGAGGACTGAAAGCCACGTGTCCGTGTGAGAAGGACATTAATGGCCACGTGCACGCATTGCCCACGCGTACGTGTGAGGAGGAAATTTGCCAGCGACGCGCACGTGTCGACCACGCGCACTCGTGACGCTGATCACGTGACCTCATTAAAATGAAGACACCGGGGGCGATTTCTGAGCTTTCTAAGCCCAAATCCAACTCATTTATGAGGCTATTTGATGTAGAATTCAAGATTGGAAAAGGAGGAGCAATTAGTTAGTGTAGAAAACATGCTTTAGGTTGGTTCTAGAGAGAGAAGTTCCCTCTTCTCTCTAGAAATTAGGGTTCTTAGTTTATTTTCATCTTAGATTTAAGTTTAATTACTTGTTTTGATTTAGTTTCCTTTATTTTTCCTTGTTGATTTGCTTCAATCTTCTTAGTCTCTATTGTTATTTCCTTTATTTTACCACTTTTTATGTTATATGAACTCTTGTTAATTTTCCTTTCATTTAATGCAATTTGATGTTTTATGTTTTTTTCTTACTTGTTTGAGTTATTGTTATTGATTTCTTACATTGGGTAGTAGTAGATTTTATTATTATTGCCTTTTTACCATGATTTTCTTTTATGCCTTCAAAGTGTTTGACAAAATGCTTGGTTGGATGTTAGAGTAGCTTTTTGAGCATTCTTGGCTTGGAAAGAGAAATTAGACAATCTTGAGTCATTAATACCCAATCCATGTTGGTGATCAAGGGTTGTTAGTTAATATTATTTCCATTGACTCTAATCTTTTGCTAATTCAATTAGTGAGTTGATTAGGACTTTTGGATTGAGATTAACTAGGCCTATTTGACTTTCTTCCTATGTTGAAGATAACATTGTACCTTCTTCCGATGTTGAAGATGACTTAATAGGATTAGCTCTTGATAATTATTGTAATATGATTAGTGACTAGGATAGAAAGCCTAGATTCTCAATCCTTACCATGAATGTCTCTCTTTATTACTTGCTTTATTTAGTTGTTTGCGTTACATCTCTTGCCATTTATTTTCTTGCACTTTTATCAACCCAACCCGTGAAATTCATAACCAATAATTGAGCACTTGATTGTAATTCCTAGGGAGAACGACCCGAGACTAATACTCTCAGTTATTTTTATTCGGTTGGACTTGTGACAACCAAAAATTAAACTTTGATTTGAGCATTAATTGTCAGTTTGGGCTATGCTTACAACGAAATTATTTTGTTAAATTCCAAACCGGTATAAATCTTTATATCATTACTCTATAAATTGAAGCTCCATGGAAACATGCAAAGAGAAAAAGAGAGTGTATGGCTTCTGTTTGAAGAGAGTGTAAAAAGAGGGGCATATGCATCGAGAAAGAAGAAGAGAGTGTTGTTAGCAGTGTTTTAGTAGTAGTACTAGTAGTGTGAGTAATGTATTGAAAGAAAAAAATTATATAAAAAAAGTTATTAATTTGTAGTGATTAAAAATGGTACGTAATTATATAGCACCCGAAAAATATATTATTACTTATTTGGATTATCTAATTTACGTAAGTTAATAAATTTTATTTTTATATGTATTTAAATATTTTTAATTTTTGTTATTATTAGTATCATATAAAAATATAGTATTGTTATATTTTAGTAGGATTTTTTTTTTGTATTTTATGAATATTTTCGAATAATTTTTTTTATCTAATATAATTATATTTTATTTTATATAAACGTGAATATATAATTGTTTTTGAATTTTTTTATAATAGAATTAATATTCTGTACAATTAATAAATAATTTAAATATTAATAAAAAATATTTTTATTTTTTAAAAATAAATATGCGAATATTTATTAAATACTTTAATAAATAAATATTATAATAAATATGTGAATATTTATAAAACATGTTATTATTAAATATTACAAAAATAAATATTTTAATAAATAAAGATTATTAAATATTTTATTTAATTTTGAAAATAAAAATCATATATTTGTTTATTTTTGTAAAATTAATGACTAATTAACTTATAAATTAGAATTTATTCTGGAGAATTAAAAATACGATTTTTATGGCTTAATATGATAGAGGAAATTAAAATGAGAATTTCAATACCAATTTTAAGGAAATCGGCCCAAGATTGGACCAAACGGACCAAAACGGGCCAACCGGACCCATATTGGGTCCTTGGCTCAACCAAGCTCAACCTAAAACCCTTAAATAACACTCTCTCTCCTCCCTTAAACCCTAAATCACGCTGAAATGAAGGAGGAAAGGGGAAGAACACTCTTCCAAAGTTCTACCCTTGCTTGATCTTTAAACCACCATAACTTTTGATCCGGAGCTCTGATTGCCGCATCGATTGCGACCACGCGTTCACTGCAATGAGCTCTACAAAACCCACTACTTTGTTCTTGAGATAAGCCACGATTTTAGTTCAGTTTTCTCAGCCCTTAAATTTGAATTTCTAGGTAAAAAGTGTTGAGATTTTGGGCTCTTTGATGTTATAGGATCCAACTAGCTTGAAGGAGAGGCTTAATCTTGTCTCTTTGATTCTTGGGTGTGGTAAGATTCTCAACCCTAGTAGAATTTATTGGTTTATGATGTTTGGATATTGAGATGTGGTGTTTGGATGTGATCATTGTGGCTTAGGTAGTGTCTATGTGAATATTGAAGCTTGATTGAGGTCTTGGAGAGCTTGGAATAAACTTTTGTGTGCTAAAAATCTGTTCTTGGAGGTGTTGAAGCTTTGAGAGCTTGTGAAAAGGTGATTTGGAGGTGTTCTGGGTTAAGCGGGAAAGCGGCTAAGGTATGGTCTCGGTTTTCTGTATCTAAAATATAATGTGGTGTGAAAACTTAGGCTAGAGACCCATAAGATAGGATTTGGACTATTGATGTTGTGGATTAGTTGAGATGAATTGTGTTGTTATGTATGTGGATAGTGAATTTTGATGTTTGATGGTATGTTGCATTAGAGATATGCATGTTTTGACATATGCTTAATGATTGGTTGAGATTGAATTGTGAGTGGAACCATGTTGATGGTGATGGTTGAGGGAAATGGTATTAATGGAAATTTTAAGGTCTCACATCGGCTGGGGAGGGGAACGAAGCATGCCTTATAAGGGTGTGGATACCTCTCCCTAGCATGACGGATTTTGACGAGTGAGTGTGGGAGTTTCGACTATCATCCCTATCGTCAAAGGCAAAACCATGAGGTCTTGTGTGTCAAAGCAGACAATATTGTGCTAGCGGGTGATCTGGGATGTTACAGATGGTATCAGAGCCGGAGCCCGGATCGATGTACCAGCGAGGGCGCTGGCTCCCTTAGGGGGTGGATTGTAAGGTCCCACATCGGTTGGGGAGGGGAACGAAGCATGCCTTATAAGGGTGGTAAATCCCATTTTTAGGGTTTATCTTGTGCTTAATTTAGGGGGGTTTAATGACCTTTTACCCACATTTATTCAATGAAATAGCATGGTTTTATGATTGTCTCCTAATCTATGCTTAAGTGTGAAAACATGCTTTTTAGGCACTTAATTGCTAATTTTGATTCACCTTTGATTCTATTAGATGCCTTGATATGTTCGTTAGTGAATTCAGGTTGAAAAGGCTAGGGATGGATCAAAAGAATGAAGAGAAAAAGCATGCAAGTGGAGAAATCATAGGAAACCAAGGATTTGGGAAGCATTCATCGACGCGCAAGCACAGCAGACGCACACGTGTGGAATGTGAGGACGCATGGCGATGCGTACACGTACATGACGCATATGCGTGGATAGCAAATTGTCAAGTGACGCTTACGCGTGACCCACGTGTACGCGTCGACGCTCGCACGTAACTCACTTAAAGGCAAAACGCTGGGGGCGAATTCTGGACTTCCCAGGCCTAGATCCAACTTATTTCTGAGGCTATTTAAGGCTGAATTCAAAGGGGAGTCAAGACCTTTCATGACATTAATTCTAGTTTAGTTTAGTTTGGAGGAAAAGTTAATTTCTAGAGAGAGAAGCTCTATCTTCTCTCTAGAATTAGGATTAGGTTTAGGTTAATTTCTTAGAACTAGATCTACTTCTTCTGTTGCTTAAATTTTCCTTTTGCTTTATGAATTCTCATGTAGATCTCTATTTCTCTTTCAATGCAATTTATGATTTCCATGTCTTTTCATGTTGCTTTGATTTTCTATTATGGATCTATTACCTTTGTAGTTATATCTCTCTTTAATTCTTGAAATTCATGTTGTTTACCTTTATTGCCTTCTATGTGTTTGTTGAAATGCCTCTTTTAGATATGAGTTAGATCTTGTTTCTCTTGGCTTTGGTTGAGTAATTAGTGACTCTTGAGTTATCTAACTCTTTTATTGATTGATAATTAGAAGTTGCTAATTGACTTGAATGCCACTAAAGCTAGTCTTTCCCTTGGGATTTGGCTAGGACTTGTGGACTCAAGTTAATCCATCCACTTGACTTTCCTCCATGGTTAGAGGTTAACTAAGTGAGAGCAATGAACAATTCTCATCACAATTGATGTTGATAATAAGGATAGGACTTCTAGTTTTCATACCTTGCCAAGAGCTTTTCTAGTTGTTAGTTTATTTCTTTCGCAATTTACAATTTTTGTTTCTTATCTCAAAAACCCCAAACATACTTCATAGCCAATAACAAGAACGCTTTATTGCAATTCCTAGGAAAAGTGACTCGAGGTTTGAATACTTCGGTTATTATTTTTAGGGGTTTGTACTTGTGACAAACAAATGTTTGTATGAAAGGATTTTAGTTGGTTTAGAAACTATAATTGCAACGAGAATTTATTTTTGAATTCTAAACCGTCAAAAATCCATTCATCAAAATGGCGCTGTTGCTGGGGAATCGCAATGGTGTTATGTTATTGTTATTGTATATATGTGAATATTGTGAATAGCTTGATTCTTGGATTGCTTGTTAGTTTTTGCTAGTTTTAGGACTTTGTTTCATTATCTCTTGTTAGCTCTTGTTTTTATTTTCTCTTTTCATCATGAATTCTCAATTTGACTATGAGTTTGGTTCTAACTATGTTGTAGGTGATGGAAGCTACCATGAAGATATGCATCAAGGATGGGACAACCAAAGGTGGGGGGAGCCATATGTATGTGATCAATCCTCTTGGCAACAACCTCCACCAATGCATTATGAACAAGAGCCATTCTATGATACATATCACCCTAATGGCTATGGTGATCCTCCTGGTGACTATCAAGAACTCTCACCACTTATGAGTCATATCCTCAACATAACTCTCAACCATACTCACAAGCCCCTACCACCAACACCTCCATTTGACCCTAATCCTTATCCACCATACCAACCACATTTTGAACCATATGAGCCACATATAGAACCACCACCATTCCAATATCAATACTCCCAAGAACCACTTCAATATACACCACCACCTTACCAAGAAGAACCACTTTCCTATCATGAACCCTTTCTCCAAAACAATGAACCCTCCTATCCACCCCAATCTCTAATGGATGAAACCCTTGGTGTTCTGCTTCAAGGGTAAGATGAGATGAAAAGGGATGTCCAACAATTTGTGGCTACCTTGACCGAGGTAGTAAGCCGATTAGCCTCCCAATGCTTGAACATTCAAAGTACTCCCATGGCTACATGTGGAGAAACAATTGAAGAGCATAGCATGAAGGAGAAATTGGAAAATCCGGTGGAGAATGAGGAGTTTGATTTTGTGTTAGAACAATTGGAGAAACTTATGATTATCGAAGAAAAGGAAGAAGTGGTGGAAGATTTAGGAGATACGGAACCCCCATAGGAAGCTAAAATCATAGAGAATTCCTCCAAGAAGATTGAATTTAATGTTGAGGAGGAGAGTGCACAACCTCCAAAACAATTCTTGAATGAAGACTTGAAAGGAATGAAGCAAGGATTGAGTTCCCTTGGAGATGAAGATCATGCATCCAATCTTCTTGACAGTGAATCCTTTGAACTTGACGAACCTTCTCCCAATGAGATAGAAAGCAATGTGGAGGTAGATTTTTCTCATCCTTCCATTTATGATTTGAGTGATGGAGAAGAGCTAGATGAAATTGATGAGAAAATGATTAAATTTGAAGAAGTTTTTAAAGAGGTGGAGACAATCAAGGAAGAACACAGGGGAGGCCATTGGAGACACCTCTCCCTAAGCCATCACTATCCATTCCTTCATTCAAGTGGGTAAATCCCTTACCCTTAAGCTTCATTATTCCCCTTGAATATGGGTTGATCGAAATAGATGGCAAACTTAGAACTCTTTGTGAAATTAAGAGTAAGAGGGAGTGGTGTAGTTGTTGGAAAAATAATGTTAGGCTCATTATGGTTGGATCATCAAGGTTGAATTGTAAAGGTTAGAGTCATGCTAAATTGAAGGGGTCTAGGAAGTTGTTTGGGTGCTCAATTGAGAATTCTAAGATCCTACCACCTAGATGGAACAATGATGATCAACTTGAAGACGGGTGTCAAAACAAAGTGTGGGATCCCGGATCGTACAAGGAGAATCTATTTTGGGATCTCATGGTTTGTGAAGAACTCCATCAAAGTTTAGAGATATTAATTTTGAATGATGGAGCCTATTGGAAGTCCAAGCATTGGTGGATGTTCAAGGATAGCTTCAAGCACAAGCCACCTTGATGAGGAGCTCCCCATAAGTCTAACTTAAGGACAATAAACAAAAGTGCTAGGTGGGAGACACCCAACCATGGTAAATTCTTTTCATTTTTTCCCTTTTGTACATATTGGTAAAAGTAGTTTAATTTCATGTTTTGTTTGGTTTGTTGAGTTTATTTGGTAGTTTAATATGTTGAATAAAGTTTTATGGTGTTTTGGTAGTTGTATGGAGATTTGGAATGCATGGTTTGGTGCAAAAACATGGAAAAATTTTGAAAAATAGAGCATCGTCCACACGTACCGCCACCCACGCGTACGCGTGCCCTAAGCATTTTTGACCATCCACGCGCACGCGTCAGTCACGCATACGCGTGTATCCCAAAATTCCAACTCCCAGCTAAAAACCTGAAAGTTGTGCCTGTACTGCGTGCACATTGTGCCTGAGGCACAAACCAACCTACGCGTAAGCGTGAACGACGCGTACGCGTCGCCTCCATTTTGCCACCACCCACGCGCACGCGTCACTCATGCATACGCGTGGACAGCCTTCTTTCATCATCTCCTTTTCTTCTCCTCTTTCCATTTTTTTCCCTTCTCCTACCCCTCATCCAACACTTCCAAACACCATTTTTAACCACTTCTTTTAGTTAGTTAGTTAATTAGTTGTTTAATTAGTTTCATTTTCATTTTCATTTTCTCTTTTTCATACTAAGTGTTGGATTATTTATCTTGTTTACTATTCATTGCTGCTAATCATTGATAAGATGTTATTTTAACATCATTGTTATTAATATCCATTATTGGATCCCATTGTTGAGGTTATATTTTGTTCCTTGGTTTTGAGTTTCCCATGTTTGATATCTTTTCATACCAAGTGAATAAAAATTGCCTTCAAGCCTTTAATTCTATTGAATTGCATGATTTGGCCACCATGTGATTTGAATCCTTTTCTTTGATTAGGCAATTTCTTGGTATTAGATGTTGTGCATTTATCTTAATTCATTGTATTTCTTGATTATATGCATCTATATGTTTTGGCTTGAATGCCTTCATGCTTCTTTATTGCTTGTTTGGTTATCTTAACCTACAAGTTAAAAGCATCTCAAGCCCACTAGAATAATTGAAGTACATGCTTCTTTTGTGACATAGCTTCTTATGCTAGTGTGTGTTCTAGACCGTATGCATATCAGAAACCACACATTTTTTTCATCAATGTCACATTAATTCACTCACCTCATTCTAGTGATTTACCTCATTCCAACAATGTAGGCTTCCTTGATTTTTGCATTTACTTCTCTTACTATCCTACCTTCTAATTTTAGGATGAGTCATTATAAGTAAGAATGGAAGCGATAGGAAGAACACGCAGCAACCGGTTGACCTATCAGCTGAAGGTAGCAATCTGGAGAGTCACTGTAACCCCTTGTCATCTTAGAATGAGGATGGTGCAAACATTTAAATGTGGGGAGGTCGCCTGACCATTCGGCATCTTTGGGTGACAAATTTCTAATCCCAACACTTTTGCATTTCATTTTTTAGATCTTTTAGGACTTTCTGTTGCATATCTATGTATAATAAGCTTAGTCAAAATAATGAAAATTTTCAAGATTTCTATCTATAGGGCATTGACTTCCCAATTGACTTGAGTAAAAATTTTTCATAGAACTTGCTTGAATCATATATATTATGGAACATGTTTTGAGCTAAGAACATAAGCTTGTGAGTTTTGAGCCTACTTGTGTGGTTACATCTTATAACCACTTATTTCCATTTCTGTGTGCATTGTTCTCTTTCTATGATTGTAATCTTTGATTTGTTTGATTCTCTATGTCCATTATTCCTTGTATTCATGCATTTATATGATTGAGACCATCATTTCATTGAGCTCACTTACCCAAATAGCCTTACCTTTTATCTTCTATTATTAGCTAATTTGAGCCTACGATTAACCCACTTCTTCTCTAATTTAGCACATTACAAGCCTTAAAGCGAAAAATAATAAATGTCCTTAATTTGGATATTTAATTAGCTTAGACTAGTGTGTGTGTATCATTCAACTGTGGGAAAACTTGGGACATTGGTTGAGGAAAGAGTATGTGGTGTTTTTGTTTTTTTTTGTTGAAAATATTAGGAATTAGGTACATACTCATGTGTTAATTAAATGTGTAAAACATATGCATTGATACCTTTGTATATAAGTACATCAAAAAAAAAAAAAAGAGAAAAAAATGAATAATAAAAAGAAAGAAAAAATAAATAAAAAATAGAAAGAAAGAAAAAAAAGAAAAAGAAAAGAAATAAAAAGGGGATAAAATGCCCTAAAGTAAAGTTCAATAAAAAAATCAATGCATAAGTGTTGTGAAATGAAAAGAAAATGCATGAGTATATGAAAAAGTGAAGAATGGGTAGCTAGGTTAGAACTTAATTATATAGGTTGTCATAGGTTAGGTGGGAAGTTTAAGCTTGTCAAAGATTTAACTCTCAAGTCCACTTGACCAAATATGCATCCTACCTTGACCTTAGCCCATTACAACCGATGGGAAAGACCTCATGATACTTGTATGCATGCATGGAATGAGTGTTGATTGTTAGATGAAAAATAAATCTTGGAAAGCATGATTAGGGGAGAATCGAGAGAATCAACCCTAAACACTTGAGTGACTAGAGCGGATACACATCCGGTGAGGGTTCGATTGCTTAATTACATGTTTCCACCTAGATTCATCTTTTCTTGCAAGTTTGTAAAAATCTTTAATAACTCAATTCAATTGTGGATTTGATTTGACTGCTAGTACCTTAGCCCTTATGCTTATATTGGTTTTCTTGGAAGTTGATTTATTTTGACTAAGTAGTTGCATTCATTTAGATAGTTGCATATAGATAGATTGTACTTAGTTAGTTTGCATTGAATAAATGTTGATACCCTTTGTTTCCTTCTTGATTTTAGCATGAGGACATGCTATGGTTTAAGTGTGGAGAAGTTGATAAACCCCATTTTTAAGGTTTATCTTGTGCTTAATTTAGGGGATTTTATGACCTTTTACCCACATTTATTCAATAAAATAGCATGTTTTTATGATTGTCTCCTAATCTATGCTTAAGTGTGAAAACATGATTTTTAGGCCCTTAATTGCTAATTTTGATTCACTTTTGATTCCACTAGATGCCTTGATATGTTTGTTAGTGAATTCAGGTTGAAAAGGCTAGGGATGGATAAAAGGAATGAAGAGGAAAAGCATGCAACTGGAGAAATCATAGGAAAACAAGGATTTGGGAAGCATTCATCGACGCGCAAGCGCAACAGACGCACACGCATGGAATGTGAGGTCGCATGGCGACGCGTACTGGTGGACGAAATTGTGATCACTATTCTTTGATTTGCATTCATTGAAAAATTGTGGAGTTTAGGTATTTGGCACGAGTGGACACAACTCCGTTCAACTAACCAGCAAGTGTACTGGGTCGTCCAAGTAATAAACCTTACGTGAGTAAGGGTCGATCCCACAGAGATTGTTGGTATGAAGCAAGCTATGGTCACCTTGCAAATCTCAGTCAGGCAGATTAAATGGGTTTATGGGTTTTTCGAATAATTAATAATAAAAAGAAATAATAAAAGGGATAGAAGACTTATGCAGATTCATTGGTGGGAATTTCAGATAAGCGAATGGAGATGCTGCATGGCTCAAGGACGCCTGCTCTCCTACTGCTTCTACTCAATCCTTCTTACTCCTTTCCATGGCAAGCTTTGTATAGGGGTTCACCATCAGCTGTGGCTACTTTCAATCCTCTCGGGAAAATGATCCTATGCGGTTGTCAGTCGCACGGCTAATCGTCTGGAGGCATCACCCATGGTTGATGGCTACATCCCATCCTCGCAGTGAAAACTAATGCTCACGCACTCTGTCACAGTACGGCTAATCACCGGTTGGTTCCCGCTCCTACTGGAATAGAATCCATTGATTCTTTTGCGTCTGTCACTAACGCCCAGCAGGTTACAAGTTTGAAGCACGTCACAGTCATTCATTACCGGAATCCTACTCGGAATACCACAGACAAGGTTAGACTTTCCGGATTCCCAGGATCCTACTCGGAATACCACAGACAAGGTGAGACTTTCCGGATCCTCATAAATGCCGCCATCTATCTAGCTTATACCACGAAGATTCTGTTGGGAAATCTAAGAGATACGCATTCAAGCTCTGTTGCATGTAGAACGGAAGTGGTTGTCAATCACGCGCGTTCATAAGTGAGAATGATAATGAGGGTTACTTATCATCACATTCATCATGTTCTTGGGTGCGAATGAATATCTTGGAATAAGAATAAGAGAGATTTGAATAAAAGAAAATAGAACTTCATTAATACTTGAGGTACAGCAGAGCTCCACACCCTTAATCTATGGTGTGCAGAAACTCCACCGTTGAAAATACATAAGCAAAAGAGGTTCAGGCATGGCCGAATGGCCAGCCCCCCTAACGTGATCAATGATCTCCTAAGATGAAGAATAAAACAAAACCGAGACCAAAGATGTCTAATACAATAGATAAATGTTCTATATATACTAGACTAGCTACTAGGGTTTACATGAGTAAGTAATTGATGCATAAATTCACTTCCGGGGCCCACTTGGTGTATGCTTGGGCTGAGCTTGATTAATCCACGAGCTGAGGCATCTCTTGGAGTTGAACTCTGAGTTATGACGTGTTTTGGGCGTTCAACTCCGGATAATGACGTTTTTCTGGCGTTTAACTCCAGATAGCAGCGTGTACTTGGTGTTCAACGCCAAGTTACGTCGTCATTCTTCGAATAAAGTATGGACTATTATATATTTCTGGAAAGCCCTGGATGTCTACTTTCCAACGCCGTTGAGAGCGCGCCAATTGGAGTTCTGTAGCTCCAGAAAATCCATTTCGAGTGCAGAGAGGTCAGATTCCAACAGCATCAGCAGTCCTCTTGTCAGCCTTCTTCAGAGTTTTGCTCAAATCCCTCAATTTCAGTCAGAATTTACCTGAAATCACAGAAAAACATACAAACTCATAGTAAAGTCCAGAAATGTGAATTTAACATAAAAACTAATGAAGACATCCCTAAAAGTAGCTTAAACTTACTAAAAACTATATAAAAACAATGCCAAAAAGCGTATAAATTATCCGCTCATCACAACACCAAACTTAAATTGTTGCTTGTCCCCAAGCAACTGAAAATCAAATAGGATAAAAAGAAGAGAATATACTATAAAGTCCAAAATATCAATGAATATTAATTTAATTACATGAGCGGGACTTGTAGCTTTTTGCTTCTGAACAGTTTTGGCATCTCACTTTCTCCTTTGTAGTTTAGAGTGATTGGCATCTCTAGGAACTTAGAATTTTGAATAGTGTTATTGACTTTCCTAGTTAAGCATGTTGATTCTTGAACACAGCTACTTATGAGTCTTGGCTGTGGCCCTAAGCACTTTGTCTTCCAGTATTACCACCGGATACACAAATGCCACAGACACATAACTGGGTGAACCTTTTCAGATTGTGACTCAGCTTTGCTAGAGTCCCCAGTTAGTGGTGTCCAGAGCTCTTAAGCACACTCTTCAGCTTTGGATCACGACTTTAACCATTCAGTCTCAAGCTTTTCACTTGGACCTTCATGACACAAGCACATGGTTAGGGACAGCTTGATTTAGCCGCTTAGGCCTGGATTTTATTTCCTTAGGCCCTCCTATCCATTAATGCTCAAAGCCTTGGATCCTTGCCTTTTTCTTTCTAAGATTTTCGCCATTTTTTTTTGCTGCGTTTTCTTGCTTCAAGAATCAATTTCATGATGTTTTTCAGATCATCAATAACATTTCTCTTTGTTCATCATTCTTTCAAGAACCAACAATTTTAACACTCATAAACAACAAGATCAAAAGACATATGCACTGTTCATTCATTCATTCAGAAAATAAAAAGTATTGTCACCACATCAATATAATTAAATTAAATTCAATAATAATTTCGAAAATTATGTACTTCTTGTTCTTTTGAATTAAAACATTTTTCTTTTAAGAGAGGTGAAGGACTAATGGATTTATTCATAGCTTTAAGGCATGGTTACACACTAATGATCATGAAGTAGAGACACAAAACATAGATAAACATAATACTTAAAAACCGAAAACAGAAAAAAAATAAAGAACAAGGAATGAATCCACCTCTAGTGGCGTCTTCTTCTTGAAGGACCAATGATGTTCTTCAACTCTTCTATGTCCCTTCCTTGCCTTTGTTGCTCCTCCCTCATTGCTCTTTGATCTTCTCTTATTTCTTGGAGAGTGATGGAGTGCTCATGATGTTCCACCCTTAGTTGTTCAACATTATGACTCAAATCTTCTAAAGAGGTATTGAGTTGCTCCCAATAGTTGTTGGGAGGAAAGTGCATTCCTTGAGGCATTTGTTGATGATGAACTTCCTCATGTTCTTCTTGAGGGCCGTGAGGAACTTCTCTTGTTTGCTCCATCCTTTTCTTGGTGATGGGCTTGTCTTCTTCAATGGAGACATCTCCATCTATGATAACTCTAGCTGAGTAACATAGATGGCATATAAGGTGAGGGAAAGCTAGCCGTGCCATAGGTGAGGACTTGTCGGCTATTTTGTAGAGTTCATTGGAGATGACCTCATGAACCTCTACTTCCTCTCCAATCATGATGCTATGGATCATGATAGCCCGATCCACAGTAACTTCAGATCGGTTGCTTGTAGGGATGATGGATCTTTGGATGAACTCCAACCATCCTCTAGCCACAGGCTTGAGGTCTAGTCTTCTTAGTTGGACCGGTTTGCCTTTGGAGTCTATTCTCCATTGGGCGCCTTCCACACAAATGTCCATTAGGACTTGGTCCAACCTTTGATTAAAGTTGACCCTTCTTGTGTAGGGGCGTTCATCACCTTGCATCATGGGTAAATGAAACGCCAACCTCACATTTTCCGGACTGAAATCTAAGTATTTCCCCCGAACCATTGTGATATAGTTCTTTGGATTCGGGTTCATACTTTGATCATGGTTCCTAGTGATCCATGCATTGGCATAGAACTCTTGAACCATCAATATTCCAACTTGTTGCATGGGGTTGGTTATGACTTCCCAACCTCTTCTTTGGATTTCATGTCGGATTTCCGGATACTCATTCTTTTTGAGCTTGAAAGGGACCTCGGGGATCACCTTCTTCTTTGCCACAACATCATAGAAGTGGTCTTGATGGCTTTTGGAAATGAATCTTTCCTTCTCCCATGACTCGGAGGTGGAAGCTTTTGCCTTCCCTTTTCCTTTTCTTGAGGATACTCCGGTCTTAGGTGCCATTGATGGTGAATGAAAAATAAAAGCTTAGGCTTTTACCACACCAAACTTAAAATTTTGCTCGCCCTCGAGCAAGAAAGAAAAGAAAAGTAGTAGAAGAAGAAGAGAATAGAGTAGAGAGGGGGAGAAGGGGTTTCGGCTATGTGGGAGAAGAAGGGGTTTGTGTTGTGTGAAAATGAAGAAGAAAGGAGAGGTATTTATAGGGAGGGGGGAGGGTATAGGTTCGGCTAATTTGGGTGGGAATGGGTGGAAAAATGAATTTGAATTTTATGGAGGTAGGTGAGGTTTATGGGGAAGAGGAGGTTGATGTGAATGGTGAATGGGGTAATTGGGAAGAGGAATTGAGGTGATTGGTGAAGGTTTTTGGGAAGAGTGACATGGGGAAGAGTGAAAATGAGATTTGGATTAGGAGAGTGTGATTAGGATTAAAAGAAAAGGTAGGTGGGGATCCTGTGGGGTCCACAGATCCTGAGGTGGGGATCTTGTGGGGTCCACAGATCCTGAGGTGAAAAGAAATACCATTCCTTCACCATATAGGCATGTAAATTGCCTCCATGCATCATTCTGGCGTTCAAACGCCCATTGGTGCATGTTCTGGGCGTTAAACGCCCATGTAATGCATGTTTCTGGCGTTGAACGCCAGTTTCATGCTTGTTTCTGGCGTTCAGCGCCAGATTGTCCTCTATGTGCACATCCTGGCGTTAAACGCCAGGTTGTTGCTTGTTTTGGGCGTTCAGCGCCAGAAAGATGCTCTGTTCTGGCGTTGAACGCCAGCCAGATGCATCTTACTGGCGTTGAACGCCAGTCTGCGCTACCTCCAGGGTGAAAAAATTTTTTTTCTTCTGTTTTTGACTCTGTTTTTAATTTTTTTGATTTTTTCGTGACTCCTCATGATCATGTACCTAATTAAGCACAAAAATAAAATAAAATAAAAATTAGATAAATAAAATTGGGTTGCCTCCCAACAAGCGCTTCTTTAATGTCAATAGCTTGACAGTGGCTCTCATGGAGCCACAAGGTGATCAGGTCAATGTTAGTGTAGTCCCAACACCAAACTTAGAGTTTGGATATGGGGTCTTAATACCAAACTTAGAGTTTGGTTGTGGCCTCACAACACCAAACTTAGAGTTTGACTGTGTGGGCTCTTCTTGACTCTGAACTGAGAGAAGCTCTTCATGCTTACTCTCTTCTGTCACAGAGGGATGGCCATGTGCTTTAAACACAAGGTAGTCCCCATTCAATTGAAGGACTAACTCACCTCTGTTGACATCTATCACAGCTCCTGCTGTGGCTAGGAAAGGTCTTCCTAGGATGATGCATTCATCATCTTCCTTCCTAGTGTCTAGGATTATGAAATCAGCAGGGATGTAAAGGCCTTCAACCTTTACTAGTACGTCCTCTACTATTCCATAAGCTTGTCTCACTGACTTATCTGCCAATTGCAATGAGAACAAGGCAGGTTGTACCTCAATGATCCCCAGCTTCTCCATTACAGAGAGTGGCATAAGATTTATCCCTGACCCTAGATCACATAGAGCTTTTTCAAAGCCCATGGTGCCTATGGTACAAGGTATTAGGAACTTGCCAGGATCTTGTTTCTTTTGAGGTAGAGTTTTCTGAATCCAAGTATCTAGTTCACTAATGAGCAAGGGAGGTTCACTTTCCCAAGTCTCATTACCAAACAGCTTGGCATTCAGCTTCATGATAGCCCCTAAATATTGAGCAACTTGCTCTCCAGTCACATCTTCATCCTCTTCAGAGGAAGAATAGTCTTCAGAGCTCATGAATGGCAGAAGGAGATTTAATGGAATCTCTATGGTCTCTAGATGAGCCTCAGAGTCCTCTGGATCCTTAATAGGAAACTCCTTCTTGCTTGAAGGACGTCCCAGGGGGTCTTCCTTACTAGGATTTTCGTCCTCCTCCTCCCTAGTGCATTCGGCCACTTTGATTAAATCAATGGCCTTGCACTCTCCTTTTGGATTTTCTTCTGTATTGCTTGGGAGAGTACTGGGAGGAGTTTCAATAACTTTCTTACTCAGCTGGCCTACTTGTGCCTCCAGATTTCTGATGGAGGATCTTGTTTCATTCATGAAACTGAAAGTGGCCTTTGACAGATCAGAGACTATATTGGCTAAATTAGAAGTGTTTTGTTCAGAATTCTCTGTCTGTTGCTGAGAAGATGATGGATATGGCTTACTATTGCCCAGCCTAGTGCGTCCACCATTGTTAAAGCCTTGTTGAGGCTTTTGTTGATCCTTCCAGGAGAAATTTGGATGATTTCTCCATGATGGGTTATAGGTGTTTCCATAAGGTTCACCCATGTAATTAACCTCTGTCATGGCAGGGTTCTCAGGATCATAGGCTTCTTCAGAAGCTGCCTCTCTAGTACTGTTGGATGCATGTTGCAATCCATTCAGATTTTGAGAGATTATGTTGACCTGTTGAGTCAACATTTTGTTCTGAGCCAATATGGCATTCAGAGCATCAATTTCAAGAACTCCTTTCTTCTGAGGTGTCCCATTATTCACGGAATTCCTCTCAGAGGTGTACATGAACTGGTTGTTTGCAACCATGTCAATGAGTTTTTGAGCCTCTTCAGGCGTTTTCTTCAGGTGAATAGATCCACCTGCAGAATGGTCCAAGGACATTTTCGAAAATTCAGAGAGACCATAGTAGAATATATCCAATATGGTCCATTCTGAAAACATGTCAGATGGACATCTCTTGGTCAGCTGCTTGTATCTTTCCCAAGCTTCATAGAGGGATTCACCATCTTTTTGTTTGAAGGTTTGAACATCCACTCTCAGCTTGCTCAGCTTTTGAGGAGGAAAGAATTTATCTAAGAAGGCAATGACCAGCTTATCCCAGGAGTCCAGGCTATCCTTAGGTTGTGAATCCAACCATATTCTAGCTCTGTCTCTTACAGCAAAAGGGAAAAGTATGAGTCTGTAGACTTCAGGATCAACTCCATTCGTCTTTACAGTCTCACAGATCTGCAAGAACTCAGTTAAAAATTGATAAGGATCTTCAGATGGAAGTCCATAAAACTTACAGTTTTGTTGCATTAAAGCAACTAGTTGAGGCTTAAGCTCAAAGTTATTGGCTCCAATGGCAGGAATGGAGATGCTTCTTCCATCAAACTTGGACGTTGGCTTTGTGAAGTCACCAAGCATTCTCCTTGCATTATTATTATTATTTTCGGTTGCCATCTCCTTCTATTGTTCGAAAATTTCTGAAAGGTTGTTTCTGGATTGTTGTAATTTAGCTTCTCTTAATTTTTTTCTTCAGAGTCCTTTCAGGTTCTGGATCAATTTCAACAAGAGTGCCTTTTTCCCTGTTCCTACTCATATGAAAGAGAAGAAAACAAGAAAAGAAAGAGGAATCCTCTATGTCACAGTATAGAGATTCCTTTCTGTTAGTAGAAGAAGATAGGGGTATAAGAAAGAAGAAGGATGGATCTGTAGATGAAGAGAGGTGAAGAGAAGTGTTAGTAATTAAATAATTAAATAGAAGAAAAGAAGAGAGGGAGAGGATTTTCGAAAATAATTTTTGAAAACAGGTTAGTGATTTTCGAAAATTAAAGACAAAATATAATTAAAATTAAAATTTAAAACAAAAAGAATTTTTGAAAAAGAGAGGGAGAATTTTCGAAAATTAGAAAGGGATAAGTAGTTAGGTGGTTTTGAAAAAGATAAGAAACAAACAAAAAGTTAGTTGGTTGATTGAAAAAGATTTGAAGTCAAAATTTGAAAAAAAGATAAGAAGATAAGAAGTTAGATAAGATATTTTGAAATCAAATTTTGAAAAAGATAAAGTTTTTGAAAAAGATAAGATAAAAGATAAAAAGAAATATTTGAAAAAGATTTAATTTTTAAAATTACTTAACTAACAAGAAACTACAAGATAGGATTCTAGAATTTAAAGATTGAACCTTTCTTAACAAGAAAGTAACAAACTTCAAATTTTTGAACCAATCACATTAATTGTTAGCTTAATTTTTGAAAATATGATATAAAAGATAAGAAAAAGATTTTTGAAAATTAATTTTTAAAATTTTCGAAAATAATAAAAAAAATGAAAAAGATATGATTTTTGAAAAAGATTTTGAAAAGATAAGATTTTTAAAATTGAAATTTTGACTTGACTTGTAAGAAACAACTAATTTTGAAAATTTTTGACCAAGTCAACCCAAAATTTCGAAATTTTGGAGGGAAATAAGGAAAAAATATTTTTTTGATTTTTGAAAATTTAAAGAAAAACACAAAAATGACCCAAAACATGAAAATTTTGGATCAAGACACAAGATGCATGCAAGAATGCTATGAATGTCAAGATGAACACCAAGAACACTTTGAAGATCATGATGAACATCAAGAACATAATTTTGAAAAATTTTTGATGCAAATAAAACATGCAAGACACCAAACTTAGAAATTAACACAAGACTCAAACAAGAAACACAAAATATTTTTGATTTTTATGATTTTCTAATTTTTTTGTATTTTTATTAATTTTTTCGAAAATACTTTTTGGAAAAACGAAAAATAAAAGAAAAAAAAAATTTTGAAAAAGATTTTTGAAAAGAAAATTACCTAATCTGAGCAACAAGATGAACCGTCAGTTGTCCATACTCGAACAATCCCCGACAACGGCACCAAAAACTTGGTGGACGAAATTGTGATCACTATTCTTTGATTTGCATTCATTGCAAAATTGTGGAGTTTAGGTATTTGGCACGAGTGGACACAACTCCGTTCAACTAACCAGCAAGTGTACTGGGTCGTCCAAGTAATAAACCTTACGTGAGTAAGGGTCGATCCCACAGAGATTGTTGGTATGAAGCAAGCTGTGGTCACCTTGCAAATCTCAGTCAGGCAGATTAAATGGGTTTATGGGTTTTTCGAATAATTAATAATAAAAAGAAATAATAAAAGGGATAGAAGACTTATGCAGATTCATTGGTGGGAATTTCAGATAAGCGAATGGAGATGCTGCATGGCTCAAGGACGCCTGCTCTCCTACTGCTTCTACTCAATCCTTCTTACTCCTTTCCATGGCAAGCTTTGTATAGGGGTTCACCATCAGCTGTGGCTACTTTCAATCCTCTCGGGAAAATGATCCTATGCGGTTGTCAGTCGCACGACTAATCGTCTGGAGGCATCACCCATGGTTGATGGCTACATCCCATCCTCGCAGTGAAAACTAATGCTCACGCACTCTGTCACAGTACGGCTAATCACCGGTTGGTTCCCGCTCCTACTGGAATAGAATCCATTGATTCTTTTGCGTCTGTCACTAACGCCCAGCAGGTTACAAGTTTGAAGCACGTCACAGTCATTCATTACCGGAATCCTACTCGGAATACCACAGACAAGGTTAGACTTTCCGGATTCCCAGGATCCTACTCGGAATACCACAGACAAGGTGAGACTTTCCGGATCCTCATAAATGCCGCCATCTATCTAGCTTATACCACGAAGATTCTGTTGGGGAATCTAAGAGATACGCATTCAAGCTCTGTTGCATGTAGAACGGAAGTGGTTGTCAATCACGCGCGTTCATAAGTGAGAATGATAATGAGGGTTACTTATCATCACATTCATCATGTTCTTGGGTGCGAATGAATATCTTGGAATAAGAATAAGAGAGATTTGAATAAAAGAAAATAGAACTTCATTAATACTTGAGGTACAGCAGAGCTCCACACCCTTAATCTATGGTGTGCAGAAACGCCACCATTGAAAATATATAAGCAAAAGAGGTTCAGGCATGGCCGAATGGCCAGCCCCCCTAACATGATCAATGATCTCCTAAGATGAAGAATAAAACAAAACTGAGACCAAAGATGTCTAATACAATAGATAAATATTCTATATATACTAGACTAGCTACTAGGGTTTACATGAGTAAGTAATTGATGCATAAATTCACTTCCGGGGCCCACTTGGTGTATGCTTGGGCTGAGCTTGATTAATCCACGAGCTGAGGCATCTCTTGGAGTTGAACTCTGAGTTATGACGTGTTTTGGGCGTTCAACTCCGGATAATGACGTTTTTCTGGCGTTTAACTCCAGACAGCAGCGTGTACTTGGCGTTCAACGCCAAGTTACGTCGTCATTCTTCGAATAAAGTATGGACTATTATATATTTCTGGAAAGCCCTGGATGTCTACTTTCCAACGCCATTGAGAGCGCGCCAATTGGAGTTCTGTAGCTCCAGAAAATCCATTTCGAGTGCAGAGAGGTCAGATTCCAACAGCATCAGCAGTCCTCTTGTCAGCCTTCTTCAGAGTTTTGCTCAAATCCCTCAATTTCAGTCAGAATTTACCTGAAATCACAGAAAAACATACAAACTCATAGTAAAGTCCAGAAATGTGAATTTAACATAAAAACTAATGAAAACATCCCTAAAAGTAGCTTAAACTTACTAAAAACTATATAAAAACAATGCCAAAAAGCGTATAAATTATCCGCTCATCACGTACGCATACATGACGCGTACGCGTGGATAGCAAATTGTCAAGCGACGCGTACATGTGACCCACACGTACGCGTCGATGCTCGCACGTGACTCACTTAAAGGCAAAACGCTGGGGACGAATTCTGGGCTTCCCAGGCCCAGATCCAACTTATTTCTGAGGCTATTTAAGGCAGAATTCAAGAGTGAGTCAAGACCTTCCATGACATTAATTCTAATTTAGTTTAGTTTTGGGGGGAAAGTTAGTTTCTAGAGAGAGAAGCTCTTTCTTCTCTCTTGAATTAGGATTAGGTTTAGGTTAATTTCTTAGAACTAGATCTACTTTTTCTCTTGCTTAAATTTTCCTTTTGCTTTATGAATTCTCATGTAGATCTCTATTTCTCTTTCAATGCAATTTATGATTTCCATGTCTCTTCATGTTGCTTTGATTTTCTATTATGGATCTATTACCGTTGTAATTAGATCTCTCTTTAATTCTTGCAATTCATGTTGCTTACCTTTATTGCCTTTTGTATTTGTTGAAATGCCTCTTTTAGATATGAGTTAGATCTTGTTTCTCTTGACTTTGGTTGAGTAATTGCTGACTCTTGAGTTATCTAACTCTTTTGTTGATTGATAATTAGAAGTTGCTAATTGACTTGAATGCCACTAAAGCTAGTCTTTCCCTTGGGATTTGGCTAGGACTTGTGGACTCAAGTTAATCCATCCACTTGACTTTCCTCCATGGTTAGAGGTTAACTAAGTGGGAGCAATGAACAATTCTCATCACAATTGATGTTGATAATAAGGATAAGACTTCTAGTTTTCATACATTTGCCAAGAGCTTTTCTAGTTGTTAGTTTATTTCTTTTGCAATTTAAAATTTTTGTTTCTTATCTCAAAAACCCCAAACATACTTCATAGCCAATAACAAGAACGCTTTATTACAATTCCTAGGAAAAATGACCCGATGTTTGAATACTTCGGTTATTATTTTTAGGGGTTTGTACTTGTGACAAACAAATGTTTGCATGAAAGGATTTTAGTTGGTTTAGAAACTATACTTGCAATGAGAATTTATTTGTGAATTCTAAACTATCAAAAATCCATTCATCAAAGGGTGTGGATACCTCTCCCTAGCATGATGCATTTTGATGAGTGAGTGTGGGGGGTTTCGGCTATCATCCCTATCGTCAAAGGCAAAACCGTGAGGCCTTGTGTGTCAAAGCGGACAACATCGTGCTAGCAGGTGATTTGGGCCGTTACAAAAATTGGGATGAGGAAAGACATATGACATGATATTGTGTTTGAAATTGAGCTATATGATTAAGAGTGGTTAAAATGGTGGGTTGATGGGTTGAGAATTTGATGTAAATGTTAACATATGAGTGTAGGAGGCTTGAGGTTGATTTTTTGTATATTTTGGTTGGTTTTGAAAAGGGTGGAAATTGGTTTGTTTTGAAAATGGACTTTTATGGTTTGTATGAAAATGTGGTTTTTGGGCCTACTTTGATGGAGTATAACTTGGTCTTCGGATCCCCGATTTTTGTCAAACTTGTTTAGAAATAAAATTGGTTCCGGGATGTTTATGCCGTTTGAAGAATGGATGAAAAATGATTTGAAACGAAGAAGTTATCCCCGTCGGAAGATTGGGGTTTGAAACGGTAATTCTGCAACTTTTTAACTTAGTAAAATTTTTGGCAGATCGTACACCCATGTGTACGCGTGGCCGACGCACACGCGTCACTTTCAAAATTTTACCCACCCACGTGTGCACGTGGCCAACGCATACGCGTCGATGTACTGATTCAAGTGCCCAGCCAAAATTCCCAAAAGTTGCGCGGGTATTGTGCTGGTTTTGTGCGAGGAGCACAAAACGCAACCACGCCTATGCGTGGTTGACGCGCACGCGTCACTTTACTTTTCTGCCATCCACGCGTACACGTGGGTGACGCGCCCGCGTCATTATAACTTTTCTGCCTTCCACGCGTGCGTATGGGCGACGCACACGCGTGACCTTGTTTTCACCCCAAAGCTGATTTTTGAGTTTTCAAAGCCAAATTTTAGACTTCTAAGCCTCCATTCTCACCCTTTATGTCCTAAATGCTTATAGTATGCCTAGCGATTGAAAGAGGCTAGAAGATGTGGTAACTTGTGGACGAAGTAAGGGGAGAATTAATGATGAATTATGATTAAAGATAATTGTATGAGGGTGTTCAAGATGGTGGTGGAAGTGCTTTATATGCCATGAGTCGAAGGGTTGTAATTGTTAATAAATTGGCTAGTTATGGATTGTATTATGAGCTGAATGGCTGAGTCATTGCCGAATTATGGCTGAGCTATTATTGAATTATGGCTGAGTATGATTGCATATATGCTTATTGAATGAAATGTGAATATTGCACTTCCACTATCTGAGATACGAGTTTCTTTGGGTGAAAGCAGTGGCTAGCCACCACGTGTTCCAAGTAGAGACTCGATACTTTGCTTACCCTATGTCGTAAGTGTGGCCGGACACTGTGAAAGTTCCGGATGAGCTTGTCCCCGTGGATAAACACCAGTGTGGGTGTTGTGAATATGTATTGATGATTATGATTGAGTATAACTTGAGTTGGGGATGCAGGACAGAGGGACAGTCCAATGGTTAGCTACTAGGACTTGTTGGGTTGGCTTTATAACCGACAGACGAAACTCATCAGCCACTAGGACAGGCATACATCATATGCATTATATGTGATTTGTTTGGAATGCCTAATTGACTGCATATTACTTGTTAATTGTGTAATTGCCGTATCTGCTTCCTATATGTGCATTTCCTTATTGATATAATTGTGTTTGTGATATCAATTTACTGAAGGTGGTTGGGAGGTCTGCAGGATTTGGAAAGGGGAGTATTAGTTAGACTGAAGATCTTTAGTCAGTTTTCCTTTTATGGTTTAGTCTGTTTATAAGCTTTGATTAGCTGTTGGAAGTTCTAGGATTGCCTTCGGCTTTTCCAAGACATTACATGTTAGATATGTGGATACCGTTACCATACTGAGAACCTCTGGTTCTCACCCATGCGAATTTTGTAGTTTTCAGATGTAGGTCGTGAGGCTCCTCGCTGAGGCATGTTAGAGACTTCTGGATTAGCGAAGATCCTTAGCTCTTAGGACTTTATTTTGGGTTTATGTACTTACTTAGATACTTATTATCTCCACTAAATAAATATATACTGTTTTGACTACTCTTAGAGGTTGTTTGGAGAATAGGTTTTGGCAATTTGTCTTTTGGGTTTCTTTCAGGTTTCTTACCTTATATGTATATGTATACCTCTATGCTCGGACAGGTTATCTTCGCAAACCGGGTCTTGAGTTTTAATATTTATATCTTTGGCACTCTCTTGTTTATGGATTTGCGTTAGTTTATCCTTTTTTTGTTTTGTTACGTTATCAATCGGAGTGTTGCACTTTTCCATTTAACGATTTTGTTTTTACCCTCTTTTTCTTCAAAGGCTCCTAGTTATAGACATTTTTCACACTACTATATGTACTAAATTTTGTTTTTTAGAGGTCGTAATACCTCGCCACCCCTGTTTTATGACTTAAGCATAATGCTCTGTGTGGTAGGGTGTTACAGTATGGTATCAGAATAGTTTGTTCCCGTAGAGCCTGAGGGACGGACTGACTATGCTTCTGTGTATTCTCTGTATGTATGTTTATGTGCTATTAGAATATCTAACTGATATACCTGGCATGAACGTTCATGAGCATGCATTTAAGACTTTAAAGCACTAGACTTCCGATATTGAGACTGATCAACTTGATATCGATTTTTTGGTGTGTATAGGAACCAGATGACACCTTGTGGACGCGATTGAGGTTGTGGAGAGGTCGTACTAGTACTCGCGGCATCGGAGAACATGGCTGCTGCTATGCAGGCCACTGCGGAGGATCTTAGGCAACAGATGAAAAATAATGGCAATGGAAGAAGTGGAGATTAGGGCCCGATAACACTGGCAACCTTCTTAAAGGTTAATTGATGAGCGGATAATTTATACGCTTTTTGGCACTATTTTTAGTATGTTTTTAGTACATTTTAGTTAGTTTTTTAGTATGTTTTTATTAGTTTTTATTTAAAATTCACTTTTCTGGGCTTTACTACGAGTTTGTGTGTTTTTCTGTGATTTCAGGTAATTTCTGGCTGAAATTGAGGGACCTGAGCAAAAATCTGATTCAGAGGCTGAAAAATGATTGCAAATGCTGTTGGATTCTGACCTTCCTGCACTCGAAGTGGATTTTCAGGAGCTACAGAAGCCCAATTGGCGCGCTCTTAATTGCATTGGAAAGTAGACATCATGGGCTTTCCAGCAATGTATAATAGTCCATACTTTGCCTAAGATTTGATGGCCCAATCCGGCGTTGCATATCAGCTTCAGAATTCCCAGCGTTTAACGCCGGAACTGGCACAAAAATTGGAGTTAAATGTCCAAACTGACACAAAAGCTGGCGTTTAACTCCAGGAAAAGTCTCTACACATGAAAGCTTCAATGCTCAGCCCAAGCACACACCAAGTGGACCCCGGAAGTGGATTTTTACGTCATTTACTCATTTCTGTATATCCTAGGTTACTAGTTCACTATTAATAGGACCTTTTGACATTGTATCTTTACCTCATGACACTTTACACGTTTCATATTGTATCTTCTATGGCATGAGTCTCTAAACCCCATGGTTGGGGGTGAGGAGCTCTGCTGTGTCTTGATGGATTAATGCAATTACTACTGTTTTTCATTCAATCACGCTTGCTTCTATTCTAAGATATCACTTGTTCCTAAACTTGATGAATATGATGATTCATGACACTCATCATCATTCTCACCTATGAACGTGTGCCTGACAACCCCCTCCGTTCTACCTTAGATTGAGTAGATATCTCTTGGATTCGTTAATTAGAATCTTCGTGGTATAAGCTATAATTGACGGCGGCATTCAAGAGAATCTGGAAGGTCTAAACCTTGTCTGTGGTATTCTGAGTAGGATTTAGGGATTGAATGACTGTGACAAGCTTCAAACTCGCGATTGTGGGGCGTTAGTGACAGACGCAAAAGAATCACTGGATTCTATTCCGACATGATCGAGAATCGACAGATGAATAGCCGTGCTGTGACAGAGCGCGTTGAACATTTTCACTGAGAGGATGGGAGGTAGCCATTGACAACGGTGAAACCCTACATACAGCTTGCCATGGAAGGAGCCTTGTGTGCTTGAAGAAGAAGATAGTAGGAAAGCAGAGATTCAGAAGATAGAGCATCTCCAAAACTTCAACCTGTTCTCCATTACTGCAAAACAAGTATCTATTTCATGTTCTTTTACTCATCACAATTAAACCTGAGAATTATTGATATCCTGACTAAGAGTTACAAGATAACCATAGCTTGCTTCAAGCCGACAATCTCCGTGGGATTGACCCTTACTCACGTAAGGTATTACTTGGACGACCCAGTGCGCTTGCTGGTTAGTTGTGTGGAATTGCAAAAGTGTGATTGCAATTTCGTACACCAAGTTTTTGGCGCCGTTGCCGGGGATTGTTCGAGTTTGGACAACTGACGGTTTATCTTGTTGCTTAGATTATGACTGTTTTATTTTTGTTGGTTTAGAGTCTTTTATTTGAGTTTAGTTTCATATTTTAAGTTTGGTGTCAATTGCATGCCTTTGTTTTCTTTTAATTTTTCGAATTTGCATGTTCTTAGTTCTTTCTTGATCTTTAAAAATTCTAAGTTTGGTGTCTTCTTTGTGTTTTCCTTTAAAATTTTCAAAAATTTGTGCTTGATTTTCTAAAAATTTTAAGTATAGTGTCTTTTTGTTGTTTTTCTCTTTCCTTATTTCAAAAAAAAAATCAAATCTTTTTCAAAATAATTTTCAATCATATCTTTTTAATTGCTAATTCCAAAATCTTTTTGATTAATTAATTAATTTAGTTTTCAATTTGCTTTGATTTTATTCTCTTTTGGTTTTCGAATCTTTATTTTCCATTTATTTTATTTTACTATTTTCGGTTACTTAAAAAAAAATAAAATAAAATATTTATATGTATATAATAATAATAAAACAAAATAATATCCACATCATCTCCCTTTCTCCATCATGGACCTAAGTGGAAGTGAGCAATCTAGAAGGACTCTGGGGTCATATGCTAACCCCATTACAGCTGCATATGGGAGTAGCATCTGTATACCTCCCATTAAAGCAAGTAGCTTTGAGCTAAATCCTCAACTCATTATCATGATGCAGCAAAATTGCCAGTATTTCGGTCTTCCACAGGAAGAACCTACTGAGTTTCTGGCATAGTTCTTACAAATTGCTGACACAGTACGTGATAAAGAGGGGGATCAGGATGTCTACAGATTATTACTGTTTCCATTTTCTGTAAAAGATCAAGCTAAGAGGTGGTTGTATAACCAACCCACAGTAAGCATAAAAACATGGAGACAGTTATCAGACAAATTCCTAAATCAATTTTACCCTCAAAAAAGGATGACACAGCTAAGGCTGGACATCCAAGGCTTTAAACAAGAGGATAAAGAATCCCTTTATAATGCCTGGGAGAGGTACAGAGGTATGCTAAGAAAATGCCCCTCTGAAATATTTTTAGAGTGGGTACAGTTAGACATCGTCTACTATGGGCTTACAGAAAAAGCTCAAATGTCTCTAGACCACTCAGCTGGTGGATCTATACATATGAGGAAGACGATTGAAGAAGCTCAAGAGCTCATAGATACTGTTGCTAGAAATCAACATCTATATTCTAGCAGTGAGTCCTCTATAAAAGAGGAAGCTATGGCAATAACTACTGATCCTAATCCTCAAGAACAGATTGTAGAGCTTAATCAGCAATTACTCCTGATGGCAAAATAGTTAGCAGAATTTAAAGAGATGCTCCAAGAAACTAAAATTGCTAATAAGAATATAGAATCACAGTTGAATCAGACAAAACAACAGTTATCTAAACAGATAACAGAAGAATGCCAAGCAGTTCAACTAAGGAGTGGGAAGACATTAATTAACACTGCTCAGAGTGGCAAAAAGCCAAGAAAGGAACAACTGACAGAGGATAACCAAACCACTGCCCAAAATCCCTCTGAGGACAGTAAGAGCCCATAGAGGAATACTCCTGGCGTTCAAACGCCAGAAAGGGGGGAAAAGTTCGCGTTAAACGACCATTCCTTGCCTAGTTCTGGCGTTCAAACGCCAGAAAAGGGTGGGAAGCTGGCGTTAAACGCCCATCCTGTACCCAATCCTGGCGTTCAAACGCCAATGAGGAATCAGACACCTGAGAGTGCTGATAGTAACCCCTCTAAAAAAGCTTCTCCAACCACCTATGTAGGGAATAAACCTGCAGCAACTACGGTTGAAGAATATAAAGCCAAGATGCCTTATCCTCAGAAACTCCGCCAAGCGGAACAGGATAAACAATTTGCCCGCTTTACAGACTATCTAAGGACTCTTGAAATAAAGATTCCGTTTGTAGAGGCACTTGAGCAAATACCTTCTTATGCTAAGTTCATGAAAGAGATCTTAAGTCAAAAGAAGGATTGGAGAGAAACTGGAAACGTGTTTCTCACTGAAGAATGCAGTGCAGTCATTCTGAAAAGCTTACCAGAGAAGCTTCAAGATCCAGGGAGCTTTATAATACCATGCACATTAGAAGGTGCTTATACTAAGACAGCCCTATGTGACCTTGGAGCAAGTATCAACCTAATACCTGCATCCACTATCAGAAAGCTTGGGATGACTAAAGAAGTCAAACCAACCCGGATATGTCTCCAACTTGCTGATGGCTCCATTAAATATCCATCAGGCATAATTGAGGACATGATTGTCAAGGTTGGGCCATTCGCCTTTCCAACTGACTTTGTAGTGCTGGAAATGGAGGAGCACAAGAGTGCAACTCTCATCCTAGGGAGACCCTTCCTAGCAACTGGATGAACTCTCATTGATGTACAAAAAGGGGAAGTGACTCTGAGAGTCAATGAGGATGAGTTCAAGTTGAATGCTGTCAAAGCTATGCAGCATCTAGACACATCAAATGACTGCATGAGCGCTGGCATTATTGACTCTTTGGTGGAAGAGATCAATATAACTGAGAGTCTCGAATCAGAGCTAGAGGACATCTTTAAAGATGTTCAGCCTGATTAGGAAGAATCAGAGGAAATAGAAGAACCTCTGAAAATTCCTCAGGAAGAGGAAAAACCTCCCAAACCTGAGCTCAAACCACTACCACCATCCCTGAAGTATGCATTTCTGGGAGAAGGTAATACTTTTCCAGTGATCACAAGCTCTGCTTTAAATTCACAGGAAGAGGAAGCACTAATTAAAGTGTTAAGGACACACAAGACAGCTCTTGGATGGTCCATAAGTGATCTTAAGGGCATTAGCCCAGCAAGATGCATGCACAAGATCCTATTGGAGGATAATGCAAAGCCAGTGGTTCAACCACAAAGGCGACTAAATCCAGCCATGAAGGAGGTGGTGCAGAAAGAGGTCACTAAGTTACTAGAGGCTGGGATTATTTATCCTATTTCTGATAGCCCCTGGGTGAGCTCTGTCCATGTTGTCCCCAAGAAGGGAGGCATGACAGTGGTTCATAATGAAAAGAATGAACTGGTTCCTACAAGAACAGTTACAGGGTGGCGTATGTGTATTGACTATAGAAGGCTCAATACAGCCACCAGGAAGGATCATTTTCCTTTACCATTCATAGACCAGATGCTAGAGAGACTGGCAGGTCATGAATATTATTGCTTTTTAGATGGCTATTCAGGTTACAACCAAATTGCAGTAGATCCTCAAGACCAAGAGAAAACAGCATTCACATGTCCTTTTGGAGTGTTTACCTACAGAAGGATGCCTTTTGGTCTGTGTAATGCACCTGCAACCTTTCAGAGGTTCATGCTCTCTATCGTCTCAGATATGGTAGAGAAATTTCTGGAAGTCTTCATGGATAACTTTTCAGTATTTGGAGACTCATTCAGCTCCTGCCTTAACCATCTAGCACTTGTTCTGAAAAGATACCAAGAGACCAACCTAGTTTTAAACTGGGAAAAATGTCACTTTATGGTGACTGAAGGGATTGTCCTTGGGCATAAAATTTCAAACAAGGGAATAGAAGTGGATCAAGCTAAGGTTGAAGTAATTGAAAAATTACCACCACCTACCAATGTTAAGGCAATAAGAAGCTTTCTGGGGCATGCATGATTCTACAGGAGGTTCATAAAGGATTTTTCAAAAATTACGAAACCTCTAAGCAACCTGCTAGCTGCTGACATGCCATTTGTGTTTGACACAGAGTGTCTGCAGGCGTTTGAGACCCTGAAAGCCAAGCTGGTCACAGCACCAGTCATCTCTGCACCAGACTGGACATTACCATTCGAACTAATGTGTGATGCCAGTGATCATGCCATTGGTGCAGTGTTGAGACAGAGGCATAACAAGCTTCTGCACGTTATTTATTATGCTAGCCGTGTTCTAAATGACACACAAAAGAATTACATAACCACAGAAAAAGAGTTACTTGCAGTGGTCTATGCCATTGACAAGTTTAGATCCTATTTGGTAGGATCAAAAGTGATTGTGTACACTGACCATGCTGCTCTTAAATACTTACTCACAAATTAGGATTCAAAACCCAGGCTCATAAGGTGGGTGTTGCTTCTGCAAGAGTTTGATATAGAAATAAGAGACAGAAAAGGGACAGAGAACCAAGTAGCTGATCATCTGTCCCGAATAGAACCAGTAGCTGGGACATCCCTCCCTTCTACTGAAATCTCTTAGACCTTTCCAGATGAGCAATTCTTTGCCATTCAGGAAGCTCCATGGTTTGCAGACATTGCAAATTATAAAGCTGTAAGGTTCATACCTCAGGAGTACAGCAGGGTGCAAAGAAAAAAATTAATTTCAGACGTCAAGTACTACCTATGGGATGAGCCATATCTCTTTAAAAGATATGCAGACGGAGTGATTCGCAGATGTGTACCTAGAAAGGAAGCACAAAGGATCCTGTGGCATTGCCATGGATCACAGTATGGGGGACATTTCGGAGGTGAGCGAACAGCCACTAAGGTCCTCCAATGTGGATACTACTGGCCTACTCTCTATAGGGATGCCCGAGAGTTTGTGCGTAACTGTGACAGTTGCCAAAGAGCTGGTAACTTGCCTCATTGTTACGCCATGCCTCAACAAGGAATCTTAGAGATTGAATTGTTTGATGTATGGGGTATTGACTTCATGGGTCCTTTCCCACCATCATACTCAAACACTTATATTCTGGTGGCAGTAGACTATGTATCTAAATGGGTAGAAGCAATTGCCACACCCAACAATGATACCAAGACCGTGCTGAAATTCCTCCAAAAACACATCTTCAGCAGGTTTGGTGTTCCCAGAGTACTAATCAGTGATGGGGGCACTCATTTCTGCAATAAACAGCTGTACTCTGCTATGGTCCGACATGGAATTAGCCACAAAGTAGCAACTCCGTATCATCCACAGACAAATGGGCAAGCTGAAGTCTCTAATAGAGAACTAAAAAGAATCCTGGAACGAACTGTAATTGCCCGTAGAAAGGATTGGGCAAAGAGCTTGGATGATGCTCTGTGGGCATACAGAACAGCATTCAAGACTCCTATACAAACCTCTCCATATCAACTTGTGTATGGCAAGACCTGTCATCTGCCCGTGGAACTGGAACATAAAGTTTATTGGGCAACCAGATTCCTAAACCTGGATGCTAAGTTAGCTGGTGAAAAAAGATTGCTCCAGCTAAATGAGCTAGAGGAGTTCAGATTCAGTGCCTTTGAAAATGCAAAAATTTATAAGGAAAAGGCAAAGAAGTGGCATGACAAGAAGTTGTCATCCAGAGTCTTTGAGCCAGGACAAAAAGTTCTGCTCTTCAACTCTAGGCTCAGACTATTCCCAGGAAAACGTAAATCCCGGTGGAGGGGTCTATATGTGATTACAGGAGTGTCACCATATGGATATGTTGAGCTTCAGGATATTGATTCTAACAAAAAGTTCATTGTTAATGGACAGAGAATAAAACATTATCTTGAAAGCAATTTTGAGCAGGAATGCTCAAAACTGAGGCTTGAATAAGTCTCAGTAAAGGTCCAGCTAAAGACAATAAAGAAGCGCTTGCTGGGAGGCAACCCAGTCATTAGCAGGTTATCTGTTTTGTTTAAGTTTGATTCATATTTTGCAAGGTTGATCATCAAAATTGAAGGAATTCATAGAGTTACAGAAGGATTCAGTAAAAAAAGCAGAGAAAAAGAGCTTGCTGGCAAGAAAACGCCAGTAAAGGATACTCTGGGCGTTAAACGCCAGAATGGATACCATTCTGGGCGTTTAACGCCAGTAAAGGTACCATTTTGGGTGTTAAACGCCAGAATGGGCACCATTCTGGGCGTTTAACGCTAGGTGTGCAGCATCCTGGGCGTTTAGCAAAACGCCCAGTGATGAAGGGGTTTCTAGCGTTTAACGCCAACCAGGGTACCTGGCTGGGTGTTAAACGCCCATAATGGCCAACATTTGGGCATTAAACGCCAGAGTGGATACCATTCTGGGTGTTTAATGCCAGATAGGTGGGGGACAGAGATTTTGCTTTCCACTTCAAATGTTTTCAAACTTTCTTGTTTTGATCCATAATTTTCTGCATAAACACATTTCAAACTTTCATCATTCACCTTCAAATTTCAAAAATTAAAATCATTCTTCAAATCTCTTTCAAATTCTTTCCAAATCTTCTTCAAAAACTCAAATATCTTCTCAAATTCTTTCCATATCTTCTCAAATCTCCTTCAAAATTTTCGAAATCTCTCCCCCTCCCTTATAAATATACGTTCGGCCATCCCCCTTTCCCCACCATTCGAATTTTCTCTCCTCCTCTCTCTCATCTTTCCTTTTTTTTGCTTGAGGACAAGCAAACCTCTAAGTTTGGTGTGCTTTTCCGTGATCACTAAGCTAAGGCTCATCAAGATCATGGCTCCCAAAGGAAAACAAACCAATCCAAGAGGCAAGAAAGAGAATGCTCCAAAGGATCTTTGGAGTCAAGAGAGGTTCTTAACCAAAGAACATGCAGACCATTACCACAAAATAATGGGTCTAAGGTCAGTGATCCCGGAAGTTAAATTTGATCTGAAAGAAGATGAATATTCGGAGATCCAAGAGCAAATTCAAAACAGAGGATGGGAAGTTCTAACCAACCCTGAGACAAAGGTTGGAAGAAACATGGTTAAGGAATTCTACTCAAATCTGTGGCTGACAGATAAGCAGAGAATGACTGGAACTACTTTCCATACCTACAGAACCATGGTTAGAGGGAGAATTATTTACTTCCATCTGGACAAAATAAGAGAGATCTTCAAATTACCTCAACTACAAGATGATCCTGAATCCTTTAATAGGAGAATGGTGAGAGTAGATAAGGGGTTGGATCAAGTTCTAGAGGACATATGCCTCCCTGAAACCAAGTGGATGACCAATTCAAAAGGTGTCCCAAACCAACTCAAGAGGGGAGATCTCAAACCAGTTGCAAGAGGTTGGTTAGACTTCATTGGGCGTTCTATTTTGCCCACTAGTAATCGCTCTGAGGTTACTATTAAGAGAGCAGTGATGATTCATTGCATTATGCTAGGAAAAGAAGTGGAGATTCATTATCTGATTGCTTGTGAGATTTACACAATTGCAAACAAGAACTCCACTGAAGCCAAACTGGCTTACCCAAGCTTAATCTCTTTGCTATGTAAAGATGCTGGGGTGAGAATAGGAGTAGATGAATTCATCCCAATTGAACATCCAATCACCAAGAAGTCAATGGAAGGACAAATGCAAGATAACTCTATCAAAAGGAGGGCACAGGAGTTCCTCCCTGAACTTCCTGAAATCGACTACTGGACCCGCCTAGAAGCATCTGTTGCCAAGCTGCAAGAAGCTATGGAACAGATTAAGGAAGAACAACAGAATTAAAACTGCGTGCTCTGCAAATTGCTGAAAGAACAAGAGAAGCCGGGGCGTGAGCTACAGGAGCTGAAATGCTAGAAGCTCTCCCTTGAAGGGTCAAATACCCTACAAGTTGAGAGAGCATCCACTTCTCAAAATCAAGGTTGTTGAGTCCTAACTCTGTGATAACCTCTATCATTAGGAGTCTATTTTAGAGTCATTTAAATTTTTGTTTTCTATTACTATTAGTCTTATCTTATATTTATTTTTGAGTGTTGTTCTTAATTCATGATTAATAAAATTTAAGGTTCATGTCTTAAAGCTATAAATGTCCTATGAATCCATCACCTCTCTTAGATGAAAAATGCTTTAATCACAAAAGAACAAGAAGTACAGGATTTCGAATTTATCTCTGAAACTAGTTGAATTAGTTTGATGTGGTGACAATACTTTTGTTTTCTGAATGAATGCTTGAACAGTGCATATGTCTTTTGAATTTGTTGATTAAAGAATGTTAAACTTGTTGGCTCTTGAAAGAATGATGGAAAAGGAGAAATGTTATTGAGGATCTGAAAAATCATCAAATTGATTCTTGAAGCAAGAAAAAGCAGTGATTTCAAAAAAAAAAGTGATCCAAGGCAAAAGAGTGTGCTTAAGAACCCTGGACACCTCTAATTAGGGACTCTAGCAAAGCTGAGTCACAATCTAAAAAGGTTCACCCAGTTATGTGTCTGTGGCGTGTATGTATCCGGTGGTAATACTGGAAGGCAGAGTGCTTTGGGCCACAGCCAAGACTCATAAAGTAGCTATGTTTAAGAATCATCATACTTAACTAGGAGAATCAATAACACTATCTGAATTATGAGTTCCTATAGATGCCAATCATTCTAAATTTCAAAGGATAAAGTGAGATGCCAAAACTGTTCAGAAGCAAATAGCTACTAGTCCCGCTCATCTAATTGGAGCTAGGTTTCATTGATATTTTGGAGTCTATAGTATGTTTTCTTCTTTTTATCCTATTTGATTTTTAGTTGCTTGGGGACAAGCAACAATTTAAGTTTGGTGTTGTGATGAGCGGATAATTTATACGCTTTTTGGCACTGTTTTTAGTATGTTTTTAGTAAATTTTAGTTAGTTTTTAGTATGTTTTTATTAGTTTTTATTTAAATTTCACTTTTCTGGGCTTTACTATGAGTTTGTGTGTTTTTCTGTGATTTCAGGTAATTTCTGGCTGAAATTGAGGGACCTGAGCAAAAATTTGATTCAGAGGCTGAAAAAGGACTGCAGATGTTGTTGGATTCTGACCTCTCTGCACTCGAAGTGGATTTTCTGGAGCTACAGAAGCCCAATTGGTGCTCTCTTAATTGCGTTGGAAAGTAGACATCCTGGGCTTTCCAGCAATGTATAATAGTCCATACTTTACCCAAGATTTGATGGCACAATCCGGCGTTGCAAATCAGCTTCAGAATTCCCGGCGTTTAACGCCGGAACTGGCACAAAAATTAGAGTTAAACGCCCAAACTGGCACAAAAGCTGGCGTTTAACTCCAGGAAAAGTCTCTACACATGAAAGCTTCAATGCTCAGCCCAAGCACACACCAAGTGGACCCCGGAAGTGGATTTTTACGTCATTTACTCATTTCTGTATATCCTAGGTTACTAGTTCACTATTAATAGGACCTTTTGACATTGTATCTTTACCTCATGACACTTTACACGTTTCATATTGTATCTTCTACGGCATGAGTCTCTAAACCCCATGGTTGGGGGTGAGGAGCTCTGCTGTGTCTTGATAGATTAATGCAATTACTACTATTTTTCATTCAATCACGGTTGCTTCTATTCTAAGATATCACTTGTTCCTAAACTTGATGAATGTGATGATCCATGACACTCATCATCATTCTCACCTATGAACGTGTGCCTGACAACCACCTCCGTTCTACCTTAGATTGAGTAGATATCTCTTGGATTCCTTAATTAGAATCTTCGTGGTATAACCTAGAATTGATGGCGGCATTCAAGAGAATCCGGAAGGTCTAAACCTTGTCTGTGGTATTCTGAGTAGGATTCAGGGATTGAATGACTGTGACGAGCTTCAAACTCGCGATTGTGGGGAGTTAGTGACAGACGCAAAAGAATCACTGGATTCTATTCCGACATGATCGAGAACCGACAGATGAATAGCCGTGTTATGACAGAGCGCGTTGAACATTTTCACTGAGAGGATGGGAGGTAGCCATTGACAACAGTGAAACCCTACATACAGCTTGCCATGGAAGGAGCCTTGCGTGCTTGAAGAAGAAGACAGTAGGAAAGCAGAGATTCAGAAGATAGAGCATCTCCAAAACCTCAACCTGTTCTCCATTACTGCAAAACAAGTATCTATTTCATGTTCTTTTACTCATCACAATTAAACCTGAGAATTATTGATATCCTGACTAAGAGTTACAAGATAACCATAGCTTGCTTCAAGCCAACAATCTCCGTGGGATCGACCCTTACTCACGTAAGGTATTACTTGGACGACCCAGTGCACTTGCTGGTTAGTTGTGCGGAATTGCAAAAGTGTGATTGCAAGTTCGTACACCATTAATCCACCTAAGTTCAAGGGAACCACCAACCCGACTGTTCATACCTTGGGTCGAGCTGTCCAACCCGGGATGATTCTACAGATAAAACGACCGACCTCTTCAGGTCAGGACAAACTAACCTCCTCTCAAAGAGCTCGACCAAATCGCAAGAAAGCCCAATAAAGGGCCCAAATAGAGGAACACGACCCCAATCCAAAGGCAGCCCAAGCCTATAGAGATATGGGCGGTTCCCATGAAAGATAAAGATAAAGATAAAAGATAAGATAACTAACTTATCTTATCTGCAAAGGTCACTCTACACCATTATAAATACACTGGAGCACCCAGGAATAACTCATACTCTGATTCTACTCAATACCTGCTTAATACCCTTGCTAAATTAAGCATCGGAGTCCCTTGTAGGTACCCCCACCCTCCGGGGACGAAGGATCAGCACCACCACCAAGTCCAACAAGTCGAACACGGCAGCTCTGACCAGTACAGAAGATCTCGTCCGAGATCGAGCTATAGTTTCAGGTAACCCTCGGAACATTGGCGCTGTTGCCGGGGAACCTGGAAGTCATTCCACCACCATGGCGGATGACCATGACAACGACCACACCTCAGATCTAGAGGAAAGAACACTGCATAAAAATGCGGACACCCACCAAAAGATACTTCCCAAATCAACAACAAGAAGAACTCCCCAAACGAGGGAGCCATGGATGCATTCCAAGACCGGTTAAAAAAACTTGAAGAAGATGTCTTACGTCAACGAGAGGCCGAGAAGGACCTACAAAGGAAAATAAGGCGATGCCGGGAATTGGAAAACAAACTCCTAAAACTTGAAACCGATATCAAGACTAAAGACAGCCGATTCACTCCCGAAGATAGCACTCGCAAGGAGCAAGACCCATTCACCAAGGAGATCATGAAGACAAAAATCCCAAAGGACTTTAAACTCCCAGACATGACCTTATACGACGGCACTACAGATCCTGGCCGTCACATCAGCAATTTCAGAAGCAGAATGTATCTCATCGATGCCTCAGATGCAGTTCGTTGCAAAGCCTTTCCAACTACTTTAACAAAAACAGCAATTAGATGGTTCGATAACCTCCCTCCTAGGTCCATCTCAAGTGTCGACGACATGGCTAAGAAATTCCTGGCCAGATTCTCCATCCAAAAGGATAAAGCTAAACATGCTCCGAGCTTACTGGGAATCAGGCAAGGAGAACGGGAAACCTTGCATAACTACATGAAAAGATTCAACAGGACATGCATGGATATACAGAACCTGCAAACGGAAGCCATTATTATGGGCCTCATTAATGGCTTACGAGAAGGACCCTTTAGTCAGTCTATATCAAAAACGTACCCCACATATCTGAACGAGGTGCAGAAACGAGCGGAAAAGTACATCAACATGGAGGAAAACTCCTGACTAGGAGAGACCTCGAAGGCCGGGTTCACCCCATGGGATAAGGATAAAAAGAAGGAAGACCGACATGGAGAAAAAATTAAAAAATACCACAATTACACCCTTCTACGGGTGTCTCTTATGGACATATATAGAGAGGTTTGCAACACGGAAAAGATACCACCAGCTCGGCCACTCAAAGGCAAAAAAGGAGGAGGAAACCGGGCAGAATATTGTGAATACCATCAGATCCGCGGGCACTCCACCAATGAGTGTTTCGATTTAAAAAATATCATAGAAAAGCTCGTACGAGAAGGAAAGCTAGATCGATATCTGGCCACCCATGATGATGAACAAAGAAAAAAAAGAAGAGCAGATGATGTCGGACCAACTGCACGATCACCTTTACATAAGAAAAAAAGACATATCCATATGATACACGGTGGATTTGCTGGGGGAGGAATCTTCAAATCATCTCGTAAAAGACATTTTAAAGATGTATATCATGTCACAGGAAAGGAGGAAGCACCCGACATCCCGGCAATCACCTTTACAAAAGAAGATGCATCTGGTGTTGTATCAGGGTATGACGATCCCATGGTCATCACCATTATACTGGCAAACGCAAATCTTCACCGTACGCTGATAGACCAGGGGAGTTCTGCCGACATATTATTCAAAACAGCTTTTGACGAACTCGGCCTAGAAGAAAAAGAACTCAGAGCGTATCCAGACAGCATGTTCGGGCTAGGCGATACCCCAGTCCAACCGATGGGATACATCTCGCTCCACACGACTTTCGGAAAAGGAAATCAGTCAAGAACACTCAAAATAGATTACATTGTAGTCGATGTAAATTCAGCCTACAACGCCCTAATAGGTCGGACAACGTTAAATCAGCTTGGCGCAATAGTCTCTACTCCGCATCTCTGCATGAAGTTCCCAACGGCAGGAGGAATAGCTACAATAAAAGCAGATCAGAGAATGACACGCCGCTGTTACAACTAAAGTTTAAACCTCAGAAGCAGAGGAGAAGAATTTCACACAATTGAGCTCAGTGGAGTTCAGAGGCGGGAAGAGCTTTGCCCACAACCTGAAGGAGAAATAGAGAAAATCCAGATCGTGGATACCCCGGACCAAACAATCAATATCAGCAGACTTCTAAAAGGAGACATAAAAGAATCACTCATACAGTTTCAACGAGACAACGTCGACCTCTTTGTATGGAAGGCTGCAGACATGCCGGGCATAGATCCCAAGCTAATGTGTCACAAGCTAGCAGTCTACCCGGGATCTCGGCCGGTAAAACAAAGGCGTAGAAAGCTAAGACCAGAACACTCTCAAGCTGTGGAAGAACAGGTACAAGCTCTACTAGAGGCAGGTTCCATAAGAGAAGCCAAATGCCCGCTATGGCTTGCTAATGTCGTATTGGTAAAAAAGTCAAACGGGAAGTGGAGATTGTGCACCGACTATACCGATCTGAACAAAGCATGCCCGAAAGATCCTTACCCACTCCCGAACATCGACGCTCTGGTAGATGCCTCCTCCGGATATAAATACCTCTGCTTCATGGATGCATACTCGGGATATAACCAAATCCCAATGTACCCACCCGACCATGAAAAAACCTCATTCTTAACCCCCAAAGGCAAATTACTACTACATTGTTATGCCCTTCAGTCTTAAAAATGCGGGAGCCACTTACCAAAGATTAATGAACAAGGTTTTTTCGGATCACATCGGAAAGGTCATGGAGGTCTATGTGGACGACATGCTAGTAAAGACGCAAAACGAAGAGATGTTATTATCCGATCTGATACAAGTATTCAACACCATAAGACGACATGGCATGCGACTCAATCCCGCAAAATGCACCTTCGCAGTAGAAGCTGGTAAATTCTTGGGTTTTATGATCACACAGAGAGGAATCGAGGCAAACCCGGACAAGTGCAGGGCCATACTCGACATGAAAAGTCCAACTTGTGTCAAGGAGGTGCAACAACTCAACGGGAGGTTGGCAGCCTTCTCGAGATTCTTGGCCAGATCAGCAATAAGATCTCTCCCTTTCTACGCCACTCTAAGGAAGAGAAAGGAGTTTGAATGGACAGCGGAATGCAAGTAAGCTTTCCAAGACTTCAAAAGATTCCTGGGACGACCACCTATACTAAGTCACCCACGAGAAGGAGAACCACTCGTATTGTACCTCGCAGTGGGAAATCGGGCAATAGCCTCAGCACTAGTTCGAGAAGACAACAGCGGGCAACAACCCATTTATTTTATCAGCAAAGCATTGCAAGGATCCGAGCTGAACTACCAGAAAATAGAAAAGTTCGCTTACGCTCTCATACTAACATCACGATGACTTCGCCCATACTTCTACTCTCACACCATTAAAGTTCGGACCAACCAGCCCATAAAAGGGATCCTACAAAAAACAGACTTGGTAGGCAGAATCTTGCAATAGGCAGTCGAGTTGTCTGAATTCGACCTTCAAAACGAAGCTCAGACGGCCATCAAATCTCAACATCTGGCCGACTTCATTGTGAAATTCACGGACACACCGGACATCCCCATAGAATGGAATTTATATGTGGATGGTTCCTCAAATAGAACAGGAAGTGGCGCAGGTATAATAATTGAAAGCAACTAGGAAACCCAAATCGAACTCTCCCTCAAATTTGGGTTCCCTGCCTCAAACAATCAAGCAGAATATGAGGCACTACTAGCTGGTTTGAAGCTGGCTAGCGAGGTTGGAGCTCAAAAACTCATCATCTTCAGTGACTCACAGGTAGTTACTTCACAAATAACAGGAAGCTACCAAGCCAAAGACCCCATTATGAAAAAGTACTTGGACAAAACCAGGGAATAGCTTGAACAACTCGGGGAGTATGAGATTCGTCACGTACCCCGAGAACAGAATGCCTGGGCCGATGCGCTCTCAAAACTAGCCAGCACAAAACCAGGAGGCAACAATAGAAGCCTTATCCAAGAAATTCTATAGAATCCATCAATCTTAGAAGAAGAAAAATTCTTAGCCATAACAGGTCGCGATCAGGGATGGATGACTCCCATAATTAATTATCTCAGAACAGAAGCCCTCCCTACAGATGAGAAAGAGGCAAAGAGGTTAAAACGGGAAGCACAATACTATACCATCATAAATAATACTCTATACAAAAGAGAGATTTCAATACCATTGCTAAAATGCGTGCCGACTTCCAACACAAAAGACGTCCTAGAAGAAATACACAGTGGCATTTGTGGCAATCACCTCGGAGCGCAGGCACTCGCCAAAAAAGTACTTTGGGTAGGATTTTATTGGCCAACTCTACAAAAAAAAGCCACAGAATTTGTAAGGACATGTTTACCATGCCAAAATGGGGACTCGATCTCCTCGGACCTTTCCCTCAAGGATCAGGACAAGTCAAATTCCTCATAGTAGGAATAGACTACTTCACAAAATGGATCGAGGCAGAACCCCTAGCCAATGCCACAGCTCAAAGAAGTCAGAAATTTCTATATAGAAACATCATCACAAGGTTCGGAATTCCATACTCCATCACTATAGACAATGGTACCCAGTTCACAGACGCAGGCTTTAGAAAACTAGCGACTGACTTGAATATAAGATAACAATTCACCTTTGTTGAGCACCCCAAGCCAATGGGCAAGCTGAAGCTGCTAACAACGTCATATTAGCAGGGTTAAAATGGAGATTACAGGATGCAAAGGGAGCCTGGGCTGAGGAGCTTCCGCAAGTCCTATGGGCATATCGAATGACTCCACATTCCACGACAAAGGAGTCACCCTTCCGATTAGCTTACGGAATGGAGGCATTCAAATCCTTATGCTCGAGTCATAAGTCAATGATATTACAGTGGTACGACTCTCAGGTGGATTTTTAATATATAAAATATAGGTAATTTCGAAAGGAGTATTAATCAAGAAGCCTGAAAGGAGTAGAAATAAAATCGCGAAGACGTATCACTCACGTTTCGACAACGAAAAGTTAAACCGCGAAGCCGAAAGCGATATACGGACAAGGCATAAAGGAGATTAAGAGATAGATAACAGATAGATATATATAACATAAGTAAATAGCCACTAGTCGCGACCCGCGAAGTTTAGGCCGGCTAGGGTACAATATGGAAGTAGTTGACAACAGTGCATCCTAATCTCTCCTAAAGGAAACATAAGAGCCTCTATAGGCAAGTTCCAAAAAGGTTCAACACATAACATAATATCTTCAAAACAAAGGTGGAGAGATTCTAAGCAAAACACAAAGTAGAGAAAATGAAGATCTTCGCCGGCTCTCAGACGAACCGCAGCTCACATCTGAGCACTTGAACCTGTATCTGAAAAACAAGAGATATAAAAAAAAATATGCAAAAATGTATAAAGAAAAATTCAACTAAAAGTAAAAGTATGAAATCTATCATCTAAAACATCTAGAGATATCCATAAGCATCAAAGTATCTAAAATCCAAAATAAATCCAAAATAAGCAGTAAAAGTATCAAGCAGTAAAAGTATCTAAAATAAACTCAAAATACATCAAATGTATACAAAAAGTGTGCAAAGTAAGATAGCTAGCAAAGTGTTCACCGGTATCTAATGATGCCACCGGCTGCCTCCCCACACTTAAGATTAAGCATCGTCCTCGATGCTAATCCTGAGGATCAGGGATAGGTACACCGGTAGGCTCTGGCTGTGGCTGTGGTACCGGCTGAGACTCCTGTGTCTGAGGTGGTACATCCATATGTGCTGGCTCATCCGCAGGAATACCCTCAGTCTGTAAATCTGTCTCCTCATCGGAATCGGAAGACTCTGGTAGCGGGGGTAGCTCAAGGCCCTGAGCCACAAACATCTGGTCAATCCGATCCAGGCGACGCATGATCTGGCGCTTACTGCGCTCCATGTATCGGAAGAGACGCTGAACTAACAAGTACATCGGCTGAGGTGCGGCTGCGGTAGATGCTCCTGCAGGGGCTGATGATGAAGAGGGTCCAGCTCCCTCAACTGCTGCTCTGGCTCGAGATCTACGGCGCGAGGCGGGCCTCTCGTGCACCCAGGATCCCCACGGAATAGTAACTGGCTCCTTCTGAGGGAGCGGTGGAGGTGGTGATACATCATCCTGGTGCCATGGAACTCCGGCCCGCTGAATCATCTGAGTGACCAAAACCGGGAACGGAAAGATACCTCGGATGTGGGCTCTCCACATGAACCGCCTGATCAGCTGGGGGTAGTAAACCTCTTTTCCCTCCATCACACAGCTGATCAGGATCAACATAGCAACCGGGATCTCTGTGAAGTGAGTCGTAGGCATGACGTAATGGGCGAAAATCTGCTGCCAAGTCTTGGCCTCTCGGCTCAGATAACTAAAGTGCATCCCCTTGGGTGCCGTGTTATCGGCATCCATAACCCAAGGAGCATCTGGAGTGGCTACCACTGCCCTCAATGCCTCAAAGTCAAAAGTCATGCAATGAAGGTCTATCTCGGCCTGCATGAATGCATCAGTGTCACTGGTCTTAGGCCAGCAAGTAAGGGCATCCTCTATGGCCTGCTCTGTGATGGGTACCTCAATCCCCCTAACAAATACCGAATCAAGGGAGTGGCGGACGAAATTGCAGTAGAACTCCTGTACCCAAGACCGGTTCACCCGGCTCAATTCCCTATCCAGAAAAGTCAAACCCATCCGGTCAATACGCTGGTGAATGATGTCGGCCAAATCTGATGGAATAAGCAGTTTCTTCTCAGTATTCAGATTCTTTGAATTGTAGCTTGGGAATCTGAGTTCACAATAGAGATTGGGGAATTTGACCGTATCCTGAGCCGGTAGTAATTGGTTTGCCTTATCTATGTCATTTAGAGGGTTTTGAGCATAGGCAAGCAATGAGGCAAAAGTGGGGTTTGGGGTTTTCTTTCTCTTTTTGGAAGATGATGCTTTTCCTTTCCCTTTATCTGACATCCTGAAAAATGGAATAAAATATAGGCAATTAAGCACTTAGCATGAAGCAAGTAAAATATGTTCAGGATGTAAAATAGATGGCAAAACATGATGTGAATAAAATTTGAAACATGGAGGATAAGTAAAAAAAACAGAAAACATAGCCATGAACCAAGAGTTCCATATTTCAAACAATGTGCACAATTTCTAAAGAATAAGCATGTTCATCATCATGACTCAAAAGAATGGTCAAAAGGGTTAAAATGCAAGTAAGAGTGAAGTTGGTGAGTAAGAAGTCAGTGATTTAGAAAAAGTGGAATTATATTAGTAGTATGATGAGAAATGCACCTTTCAAGCATACAAATCATGTTTACAATGTTTATGCAAATCCCGGAAGTCAAAATTAGCGAGAATTAGCCCAAATTCGTAATAAAGATCAAAATGAGATTAAATTTCTTGAAAATTGGGCAACATCTCGGCTTAAAATTGGACGTTCTCGGGTGGCAAAATAGCACACACAGCAACATTATAGTATCAACCAATCACAGTAGCAATAATAAGGCATTCAGGCAGCACAAATTGCATACAGAGCAACTCAAAATTCGCACTTAGCAGACAAGCAAACAAACAGAAAATAAACACAAACGGAGCACTTATCAGGCCTAGAATCCTCTATCCAGCCCTAGCTACCTAACCGCAGTTATTTCTAACTAATCCTATCATACAACATTTGAATTTAACTAACTAACATACAATTGTAGTAATTAATCAAAAGGAACAGTAAAAAGGAAAAACAAAAAAATAACAGACTGGAGTAGGAACCTGGGAGCAGAGGGGAACGAAGAGAGGAAATGAAACTGGGGGGTAGTGTTCGGAACTGCGCCGCCGTGGACGGTGGCGGTGAGTGCTGCCGGCGCGGTGGTTCAGCCAAAAAAATGAGAAACTGAACAAGGGCGGTTCGGTGATGATTGAAGGTGGAAATGAGAGAGGAAGAGAGAAATTTGGATGGTGATGAGGGAGGGGGCGTCTCCGGCGGTGATGATGGTGGCACGGTGAGGTTCGGCCGGAAAGGGGGGAGAAGAGTGAGTGGCTGAGAGGGAGAATGTGGTGAAGGAATGAGAGAAGGAGGGTTGAGGGAAGATAGCAAGAGAAGAAGAAAGGAGGGTGGCCGGCGGTGGTGGTTGACGGCGCAGCAGAGGTGGCTATGTGAGTTGCAGAGATGGAAATGGAGGTTGGGGAGGAAGAAGAGCGCGACTGCGCGACGCTCGTTGAGCGTTAGGGTTATCATCATTTTAAAACGACGCGGGCGCGCACATTGCGCGTCCGCGTGCATGGATGACACTAGGGACCTACGCGTGCGCGTACAGCGCGCTTAAGCGCGGAAGGTCGAAATGGGTAAGAACGCGTGCGCGTGCCGTGCGCGCCCGCGTGAAAGGAGTTGGGCTGTAAGCCTAAGGTTGGCCCATAGGAGGCCTAACTCTCTGGTCAATGGCCTGGAAGTTGCACAACTAGGCCTGCGCGTACGCGGCATGTGCACGTCCGCGCGAGATGAATTGGGCCAGGGGCTTAAGGGTGGCCCAGAGCTGGCCTAACTCTCTGGAGCTTGGCGCAAGATTTTGCAGCAGCAACTCGACGCGTACGCGGCAGGTGCGCGCACGCGTGCTACTTCCTATGTTTGTATGGCGCGCACGCACATAGTGCGCGTAAGCGTGAGGTGGGTTGGGCTCGAGGCACAACGCTGGCCTAGGGGAGGCCCAACTCTCTGGATTATGGCTGATGATGCATCCGCTCATGGACGCGTGCGCGTACAGCGTGCGCGCGCGTCCACCCCCTCTTTTTTTTTTGAACAAGATAATGCCTAAAAGCTCTACTTGCCCAAAGACTCCCCATGGTGCCTACAACTCCTTATTTAGTCAAAAACCTACACTTTCTAAAATGCAAGTTGGTTTTGAGATTTATTCTATTTCTACTAATCACAACATACATGTTAATATTCTAGCTACTAATGTATACAAACAAGCTAATTATGATATGCAGACCTACCTACAATGGCAACTCAAATCACTTATTAAACAAGGTTAGAAGAGAGTGGAAAGAGTTTACCATGGTGGGGTGTCTCCCACCTAGCACTTTTAGTTAAAGTCCTTAAGTTGGACATTTGGTGGAGTCCTTGCTAGGGTGGCTTGTGCTTAAACTCTTCTTCGAATCCCCACCAATGTTTGCATTTCCAATAGCCTCCGGGATCCCAATTTAAGCGTACAAGGCCTTCGAGGGGGCCTAAGCAAGTAACAAGGCCCTTAAGTTGATAGTGGTCTATGTATGTTCCGGGGTCCCATACTTTATTTGTTAACTCCTTTTCTTTTTGATCTTCATGCTTCCAATAGGGTAACAAACTTATTGAATTCTCCTTGTAACTCATACTCATCATCCTAATCCCATTGGATTTGGCTTCATTCCACCTTTGAGATTCAGAGTTTGATATTCCATCCTTTATGCGCCTTGATTCAATTTGTCCACCGACATCTAATCCGTTCTTACTCTCTAGCCCGCAAAGAGCTCTAAGTTGGCCGTCCGTTTCTAACAATGCATATTGATATGGGCCAAGAAAATTAAAGGATGAGATGATTACCCACTCAATTTGTGATTGGGACGGCGACTTAGCAAGGAAAGTATCCAATGGTCTTGACATTGTAAGTTCCACTTCCCTTGGCTCCTCCATGATGATTTCCATCTTTTGATAACTCCTTTTAAATTCTTCTTGTTTGCTAACTTCCTTCAAACCCTTATTATTGATCAAGTCATGTGTCGGAGGTTGCGCACCCTCTTTAACATTGATTTCACATTCGATGGGGGAAGCTTCAACAAGATCACCATTGTTACTCGATGTAGAGTTATTTTCATTGATGGAACTTCCTTCTTGTTTAACCTCTTCTAGGTCTTCTTCCACTTCTTTATCTTCAACAATCTTCATTTCCTCCGTTTGTTGCAACATACACTCCGTTTCCTTGTGCTCAACTTGAGACTCTAAAGTCTCCCTCATACCTCCCTCTTTGGTTGCTTTCTCACAATTATCCGTGAACTCATTTCGGTTGTGATATGAATCCCAAGAATCTATCTTTTGACGGATGGTCGCTTGAAGTCGGTCCATTTCTTCCTTGAAACGATCCCTTAATTCTTGTTCCGCTTCACTATCATAAGTAGGATCATATTGCTCTTGGATTAATGGACATTGATATGCTTCCATGGAGGTTTGTGGCGGAGAGGGGAATTCATGATATGGTTGGAAAGGAGATTCATCAAAGCTTTGAGGTGGGAAGTTGTTTTGGTTATTGGTAGAGGGTGGAATTATACGGGACGTAAATTCTTGGAGGGTAGAGGTGAAACTAGTGAAGGCGGTTTGGAGTTCTTCTTGCTCTTGAAGGATGATATCAAGTGTATCATTTATGGGGACTTGGGTTGGAGGGTAAAAATGTTGGAGTGGTGGTGATTCAAGGGTTGCTTGTTCATAATCGTCACAAGGGTATGCATAGGGGGAATATAGATTTGGATCATATGTGGGCAATTGGTGGAAATAAGATGGGGGTTGAGAGTATGGTGTATAGAATGATGGTGGTTGAGTGGTATAACCATGATAAGAGTCATCATATCCATAGGAATGATATGCATTATAGGAAAGATTACCATCATAGTAACTTGAAGGGGAAGGTTGCCATGGTGATTGCTCATATGGATATGGCTCCCCTCCTGAGAATTCGTCTATCCCATAATGTGAGCCATCATTCAAGTTTTCATCACCTACAAAGTAGTCATAGTCATATCCAAAACCACAAGGGCGAGAATTCATAGTGGTTAGTAAGAATCAAAACTAATAGAAATCTAAAACTAACAAAAACTACCAAACAAACAAAAGAAAAACATATTCACAATATTCACATATTTACATTAACCAAAAACATGGCACTCATGCGCATTCCCCGGCAACGGCGCCATTTTGACGAATGAATTTTTGCCGGTATAGAAATTTTTCAAGTAATCAATCGTAGTATAGTCTAAACCGATGCAAAATCCATCATCAAACAAATCTACAATCTATAATCGAGAGTATTAGTCCCGAGTCGTTCTTCCCTAGGAATGCTACAAGGATGCATGCTATTGGTTAAGTGGTCTTTTGTGGTTTAAAGAGTGTAGCATAAAAGTGTGAATAAAAGAAAACAACAAACAATCAATATTAAAAGCCTTGGCCAAGGTTGAACATTGGAAGTCCCATCACTATAGCTTCATTCAATTGTGATAACAAAAGAGTGTTGCTTTACTTAGTTAACCCCTAATTATAGAGGAAAGTCAAGTAAACGTAATTAACTCAAGTCACAAGTTCTAGTCTCACCCTAGGGAAGTCTAGCTTTAGTGCACTCTAAGTCAATTAGCAATCCTCAATTCTTAATCAACAATTGACATCCATTATTCAAGTGTCTCCAATGACTCAACCACTAGGCCAAGTGAGGGAATACTACTCCATATCTAAAGTTGGCATTTTCTCAAACACTTGGAGGACAAGAATGAAAGACATAGTAAAATGGAGAGAAAAGAATTAGAATCAAAGCAATTCAACACAAGAGATTAACAACAATCAACAATGAACAACAATGAAAATGAAATCTTCAATGAATCAATAGAATCCAAAACAACAAAGTTAAACCTAAGATCTATGACGTTTGAACAATTACAAACACTAATGAGATTAGAGAAGAGGATCTACAACATGAACAAAGTAAATTGAGTGTTGTAATAGATCTCACCAAGGAATGGTTGAGAATTGAGAAGATGAAGATGAATCCTAGAGAGAAGTTGGAGTTTCTCTCTCTACAAAATGTAACTAACTAAAAATATCTACCTAATGATCTAAAATTAGTCTATGGAAGTGAATGTGTGTCAAATGTGTGAATGAATGTCAATCCCCTTCAATCCTTGGCTCTTATATGCATTTTGGCGCCAAAGTTGGTTGCTAAAACCTTCCAAAATTGCCAGACACGTGCTGTAATAAAAGAATCACGTGCGGGCTACGACGCGTGCGCGCACGGTACGCGTGCGCGTCCTCAGCCAATTCTGCGATGTGCGCGCGAGCGCCTTGTGCGCGTACGCGTGCTCGGCTGAGATCAACTCTTTGGCTTTTTGTGCTTCTCTCCACTTGCATGCTTCCTTCCTTGCTTCCTTTGATCCATGCCTAGCCTATTTCATCCTGAGATTACTAGCAAACACATCAAGGCATCTTATGGAATCAAAGAGAAATTAGAATTCATCAAAATAAGGTTTAAAAGCATGTTTTTACACTTAACCACAAATATGGGAGAGATAACAAAACCATGCTAATTCATAGGCTAAATGTGACAAAAGGTTATCAAGATGCTCTGAATTTAATACAAAACAAACCGTGGATCACCCAGAGTAATCTATTTTAGCGAAAAAGCCAATTCTCAACTTCAAAGGGAAGAGCTCGACTTACTTCTGGAAATCCGAGAAAGAGCTTGGATAAGGGAAGAGGCGTTGAAACGACGAATGGCCTCCAGATACAACCGAAAAGTAATACAGCGGGCCTTTGCTGAAGACGACCTCATTCTAATCCGAAACGACATAGGAACACTCGACCTGGAGAAGGAAAACTGGCATCAAACTGGAAAGGACCCTTCCGAGTCATAGAAGTACTGGGAAAGGGCTACTACAAGCTTTCCAAACTTGACGGGCGAGATCTTCCTAGGTCATGGCATGCCTGCAACCTAAGAAGGTACTATAGCTAGGGATGATAAAAGATCTTGGACAAGGCACACTCTTTTTCCTAAAAAAAGTTTTTTTTTAACGAGGCACCCTGCCAAGACTTACAAATCACCCGACTTAGGAAATTAATTCCTCATATTTGCATTCTCTTTTAATAATATTGGTTCAGATTCTCTACAAACTCTCAAGTCGTATTATTCTAAAAACATTCATCGCCCGATTATAAAGCTACAGATCGACAAAAAGTGAAAACCGAATTCACTGCGCGATCACGGTAAAAATGAGGGTTAAAACCCAAAATCTACAAAATCGACAAAGATGAAAACAGAATAGTGTAAGAAGTTATAGAAAGTGATCCATAGAAAGGACCTGAGGAGGTCCTAATAAAATGGATTGCTATAAAATAACTTAAAGACTGGCCGGCACAAAAAGTCGGACCAGCCACAACAACTCAAGTTATAAGTAAAACCCTGGAAAAAGATCTGGCCAACCCTATAAAAGAGGATTACTATAACTTCGAAGAGCCCGACATGAGGAAGTCGGACTCCTACATATAAGTTACAAAAGATAATCCCTAAAAGAGACCTAAACAAGGTCCAAGAAAGAGGATTATCAAGTAACTCGACAGGGCCCGACATGACAAAGTCGGCCCAGAAAGATGTAAAGCTACAAAAGGTAAATCCCTAAAAGAGATCTGAATAAGATCCAAGAAAAAGGATTACCTAGTAACTCGACAGGACCCGACGTGACAAAGTCGGCCCAGAAAGACAAGTTACAAAAGATAATCCCTGAAAGAGACTTAAACAAGGTCCAAAAAAGAGGATTATCAAGTAACTCGACAGGGCCCGACGTGACAAAGTCGGCCCAGAAAGACAAGTTACAAAAGATAATCCCTGAAAGAGACCTAAACAAGGTCCAAGAAAGAGGATTATCAAGTAACTCGACAGGGCCCGACATGACAAAGTCGGCCCAGAAAGATGTAAAGCTACAAAAGGTAAATCCCCAAAAGAGATCTGAACAAGATCCAAGAAAAACGATTACCTAGTAACTCGACAGGACCTGACATGATGAAAGGCTCAGGACACAAATTACAAACAATAGTCCCCCAAAGAGACTTAAATGAGGACCAAAAAGGGGGGTTATAAACAAAACTAAGCCAAAAGGGTCAAGTTGATCATGTCCCAGCCTATGAAGGTACCAAGACGAGTGCAAGAAGATATGATATAAAAACTACTAAGTTTTGATAATAGCAAGCTTCAGAGGCCACCAAAATTAGCCCCGGAAGCTCAAAAATTACCTTGTTTTTCAAAATAAAAGTTGCTAAACAAGCAACCCAAAAAAGTATCAACAGTCAGCAAAACATCATTTACAAAAATAAAGAGTTCAAAAGCCCACACGCCGGGCTATCAACATTAAACAAGGAAGAAAACTCAGTTGACATTAGAAGACTTCTTAGAATCATCAACTTGGGGTGAAGGAGGACGAGTCTGAAGAGGCACCGCATCTACTGTCCCATCTTCTCGGTTCAAGATTTGGCAATCCAGTTCCCCTTCTGGACGACTGATCCCGGCAATAGAAGTCGAAGAGGTCGGCACGGTAGAAGTCTTGGTAGCAGGTAGTAAAGGGCGATCATCATCATCATCATCGGGATCGTCAGGGACAATCTTACCATCCCAAACATTGTCCAAGCTAATAAGGGAAAGGTCGAGATCTGGCGCAGGAACTCGGAATTGCTCTTTCAGATTCTCATAAGCCGCAGTAACACTACCTATGAGATGACTTTGAAGTTCAGAGTAATCGGCCTGAACAGATTCCAACCTACTCCTGAGCTCCATCACCTCTCTATAAGTAGTAACATAGCTATCCTTGTGTTTTTGAGCCATATCCTCGGCCAGTTGCACGGCAGCCGCCAGACCAACAGCCCGGGCCTTCTCCTCCTTCGGCTCTTTTTTTAGCTCGGCCACTTCCACCTCGAGCTCCTTTTTCAAACCCTTAATTCGATCAAATTCTGATTTCGCCTCCTCCATAAAAGGCTTGGTAGCATGAATAGGAAGATCTTGAGCAGTTTGGTATAAAGCCGCTCCGTGTGTGCCAGAGTAATACCACTCCGAGTAATAAATTCTAAATGACGAAGAATGGATACATCTTCGGTAGGCATGACACCATAGGGAGCAATTTATTGGTCTACAAACCCAACGGCATCAAAGTCGGGAGCACCAAGATTAAACGGCTCGACAGTCTGAGGTCTTTTTGGAGGAAGAGCAACTGGAAGAGCAGAGGTACCCATTGAAGTCTGAGGCGGGTCAACCAAACGAACCCGGGGAGTCGGGATCATCCTCCTCGGCCCAGGAGAGCTCGGGACGGATGGCTTCGACAGAACTTGGGAGGACCCTTCCTCGACCACTTTGGCCGGGATGTTCTGAGCCGCGGTAGCCTTCCTCGCCTTCTTAAAGGCCTTCAGTGAGTCATTATTCTTCGACATCTCTGAAAAACAAAAAAATACAACAATTTATGAATAACCAAATAAAAAAGCAGAGAACAAAAGACATGGAACACAGTTTATAACATACCCAGCACAACACAAATCAAGGACGGATCCCCCAAAAACTTCTTGGTCTCAAGATGAGGAGGTTCCCCTCAAATATCCTCTAAAGCAGCGATGAAGGCCTGCTCGACCTCGTCTAACATCTCCCAGGTATACCTAGAAACAAATACATTCCTCTGCCACTCTAAAGGAAAACAATGTTCGCTATTCTCATCTAGGAAGAAAGGACGAGCTCCTTCAATAGCTCGGACCTTGAAAAAGTAATTCTTAAAATCGCGAAAAGACTCATCATACATGGAGAAGACTTTATGTCCCTGGGCCGACCTAAAAGAAATCCAAGAAGCTTTCTTTTTGGTAGTCCCAGGCTTGGTCAACACAAAAAGATACAAAAAAAGGGTTAAAGAGGGTTTAACACCAAACTCAGGACAAACCATCTGAAAAATCTTAATAAAATTCCAAGAATTCGGATGAAGCTGAGATGGGGCCACGTAGCAAGACCACAACAGGTCGGTCTCAAAGGAAGTAAAAGGAAGGGTAATATTCATCTGCCTAAAGAAGAAATTGTATGCATAAAAGAAAGGACGCTCTCCCTGGGTCGAAGTAGGAAAACTGACCCTGTCATCAGAATCGGGTGCCACCAACTCATAGTTGCGTTCTTGCTTCTCACTACTACATATCCGATGGTGTTTCCTAAGCTTCGTACAGAATTCCGCATTAGCTAGGGATACACATGATGCCAGGGCATTTTGGCCAGTTTCACTGACCTTTTCTTCACTGTTTTTAAGGTAGTTTCATGCATTTTCGTAGGAAATAAGCTAGTTTTGGGTAGAATTTCACTTACTTCTTGATTCAAGTATACATTGTGCACTTTACATGATTTCATGAGGATTTTGCATGAATTATATGATAAATTGGATGATGCATGATCCCATGATTAAGAGCAAGACTTTGATGCACTCTGTTTGTTTGATTTCAGGCAAAAAGAAGCAGATAAGAGCCACGTTAATGGCTACGTTAGTCACACTAACGTGGGCACTAACGTGGAAGGAAGGAAAGTTGGAACGTTAGTGGCATTAACTTTGAAGAAAGGAAATGGAGTCAACGTTAGTGACACTTAACATTATCACTAACGTTGGACCAAGCTTATAAGTGGCCACGTTAGAGTCCACGTTAGCTTAGTTAACGTGGCCTCTAACGTTAAAAGGGGGAAGGAAGCCAACGTTAGTGACATTCAACATTGTCACTAACGTTGGCCTAAGTGCAAAATGCAACGTTAACTCCCACGTTAACTTGGTTAACATGGGAGCTAACATAAGAGGCAAGGGTGGTTGACAACGTTAGTGACACCCAACATTGTCACTAACGTTGAAAGCAACCACACAACCCCCAAGGAAGCCACGTTAACGTCCACGTTAACTTAGTTAACGTGGAAGCTAACGTGGATGAAAGAAGGTGATGGCCAACGTTAGTGACACTCAACATTGTCACTAACGTAGGAAGGAGCCACACAAGCCACAATGAGCCACGCTAACTCCCACATTAACTCAGTTAACGTGGAAGTTAACGTGGGCAAAAGTCCCACCTGGCAGCCTGACCATGCCTTCTTCAAACATGCATAACCTGAGCCACAAAGCTCCAAATGAGGTGATTCCAGTGGCATTGGAAAGTAGGATTCCAGAGCTTTCCAAGCATATATGGCACTACATGGTTGACACTAAAGTTGAGGGAGAAAACCTGCCCCGAAAGTGCAATGATGAACATGGTATCAACCTGTATTAAGGCCAACTGACCTCTTCATCTTCCAAGAAGTATAACGCGAGTTGTAGAGCTCCAAATGATGCGCTTCTAAAGGCATTGGAAAGTAGACATCCAGGGATTTCCAACAATATATAATAGTATGAGGTGGAAACTAATTTTGAGCTTCAAAAACGGGAAATCGCTGGCGTTATTGAGACTCAACATTTTCATTAACGTTGGCGACCATGCCAGCGACCATGTCCACTTCAAAGGAGCCTAACTTGAGCTACAGAGGTTCAATTGAGTTGATTCTAGTTGCGTTAGAAAGCTGACATTCAGAGCTTTCCAACGATATATAATACTCTATAGTGGGTATGAAATTGGAGCACAAACAAGAGGCATCTTTTAAGCCCCAAAAACACCAACTGGGCAGCAAGTGCAACGTTAGCCACAATAACTTTAGCACTAACGCCACACTTGTAGCGTTAGTGTGGCTAACGGTAGCACTAACATTGGCACCTGAACCTCAACTTTACTCACTTCTCTCTCAAGTCCACTTCAAGCCCAAGCAAGCAAGCCCACAATTGTCAACCAATCAAGACCACAGGAAGCATCTAGAATAGGAATTTCATTTAATTGTAATTTGCTTTGTAATTTAGGAGAGCCTATATAAAGGCCTTAGTTTTACTTTGAAAGGGGACTAGACGGGACTGATTCTAGAATGGGGGATTGACGAGGGTCTTCGGACTTCCCCCCCTTTCACACACCATCTTTGATTTTGATTTCTAGAGATATGAACAACTAAACCCAATGAATTCCCCATTTCTGATCTTACCCATTCTCTTTATTTTCTGCAATTTACTTTTATGAGCAATTCCCCCATTCCCATTTACAATTCTGCTATTTAATTTCAGTCATTTACTTTCCTGCCATTTTAATTTCTGCGATTATCAACTCTATTCATGGATTTGCTCAACTAGATCATTCCTCTAATTAAAGTTGCTTGATCAATCAATCCCTGTGGGATTCGATCTCACTCTATTGTGAGTTTTTACTTGACGACAAATTCGGTACACTTGCCGAATGGAAATTTGTTGAGAGACAAGTTTTACCCCGATCAAGTTTATGGCGCCGTTGCCGGGGATTAACTGTGATTAACAAACTGCCGGTTGATTGATTTACTAGATTAGACACTTTTCTTTTATTTTTGTCTTTCTTTTGTTTCTTTATTTTCTTTTGCTAACCAACTGTTTGTGAAATTGCCTCACTGGGAATTTTCTCATTTGTGACAAGGGGAATTCCAAATCTCTTTTATCTTGGTGATTGTTGTTGATACAGAATATTTTGTAGAAAAATGGAGTATAGATCATCCTTTGGTCAATCAAATTTCAGGGAAAACTCTCCACCACCACAGAATGATTCACTTTGCTATGCTCATGGTGGATGGGAGTATCAAGAACATGAAATGGGGTGCTTCCCAGGGTCACAAAATAGTCCATATTATGATGACTTTGATCACTACTCAAGCTGTGCCTGGGAAGATCAAAACCAAAGAAATTTCACTTATTCACAGCCCATTCATCAAGAGTCATCATCCTTTAATTATTCAACCTCACCTCCTAGCTTCTCGCATCAAAACCCTTCACCACTTGGATATGCCTCAACACAAAATTCCTTCCCACATCCATATAATTCATCTCACCACTCACACAATTCATGCATTTACACACAAAATTCTTCTCACAGTCCACAAGACCCATATCATTACCCACAAATGTCATACCACTCTCAGAACATAAAACCAAAAAACAACCAATTCCATTCACAAAGTAGCCACCCTCAACCTCCAAATTTCATCCTAGCTGCACACCCTCCCCTAGAGGATAAGCTATCAAGGATAGAGAACCTACTGGCAATGCTCTTGGAAGAATCTAAGGACACAAGGACTTTTCAAGAGGAAGTAAAAACCATTATGCAGAACTGGTGGGTTGCCATTAAGAAGCTTGAGGCACAAGTTGGATATCTATCAAAGCAAATCACTACCCACAATTCTCTCAGTGATACCATGGCAAACCCAAGGGAGGAATCAAAAGAACAAGAAAAAGAGAAAACCATACCAAGTGAGATTTCTATGAAGAAGGAGGAGGTTATGAGAGTATATAAACTTAAGGCTCCATACCCACAGAGGTTACTAGTGGTGACAAAGGAACATGCAAACTCACTCCCAAAGGACTCAATGCAACATCATGTAGAAGAAAGGGAGGAAGTCAATCAAGGGAGCCCACACTCCAATGAAACAGAGAGTTGCATAAAGGGTGAGTTCATTGAACCACCAATTCAAGAAGCTCTTGATGAAGAGGATGCTCCGACCATCATACAACACCCAAGTACTGAAATTAAGGTGGTGAAAGCAATCATCATGAGCACTAAAAAGAGGATGGTGACCAAGAAAAGAAGGACAATATCCATGAAGAAGAAAAGGTCAACCAAAAGCCATCCCACCCCTACCCCAACAAGCAAGTTTACACAAGCTAACAACAAAAGAATGTTTGCTGGGGAGAGGCACTCAAAATAAGGGGCATTAACTGGCTCCTCTTTCCTCTTGAGGTCATTCCTCTTAACGAACTGGAAGAAGAGGAAGAAATTCATGAACAACATGTCAAGCTAATGACATTAAAAGAGCGCTTGTTGGGAGGCAACCCAACCGTAGGTAACATTTCCTTGCTTTGCTTAGTTTACTTTCAATAATTTGGCATATGATTGCATTCTAAGTTCGGTGTTGCTATGCAACAATTTGATTTTCAATCTTCACTGGGTACTTGCAACATTCTAAATTGGTAGTGGCACACTAAGTTTGGTGTTACCACTTAACTTACATGCAAGCACCATGCCAACACCACTTATTAATACAATCAAAATGTCTCTGTTTGTATCTCCTGTGTCTTTATTGTATCCTTAACCTTGCTTGCTGAAACACATGCATACTCAAACTTCATTCTAAGACATTCATGATCCATCATGGACCCTATCACCACTGTTTTAATTGTTGCTTGAGTATAAGCAATCATTCTATGTCTGGTGTGGGAAGGGAAAGAATAGGAGGAAAAGGGCAACAACAACAATGAAGATAAAATACAAGGTGATAAAGTTCCTTTCTCCTCTTACTTATTTCCAGCACTTTAATTTGCATGATTGTCTTCTATTTTCTTTGTATGTATGTGTGCTTGCTCCTTGTGAATAAGCATGTCAAATCTGTCTTTTAAACTTTTTATTAATTAAGACTGTGTTTTCTAGTCTGAATGTCATTAATGCATCCTTACTTTGCTTACTTGTATGCTTGTCCCTTTTGAATCAAATGAAAGGAGAGTGAGTGTTTTTTTTAAAAGACCAGAGTAGAGTTCATACTATGGAATGAGTTCATGAGTTTGTGGTGTGGTCATAAGTTAGCTAAGTTAGTTCAACCACAAGGGTGGGGAAGACAACTATCTGTCATGAATACTATGCTGGAGACACACCCCATGAGACTAACTTAATAAGAAGATCCTAAGAAGAAAAAGGGAAAGAACAATAAAGGTTGAAAAACAAAAGAAAAAGAGTAAGCAATAAGGCTAGGCACCAATGATTTTGAGCTTGAGGCATGTGTTTGTGGTGCTCATGTGTGAGGGATCTACTTGGATGAATAAGCTCTTTGGGGTGCCTTATCACTTGGTAACTTAGGTTAACTAACTCGGGATTATCAGCTGAAAGTTCACTATCAAGAGTAACCCTCACTACAGAGCATTTAGTAACCCAAAGAGGTGCTGGACACCAAGGTCTCAAGAAAAGAAAATAAATAAACTATATGCCTGTGGTGTGTATGTATGGGGGAGAGACTTGAGCAAGTAAGTCCTTAGGGGTGCTTCAACACCTAGCACCTTGAACCAACTGGTTCGGGAATGTTGGCTGAAAGCTTATTTTAAAGAGTTGCCCCCTTACAGAACACCTAGCCCAAGAACACAAATAAACCCTGAATTGACAACAAAAGGATCAATTAATAAAAGTCTCATGGTATGCAGTCACAGTGAGTATTCTAGGACATGATAAAGGTCTGAAAGCCAGGAATGAACCTAAGTTGCTATGCATGAAACCACCATAAAACCAGGGACATGACTTCCACAAGAATGACTCATTACGCTTGGCATTCCATTCATCATTCTCTTCTTCCAGTACTTGCTTAGGGACAAGCAAGCTTTAAGTTTGGTGTTGTGATGCCAGGGCATTTTGGCCAGTTTCACTGACCTTTTCTTCACTGTTTTTAAGGTAGTTTCATGCATTTTCGTAGGAAATAAGCTAGTTTTGGGTAGAATTTCACTTACTTCTTGATTCAAGTATACATTGTGCACTTTACATGATTTCATGAGGATTTTGCATGAATTATATAATAAATTGGATGATGCATGATCCCATGATTAAGAGCAAGACTTTGATGCACTCTGTTTGTTTGATTTCAGGCAAAAAGAAGCAGAGAAGAGCCACGTTAGTGGCTACATTAGTTACACTAACGTGGGCACTAACGTGGAAGGAAGGAAAGTTGGAACGTTAGTGGCCTTAACTTTGAAGAAAGGAAATGGAGTCAACGTTAGTGACACTTAACATTATCACTAACGTTAGACCAAGCTCATAAGTGGCCATGTTAGAGTCCACGTTAGCTTAGTTAACGTTGCCTCTAACGTTAAAAGGGGGAAGGAAGCCAACGTTCGTGACATTCAACATTGTCACTAACATTGGCCTAACACGTTAACTTGGTTAACGTGGGAGCTAACATAAGAGGCAAGGGTGGTCGACAACGTTAGTGACACCCAACATTGTCACTAACGTTGAAAGCAACCACACAACCCCCAAGGAAGCCACGTTAACTTCCACGTTAACTTAGTTAACGTGGAAGCTAACGTGGATGAAAGAAGGTGATGGCCAACGTTAGTGACACTCAACATTGTCACTAACGTTGGAAGGAGCCACACAAGCCACAATGAGCCACGTTAACTCCCACGTTAACTCAGTTAACGTGGAAGTTAACATGGGCAAAAGTCCCACCTGGCAGCCTGACCATCCCTTCTTCAAACATGCATAACTTGAGCCACAAAGCTCCAAATGAGGTGATTCTAGTGGCATTGGAAAGTAGGATTCAAGAGCTTTCCAGGAATATATGGCACTACATGGTTGAGACTAAAGTTGAGGGAGAAAACCTGCCCCGAAAGTGCAATGATGAACATGGTATCAACCTGTATTAAGGCCAACTGACCACTTCACCTTCCAAGAAGTATAACTCGAGTTGTAGAGCTCCAAATGATGCGCTTCCAAAGGCATTGGAAAGTAGATATCCAGGGCTTTCCAACAATATATAATAGTATGGAATGGACACTAAGTGTGAGCTTCAAAAACGGGAAATCGCTGGTGTTATTGAGACTCAACATTTTCATTAACGTTGGCGACCATGCCAGCGACCATGTCCACTTCAAAGGAGCATAACTTGAGCTACAGAGGTTCAATTAAAGTGATTCCAGTTGCGTTAGAAAGCTGACATTCAGAGCTTTCCAACGATATATAATACTCTATAAGAGGCATCTTTTAAGCCCCAAAAACACCAAATGGGCAGCAAGTGCAACGTTAGCCACAATAACTTTAGCACTAACGCCACACTTGTAGCGTTAGTGTGGCTAACGGTAGCACTAACATTGGCACCTGAACCTCAACTTTACTCACTTCTCTCTCAAGTCCACTTCAAAGCCCAAGCAAGCAAGCCCACAATTGTCAACCAATCAAGACCACAAGAAGCATCTAGAATAGGAATTTCATTTAATTGTAATTTGCTTTGTAATTTAGGAGAGCCTATATAAAGGCCTTAGTTTTACTTTGAAAGGGGACTGGACGGGACTGATTCTAGAATGGGGGATTGACGAGGGGTCTTCGGACTTCCCCCCCTTTCACACACCATCTTTGATTTTGATTTCTAGAGCTATGAACAACTAAACCCAATGAATTTCCCATTTCTGATCTTACCCATTCTCTTTATTTTCTGCAATTTACTTTTATGAGCAATTCCCCCATTTCCATTTACAATTCTGCTATTTACTTTCAGTTATTTACTTTCCTGCCATTTTAATTTCTGCAATTATCAACTCTATTCATGGATTTGCTCAACGAGATCATTCCTCTAATTAAAGTTGCTTGATTAATCAATCCCTGTGGGATTCGACCTCACTCTATTGTGAGTTTTTACTTGACGGCAAATTCGGTACACTTGCCGAATGGGAATTTGTTGAGAGACAAGTTTTACCCCGATCAACACACAGCAACACCGGGGAGTCCAACCAGTTGGACATCCCCTCAGGAACCTTAGAGGACGTCTCGACAATATTTTTGCGAGACGACATGGCCAACTAATCCTACAAAGAAAAGGAAACGGGTTACTAACCCCAAAAAAGCAAGTTCAGATAAAATGGAAGCAACTCAGACAAATGTGACCTTAAGCACACAAAACAGTAAAAGGAAAACCCCAAGACGCACACCAAGGTCCAGGGGCATCCTTTGGAGGCAATGACAGAGTGAAGTCCCAAAAAAAGCTAGAAAGGTAAAACCCTCTTTCAAACAAAACAGCATCCCGAAAGGCGAAAGTCAAAAGAAAGTCATCAAAAACCATCGTCTCTATCGAATAAAAGTCATCAACAAAAACAAAATCATCAATGGAGCAAACAAGTTATCAAAGGAGCAACCTTTTTCGAAAACGGCAGTACGGAAATCAACGACAACACACAAAGCCCTAAAAAGAAGCCAGAACCAGGAAAATCACCCAAAGCATACATAAGGACGGAAAAAAAGACCAAGAAACAGGCATCACAGCAATAAACCAAGTATATAAACTAAGGAAAAGGTTCAAACTTTCCGACGTACAAAAATCAGAGCGTCATCAAAGAATAAAAAACAAAGCAGCAGAAATAAACGGTGAAGAGAAAGCAAAACCAACCTGGACGAAGGAGGAAAGCTTTGAAGGAAAAAGCTGAAAAACATAGTAGAGCAGTAAGGATCGACCGCGAAGTAGAAGCACCAGCGAATGCCAAAACGTCATAGAGAGAAAATAAGAAATGCAGGACAGGAAACGGCGAAAAAGAAGGGAAGTTACAGGAAAAAGAAAACCGTCTCTTGGATACAAAATTTGAAAAAAGGAAACCAAGAGAAAATAAGGGCATTAAAAACCAATTAATGAGGGCATTAAAACCCTCGCACATTCCCAAGGCTAGGACGCTAATACAAAAGCGCGCGCTCTCAGAGGAAGCGAAACGTTCCGCATTCAAAAAGGAACTCTACAAAGATGAAGTTGACAAAATGCTCGAGTTCGGCTCCACCCGAGAAGGTTCAAAAAACTAAGACTCTACCTCCAAAGGAGGACCGAGCTCGAGTAGGGACACTGTTCATACCCTGGGTTGAGCTGTCCGACCCGGGATGATTCTACAGACAAAGCGACCGACCTCTTCAGGTCAGGACAAACCGACCTCCTCTCAAAGAGCTTGGCCAAATCGCAGGAAAGCCCAATAAAGGGCCCAAATAGAGGAACACGACCCCAATCCAAAGGCAGCCGAAGCCTATAGAGATAAGGGCAGTTCCCATGAAAGATAAAGATAAAGATAAAAGATAAGATAACTAACTTAACTTATCTGCAAAGGTCACTCTACACCATTATAAATACACTGGAGCACCCAAGTATAACTTATACTCTGATTCTACTCAATACCTGCTTAATACCCTTGCTAACTTAACCATTGGAGTCCCTTGTAGGTACCCCCCACCCTCCGGGGACGAAGGATCAGCACCACTACCAAGTCCAACAAGTCGGACACAGCAGCTCCGACCAGTACAGAAGATCTCGTCCGAGATCGACCTATAGTTTTAGGTAACCCTCAGAACACCGACTAAAGCCGATACCTGGTTTCAGGCGATGGAGTGAGCACTGCATGCATAGTTGGTACCTGAAGAGTAGTGTGTTGAATTTGCTACCTATCTGCTCACTGGGGAAGCATCGCACTGGTGGCAGGGAACCCGTTGTCTTCTGCAGCAGGGTGATGGCCCTATCACTTGGGATGCCTTCCAGGTGGAATCCTATAAGAAGTACTTTCCAAATTCTGCTAGGACGGCCAAGGAATTGAAGTTACTGCAGCTGAAGCAGGGTGCTATGTCTGTATCTGAGTATAAAGACAAGTTCGAGGAACTATTCAGGTTTTCCCGCATGTGTCAGGGAGCTCCGGGAGACTTCGAGGAATGGAAGTGCATTAAGTATGAAGAAGGGCTCCGGAGCGATATCTTTTGTTTAGTGGGACCAATCGAGATCAGAACTTTCTCAGAGTTGGTGAATAAGAGCAGGGATGCTAAAGAGTGTGTGAAAAAGGCGGCTGCAGAGAAAGGGAGCCATAGGTGACCATTTTCACAGAACCGAGGGAAGAGCTTTGCTCCTAGAGGTCCGCCTTTCAAGCGAGGAGGCTTTGCACCACATCAGACTCAGGGTCAGAATAGTTTCAGGAGGCCCAACAACAACTCCCAAAGAAAAAGATTTGGGAGGCAGCCTCAGAACGAGCAAGCTTGTGCTAGGTGCGGGAGTCACCATCCGAGAGCTCCATGCAAGGCCGGATGGGGCTTGTGCTATTCTTGTGGTAAGGCAGGGCATAAATCCTCAAACTGTCTGGAGAAGCAGAAGCAAGGTGCAGGAAGGGCACAGTAGCCTGGTCAGGTGTTCACCGCCTCAATTGTGGGTGCCGAGGGATCCGATACACTTATCCGAGATAAATGTGAAATGGCTGGTCAAATTTTAAATGCTTTATTTGATTGGGAGGCAACACATTCATTCATTGCATTCGAAAATGCTAGTGAGTTAGGATTGAAGATTGTGGTTTTGAGCTATGATCTTAAGGTGTATAATGCCACCCATGAAGCCATGGTGACTAGGTTAGGATGTCCACAAGTTTCATTTAGGGTTAAACAACGTGATTTTGTTCATGATTTGATTTGCTTGCCCATGACCGTTGTTGATCTTATCTTGGGGTTAGACTGATTGTCTAAGAATCATGTCTTGTTGAGCTGTTTTAAAAAATCGTTATATTTCACGCCTGCGGGGTCAAAAAGACCACTTGTAGTGAATGGTTGTTATTTAAACTACGTGGTAATAAACTATTTGGAACAAGAGTGTCAGGGCATTATGCTGTTAGCCGCGAGTGTGTCGGGTGAGGAACAAAGTTTAGAGAAAATTCCATTTGTTTGCAAATTTCCTGAGGTGTTTCTAGATGACATTGAGGAATTCCCTCTTAGCCGAGAGGTTGAATTTGCAATTGAGTTGGTACCGGAAACGGGGCCAATTTCGATTGCTCCTTACAGAATGTTACCTTTGGAAATGGTCGAGTTCAAGGCTCAGTTGGAAGACTTAATGAGTAAATGCTTTATCCGCCCTAGTGTTTCTCCGTGGGAAGCACTTGTACTACTAATGAAGAATAAAGATGGGAGTATGCGGCTCTGTGTGGATTACAGGCAATTGAACAAGGTCACAATAAAGAATAAGTACCCACTGCCGCGGATTGATGATCTCATGGATCAGTTACAAGGAGCCAGAGTTTTCTCTAAGATTGATTTGCGATCCAGCTATCACCAGATAAGGGTGAGAGATGAGGACATTCCTAAGACCACTTTCAAGACTCGTTATGGTCATTACGAGTACACTGTAATGTCTTTTGGGTTGACAAACGCCCTTGCGGTGTTCATGGATTATATGAACAGAATCTTCTGTCCATTTCTGGATAAATTCATTGTTGTCTTCATTGACGACATACTGGTTTACTCCAAGATTGAAAAAGAGCATGCAGAATACTTGATGACCGTGTTGCAGATACTAAAGGAAAGGAAACTTTATGCGAAACTGTCCAAATGTGAATTCTAGAAAGATAAGGTACAGTTTTTGGGCCATATAGTGAGTAAACAGGGATAGCAGTAGACCCATCTAAGGTGGAGGCGGTAATGGATTGGGGGCGACCAACCTCAGTAACTGAGATAAGGAGTTTTTTGGGCTTAGCTGGCTACTACCGGAGATTCATCAAGGACTTCTTGCAAATAGCTTTGCCATTGACAAGGTTAACCCGCAAGGATGTGCCATTTGTTTGGACTCCTGAGTGTGAGGAGAGCTTTCAAGCGTTGAAGCAAAATTTGACCACCGCGCTTGTGTTGGTGTTACCTGAGCCGAACGAACCATTTGAGGTGTAATGTGATGCCTCATTAAAGGGTCTAGGGTGCGTGCTGATGCAACATTGTAATATGGTGGCCTATGCCTCACGACAGTTGAGACCTCATGAAGTTAATTACCCGACGCACGACCTGGAACTTGCTGTGGTTGTGTATGCCTTAACGGTATGGAGGCATTACCTCTATGGGGTTAAGTTCCGAGTTTTTTTTTATCACAAGAGCTTGAAATATCTCTTTGATCAGAAAGAGCTAAAAAGGACTGCAGATGCTGTTGGATTCTGACCTCCCTGCATTCGAAGTGGATTTTCTGGAGCTACAGAAGCCCAATTGGCGCGCTCTCAACGGCGTTGGAAAGTAGACATCCTGGGCTTTCTCGCAATATATGATAGTTTATACTTTGCCCAAGATTTGATGGCCCAAACCGGCGTTCAAATTCACCCTTAGAATTCCCAGCGTTAAACGCCGGAACTGGCACCAAAATGGGAGTTAAACGCCCAAACTGGCACTAAAGCTGGCGTTTAACTCCAAGAGGAGTCTCTACACGAAAATGCTTCATTGCTCAGCCCAAGCACACACCAAGTGGGCCCGGAAGTGGATTTTTATGTCATTTACTCATCTCTGTAAACCCTAGGCTACTAGTTTTCTATAAGTAGGACCTTTTACTATTGTATTTTCATCTGGGTAGCTATCCTTGTTTTGATGCTATCTTAGATCACTGGGAGGCTGGCCATTCGGCCATGCCTAGACCTTGTTCTTATGTATTTTCAACGGTGGAGTTTCTACACACCATAGATTAAGGTGTGGAGCTCTGCTGTACCTCGAGTATTAATGCAATTACTATTGTTCTTCTATTCAATTCCGCTTGTTCTTGTTCTAAGATATCACTTGTTCTTCAACTTGATGAATGTGATGATCCGTGACACTCATCATCATTCTCACCTATGAATGTGTGACTGACAACCACCTCCGTTCTACCTTCGATTGGGTGAATATCTCTTGGATTCCTGATACACGATGCATGGTTGATCGCCTGACAACCGAGTGCTCGCCTGACAAACGAGCCAGCCATTCCGTGAGATCAGAGTCTTCGTGGTATAGGCTAGAACTGATGGCGGCATTCAAGAGAATCCGGAAGGTCTAACCTTGTCTGTGGTATTCTGAGTAGGATTCAATGATTGAATGACTGTGACGTGCTTCAAACTCCTGAGGGCGGGGCGTTAGTGACAGACGCAAAAGAATCACTGGATTCTATTCCGGCCTGATCGAGAACCGACAGATGGATAGCCGTGCCGTGACAGGGTGCGTTGAACATTTCCACTGAGAGGATGGGAGGTAGCCACTGACAACGGTGAAACCCTTGCTTAAGCTTGCCATGGAAAGGAGGAAGAAGGATTGGATGAAGACAGTAGGAAAGCAGAGAGACGGAAGGGAAGGCATCTTCATACGCTTATCTGAAGTTCCTACCAATGAATTACATAAGTATCTCTATCTTTACCTTTATGTTTTATGCGTTTATCACCATACCCATTTGAGTCTGCCTGACTGAGACTTACAAGGTGACCATAGCTTGCTTCATACCAACAATTTCTGTGGGATCGACCCTTACTCGCGTAAGGTTTATTACTTGGACGACCCAGTACACTTGCTGGTTAGTTGTGCGAAGTTGTGTTTATGCCATGGTATTGAACACCAAGTTTTTGGTTTCATTACCGGGGATTATTTGAGTTGTGAAAAGTATTGATCACAATTTCGTGCACCAATATCTTAAAGGAAGCACACAAAAGCGGATTCTCTATTCACCTGGGGAGTACTAAGATGTACCATGATTTGAATGCGATATTTTGGTGGCCGGGTATGAAAAATGCTGTGGTGGAATATGTCTCAAAGTGTTTAACCTGTCAGAAAGGAAAGATCGAATACCAGAGGCCTTTCGGGACGTTGCAACCTTTAGAGGTTCCGCAATGAAAATGGGAAAGCATTGCAATGGACTTTGTGTCGGAATTGCCAAGAACTAGGGCTGGTTTTGATGTTGTTTGGGTGATTGTGGACTGGCTAACGAAGTCGGGTCATTTTCTATCCATTCGAATGAATTACACCCTTGAGGAGCTAGCACGGTTATACATAAAGGAGATTGTGAGACTTCACGGTGTGCCTACTATTATAATTTCTGATAGAGATCCTCATTTCACTTCAAGGTTCTGGGGTGCATTTTAGAAAGCTTTTGGAACCCGATTAAGCTTGAGTATGGCTTACCATCCTCAAACAGATGGTCAATCTGAGAGGAGGATCCAAACTCTAGAAGATATGTTGAGGGCTTGTGTTTTGGATCAGCCGGCAAGCTGGGATCGATATATGCCGCTTGTGGAGTTTGCGTACAATAATAGCTACCATGCGAGCATCAGAATGGCTCCATATGAGGCTCTGTATGGGAGGAAATGTCAATCTCCGCTATGTTGGTATGAAGCTAGGGAGAAAAGTTTGTTGGGGCCGGAGATGATAGCTGAGACTACTGAACAAATCAAGAAAATCCGAGATAGGATATTCACTGCGCAGAGTTTTCAAAAGAGTTATGCCGATCAGAGGCGGAGGCCCTTGGAATTTGAGGAAGGAGACCATGTTTTCCTTAAGGTTACTCCAATAACAGGAGTAGGTAGGGTGATTAAGGCGAAGAAGCTGAATCCTCGGTACATCAGTTCGTTTCAGATCCTGGAGATGATTGGACCAGTGGCATGTCGGATGGCTCTATCACCCCACCTTTCAAACCTGCACGACGTATTTCACGTGTCGCAGCTTCGGAAGTATACTCCTGATGCTAGTCATATGTAAGAACCTGAATCAGTTCAGTTAAAAGAAGATTTGACGCTTCCGGTGACTCCGGTCAGAATTGACGATACGAGTATCAAATGGTTGCGTGGAAAAGAGGTTTTGTTAGTCAAAGTGGCATGGACTCGAGCCGGTGTTGAGGAGCACACTTGGGAGCTTGAGTCAGAGATGTGAACTGCCTACCCGCACTTATTCTCAGGTAACTGAATTCAAATTTTGTGGGCAAAATTCCCAATTAGGTGGGTAGAATGTAAAATCCGATTAATTAATGACTAATTAACTCATAAATTAGAATTTATTCTGGAGAATTAAAAATGCGATTTTTGTGGCTTAATATGATAGAGAAAATTAAAACGAGAAATTTGATACCAATTTTATGGAAATCAGCCCAAGATTAGACCAAACGGACTAAATCGGGTCAACCAGACCCATATTGGGCCCTTGGCCCAACCAAGCTCAACCTAAAACCCTTAAATAACACTCTTTCTCCTCCCCATAAACCGTAAATCACGCTGAAATAAAGGAGGAAAGGGGAAGAACACTCTTCCAAAGTTCTACCTTTGCTTGATCTTCAAACCACCATAACTTTTGATCTGAAGCTCCGATTGCCACACCGTTTGTGGCCACGCGTTCACCGCGACAAGCTCTACAAAACCTATTACTTTGTTTTTAAGGTAAGCCATGAGTTTATTTCAGTTTTCTCAGCCCTTAAATTCGAATTTTTGAGTAAAAAGTGTTGAGATTTTGAGCTCTTTGATGTTATAGGATCCAACAAGCTTGAAGGAGAGGCCTAATCTTGTCTTTTTGATCCTTGGGTATGGTAATATTCTCAATTCTAGTGAAATTTGTTGGTTTATTATGTTTGGGTATTGAGTTGTGGTGTTTGGATGTGATAATTATGAATTAGGTAGTGTGTATGTGAATATTGAAGCTTGATTGAGGTCTTGGAGAGCTTGGAATAAACTTTTGTGTGCAAAAAATCTGTTCTTGGAGGTGTTGAAGCATTGAGAGTTTGTGGAAAGGTGATTTGGAAGTGTTCCAGATTAAGTGGGAAAGCGGCTAAGGTATGGTCTCGATTTTCTGTCTTTAAAATGTAATGTGGTCTGAAAACTTAGGCTAGAGACCCATAAGATAGGATTTGAACTATTGATGTTGTGGATTGGTTGAGTTGAATTGTGTTGTTATGTATGTGAATAGTGAATTTTGATGTTTGATGGTATGTTGCATGAGAGATATGCATATTTTGACATATGCTTAATGATTGGTTGAGATTGAATTGTAGGTAGAACCATGTTAATGGTGAGAATGATATTGATTGTCTGTATTGATGGTTGAGGGAAGTGGTATTAATGGAAATTGGGATGAGGAAAGACATATGACATGATATTATGTTTGAATTGAGCTATTTGATTAAGAGTGGTTAAAATAGTGGGTTGATGGGTTAGGAATGGCTTGAGGTTGATTTTTTGTAAATTTTTGGTTGGTTTTGAAAAACGTTGAAATTGGTTTGTTTTGAAAATAGACTTTTATGGTTTGTATGAAAATGTAGTTTTTAGGCCTACTTTGACGGAGTATAACTTGGTCTCCGGATCCCCAATTTTTGTCAAACTTATTTAGAAATAAATTGGACTCGGGATGTTTATGCCGTTCGAAGAATGGATGAAAAATGATTTGAAACGAAGAAGTTATGCCTGTTGGAAGATTGGGATTTGAAACTGTAATTCTGCAGCTTTTTAACTTAGTAAAATTTTTGGCAGATCGTATAGCTACGCGTACGCGTGTGATGCACCACTATTTCGTGGTACATCTTGTGCTTAATTGAGTGGATTTTATCCACTATTCTCACACTTATTCATGTAAATTGCATGTTTTACATTTTCCTTCCTGATTTTGTGCTATGATTGAAATCTTGCTTCCTAAGCCCCTAAATTTTTAATTTTTAATTCCTCCTCTATTCCATTTGATGCCGTGATCTGTGTGTTAAGTGTTTTTAGGCTATACAGGGCAGGAATGGCTTAGAGGATGGAGAGGAAACTTGTATAAATGGAAGGAGCACAAGAATTAAAGGAGATAACCAGCGAGGAGCGACGCGTGCACGAACCTGACGTGTGCACGTGATTTGGAGATTTTCATGGCGACGCGTGCGCGTACCTGACGCGTACGTGTGACACGCGAAGAAGACCATCGACGCGAACACATGACTGATGCGTACGTGTGACATGCGCCACGTGCAGAAAATACAGATTAGAGGCTGCAGAGTGGAGGAATGAAGGGAGACACTTCTCATTCACATAATTTTAGGTTTTAGATATAGTTTCTAGAGAGATAGGCTCTCTCCTGTCTCTAGGTTTTAGGATTCTCTTAGTTTTAGGTTTGTTTCCTCTCAATTTCAGGTTCAATGTTCCTTTAATTTAGTTTTACTTCTACTTGAATTGTTTTAGTACTTTGGTTTATTTATTTCTCTTTTTGAGTTGTTTATTTCCCCAATTTGGTTTATGAACTCCTGTTAGATTTGATTTTCTATTTAATGCAATTTAAAGTATTTTATATTTATGATTGCTTTCTTCAATTTGTGTTATTGATGCTTTCAATAGGTTGTTTGGATTTAGTATTCTCTTATTAATTTTCTTTGTTTTTATTTTGTGCCTTCCAAGTGTTTGATAAAATGTTTGGGAGGATCTCAAATTAGACTTTTATGTTCTTGGCTTGGGATGGTAACTTAGGAACTCTTGAGTTACTGATGTCCAAGGAATTGATGATTGGGAGCCATTAACTCAAGTTCTCACTAATTGAATTGGTGGAGAGCTAGGACTTATGGAATTGGTTCAATATAGCTCATTTAACTTTTCTTTACTACTAGTTAGAGGATGACTTAATGGGATT